>NC_140495.1:44730398-45150398 GCF_964271855.1 Acomys minous
AGCATTTCTCTTCTCAAGGTTACTAAAGTGCTCACACATTTTTCATGTTTCCCCATTTAAGCCTCCGATCTGTAATACAACTTATTTCAGAGAAAGTGTGAAGGGCGCACTTGCTGGGTTTTGGGGGTTTTGTTTGTTTGTTTGTTTGTTTGTTTGTTTGTTTTAATGCTAGCTAATCAGACTGGCGTCATTTATGAATTAATTATATTTTCCCTTCAGATTTTAAATACAACTTGAATCAGATGCTAAATTACCATATCTCAGGGAAGCAAGCTTGGAAGCTGCTGTAACAGTTCTATTTCTGGGCTGCTTTTTTTTTTGGGGCAGGGGGCTACAGCTATAAGGATTCTTTAATGCAGAGTCAGAGAGAAAGAGTCCTGAGGGCACAGGTGTGGCTTCTCTAAGACAGAGTCACACGTTCTTTTATTGTGGTGCCAGGGTCAAAATATTTTCACCCTGCCATTTAACATCTAACAAGATACTTTATCATTATGTCCTTATAGTCTTCTTAATTATGACACTTATTGTCCACCACTCAAAATATTACTCACTGGGCACCCTCTGCTACTGTACAAGAGGCTCGCCCAAGGGCCGGAGCATCATAAACAAGGTTCATTCTGGCAGAGAGCAGGAAGAGTCTGCAGGAGGAGGTACGGCATGAAACGACTTTAACGAAGGCTGAGATGAGTGTGAAGACAGAAAGAGACCAGATGACGTCATAGAAGGCAAGCCTGTAGGATGCTAATCAAGGAGGAAGCATCTTCTGAGGAGGGGACATTTACCAGGATGAAGAGGAGGTAGCCGTGCAGAGGAGCATATGTAATAGAAGGAAGAAGAAGACAGCAGATATGGTGACACAATCCCATAGCTGCGTACTCAGGAGATTGGGGTAGAGTAACAGGAGTCAAGGTCATTCTCAGCTATGCAGCAAATGGAAGGGCAGCCTATGATACAACAGACACACACACACACACACACACACACACACACACACACACACGAAGAACAAGATTGGCCAGCCCCAAGAAGTTTGAGCAAAAGAAAGGGTCATGAGGTGGCAGCGGTGAACACGAAGGCAGTGAGCATCTTCCATCTCCTCCCTGCTCATACTCTCTGTCCATCTCTCTTGTGCCGTGAGGTTTACCACTGAGACTGCATGGCCAACCTCGGGTTTAAGGGGTGGACCAGCAGCAGAAGCTGAGAGGACAAATGGAGAGTGGAAACGGAGTTCTTTCTTCGACTCCTCCACTGAGGGCTGCATCGTCTACTGAAGGGCTGTAGTTCCTGTCTGCTGATCCTGCTGCATGGCTCCCTCACTGTGCTCTGGCCTCAGCTGGTAATGTCTCCCAGCTGGGTGGCCGTAAACTCTCACATTTCTTGACCTGAAAATCCACTCTTATCTCTAATCAGACTTCTAACTTGAAAACACACATTCTTTGAAATCTTTGAATTTTCCTGTGTGTGTGTGTGTGTGTGTGTGTGTGTGTGTGTGTGTATGTGTGTGTGTTGCTGAGATGGAGACTGAGGCCCTGGGCAGGATAGGCAGCCTTTACCACTGAGCTATATCCCACAGCCCCCCTGGGCTTTTGTTTCAAAGGTCATACTGGTTGCCTTAAACTACAAACTGAGGGTCTCAAGGAAAACAGAGCTTGAGAGCAATGAGCTTAAATCCAAGACTGGCTTGAAGAAAATGCTTCATGCTTTTGTTCATTCAGTGTTTTCAGCAAGTATTCGTATGACCCGTACTATTACAGGAACTCTGGAATTAAAGATGGGTAAATCATATAGGCTGCTCAAAAGAGACAAATGGCAAAGGAAATAAAAAAAAGATAGAGAGTTAAAGTGCGCAGGTAGGAAAGAGGATGACATTTTAACCAAGCCATCACTGAGGTGACATTTGACTTCCTGTTTGGAGGAAGTAAGAACGTGAGCCATTGGAGACGTTCCCAAGCAGAAAAGGCAAGCTCGGTGACAGCTCGCAGGTGAGGACCTGTCTGGCCGTGGCAAAAGCATCAGAGGCCGGTGGGGCTGGAGCTCTGGGACATGGGGAGAATGGGAGAGAAGGAGGCCAGAGAGCCCGCAGGAGCACTCACCTAAGCTCCTCTCAACCACCGCTTTGTGTGGCAGGGATGGGAGGAGCTAACAGGCACTGCCTCTCAGAAGGCATTAGTTCTACCTCATTGCACCTAGGCACTGTCTAGAAAGAAATGATGGCCTAATCCCCAGGGCTTTGGAAATTGCAGGGAGTTGGCAGCTAAAACCCTTTAGGTCATCGGAGGAACGGCTGGAGGAAGGGCACCAAAGCACAGCCATTGACTTCCGCTTCCACTAAGGTGTGTGGAAAGAGGAGTTGGGGGGGGGGGGTTCCTGAGGGAGCTGGGGCTGTATATAATCAAGATGCATTCTTTACATGTATGGAATTGTCAAGAATAAATAAAATATATTCTCTTAAGAACCGAAATAGAATAAAAACAGGTGAAGGTGTGCTGGGCACGGTGGTAAATGTCTGTAGTCCTACTCCTTGGGAAACTGAGGCAGGAAGAGCCTGAGTTTAAGGTTAGCCTGGGCTACATATCAAAAGTGGAGAATAAAAGGATGAGGAAGAGGGACAAGGGAGGAGAGAGGCAGAGGGTGAGCAGCTAAGGTCCGCCATGAGTTTTGTGAGCATTTCAAGACCCATGCTTGTTTCTACGCATCCCTGGCTACTCCATCTCAGTTCCTTTGACTAGACCAGGCACAGCCTGGCAGCTTAGAATAACTGTGTAAAGAGCCGACATCTGCGTAACACATCAGAAGTTCTTCTACCCTGGCCCTCCCTCCTCCTCCTTAGATCTCCCCTTCCTTTCAACTCTGAACACTGATTCTTAGTTTTAGGCCCCCTGACATGGCGGCCCGCCCACTCTCTAGTATGTAACGTAAGTCATGCTCGCCTTTGGGATTTGCTGCTTGGTAACTGCCCATGATCCTCACTCACGGTAACCAGGAGTTAGAAGCGACTCGTGCTCCAAGCCTGTGTCATCTGGCTCATATCACATGAGGCCCAGAGAACACTGTTTTCTTTGGGCTCTTACATTCATTTACTTATGGGGAGGGGTGGTGGTGAGTGTGTGTGCATGTGTGTATGTGTGTGCATGTGTGTGTGTGTGCATGTGTGTGACTGTGTGTGTGACTGTGTGTGTGTGTGACAGTGTGTGTGTGGGTGCGTGTGTGTGTGCGCGTGTGTGTGCATGTGTGTGACTGTGTGTGTGACTGTGTGTGAGTGTGTGTGACAGTGTGTGTGTGGGTGCATGTGTGTGTGTGTGTGCGTGTGTGTGCATGTGTGTGACTGTGTGTGTGAGACTGTGTGTGAGTGTGTGTGAGTGTGTGTGTGTGCATGTGTGTGTGCGCATATGTGTGCACATGTGTGACTGTGTGTGTGACTGTGTGTGAGTGTGTGTGAGAGTGTGTGTGTGGGTACGTGTGTGTGTGTGTGTGTGTGTGTGTGTGTGTGTGTGTGTGAGATGAACACTCATATGAAATCACCTCTCTCCCCACCATGTGAATCCAGGAATTGAACTCAGGTTATCAGGCTTGGTGGCTTTAAGTGGCTTAACCCACTGAGCCATTTTGATGGCTCTCTAAGGCTCTTATTTGGGTTACTCTGTTAGCATTGCCACACTCTAGGGGTGCTAACCCGAATTCTCCTGAACATGAATGAGTTGTGTGTGTACCCACGTCTACCGCGTCCTCTCTTGACCTCAGATGGGGAAATCAAATGAGGAAAGATGACCTAGGTGTATAGCGGCTACTCTTCCAGTTTTGCACAAACCTGAGCGAGGTGCTTTCCAACACGGAGAGGTCAAGCTCTGATGCATTCTCTCACATCAGAAAACCATTGGACCCTGGCGGACAGTCCTAATGGTTCATAATGGCTTTCTCGGTGCTAACCTGGTCAATGCACTAGCTAAGAAATCAAGAATGGACTGAACTTACGAGCTGAATGCACTTTGCTGGGCCGATGTCTTGTGCAGACCCACAAGAGAGCACTGCCCTCAGTAGTCACAGGCTGCATTAAAAACCCCTGGGTCAAAGGAGGATTCCAGGAGACACTGGTCCCATAAGATTGTATAGTACAATAACAGCATGGCCTCCTCGGTTTGTAGACGTATATTCAATGATGATCACCCTGTAACACAGTTCTCAGGACTTTTTCTTGTCATTAAGCAACACATAGCTGTCTTTTACCAGATCCTCTGAGGCTGGACTCTAAGGGTTCTCTAGAGGAACAGAACTTATGGAATAAATATAAATAGATGATAGATGTGAAGGGGGGGAGGAAGAAGGGAGGGAGGGATGGAGGGAGGAAAGGAAAAAAGTGGGTCTTCTCACTTCAAATGATTAAATTAGAAAATTCCCCCTGCCCCTAGATGGCGTTGCAGGTGTGGCTCCTGTGTCACATGTAGGTGGCAGAGAGGAGAGAGGCTATGTCTACACAGGTTCTGACCCATGAGCACCTGAATAATTAGCAGCCTAACATTCCCTGAAAAACGTGAGCCTGAGACGGTCACCAGTCCGGTGCCAGGGAGCCCAGACAGTAAGCTAGCCTGGTCCCCATGGAATGGCTCCAGGACTGTGGTGCAAGCCAGAGATTAAAATAACCCCACCTAGGACCACGGGTCCCAGGCAGGGGACTCTTGCATAGGGTCACTCAGGCAGCCCGGATGACAAGGACCACCAGACAGTCACCATTGGGCCTGGCCAGGGAGCTAGCTTGAGATGAACACCAGTCTAGTACCAGGCAAGCCTGGGGGTGGCCCAAGATGTCCCCTGCCCAGTGCCATAACACAGGAGCGGGGCATAACATTCCTGAGACAACCCCAAACGCCCAGAGACCCTGGACGCCATTAAGAGGAGCAAGTGAGTGGTGGAGACACGGAAGAGAAACAGAGACAGAAGGATGTGGGCGCAATGAACAGGCAGAACTGCAGACTCAAGGGTAGTGAGGGACAGCCTGGTGCAAGTAGCCAGTGATGCCACCTGGGACCATGGTGGGGTCCTGGCCTGTGCTGCCACCTGGGGGCCACATCTGGGTTTGTAGCCCTGAAGCAGCAGGGGTCTGTTACCACCAAAGGTAAGGCAGGCATCTTTGGTCTGGGCTGCCACCCTGGGACACGGTGATGTCTGAGGGCTGTGCCCTTGTCTGGGCAGCAGGGTAGAGCTGGCCTGGCTGTGGGAGGGTGGGGTTGGTGCCAGCTGGTGACCCATCCTTGAGGGCATGAGAACAGGGCAGCCAGCAAGCTCACCAGCCCAGATATCTCTCAGGTCTAGATCCAGGACTTTGAATTGACCCACCCCAACATCTGCCTCATTGATGAACTTGTGGAGTACACGAAGGGGCTGTCCCTAGAGATCCAAAACTACAGGATCTCCATGACACAGGGGCAACAAGATATCCGAGAGGAGTCCCAGTGAGATTCCAGTATTGATAGATTAGCAGAAGCCAGAAGCCTTGTGCCAGGCCAATGAGTCATTGCAATGTACATTTGCAAGCAAGGAAGGGTGTACTGCGTGACACACCGTGACACGCTACAGCTATTCTCTGTGGAGGTCACCAGGGTGTAGGGCGGGTATGAGGGGAGGGGAAGATGAGTGGGATTGGGGTGCATGATGTGAAATTCACAAAGAACCAAAAAAAGTTATTTTTTTTTAAAAAAAAAAAAGCACAGTGGTAATGACTAAATACTTTTTTGCTGGAAGGAAGGAAGGAAGGAAGGAAGGAAGGAAGGAAGGAAGGGAGAAGGAAGGAAAGAAGGAAGGAAGGAAGAAAAGAAGGAAGGAAGGAAGGACTAAAAATCCCTCACAGGTATACCCAGCCACTTGGGTTCTAGTTAATTCTGATTGTAGTCAAGTTGACAACCAGGGACAGCCATCACAGTCACTCTGTCCCCTTCTCTTCTCACTCACTCGGAGCCCCAAGTCTGCACCACTGTACTGGAACCATTCCCTAATTCCAGTTCCTGGTGCCACAGAGGCAGCTGCAGCGCACAGGATGCCTTTAACCTGGGGGCTTTTGAGAAGCTTTAGCCTACTTCAAGGATGCCAGTAACACTTAGCAGCTCTGTCCTGGAGAAAAGTGAGAAGACAGACAGGGCTGATGGGGAGCTGGGCAGTTTGGCCACTTAACAGGGCTAAATGACTTAACAAAAAGGTGTCACCTCCTTTTTACTGCTGTGAGAGGATTTATAAGGTGGTAAGATTCCATTCAGCAAGCACGCTTCAGCCTCCCTGACATATGATAGGCCTCAAGATAAGTAAATGGGTCCTGATTCACTCCTTCCATCAAGAATGTCACAAAAAAGAAATATTAAGTAAAAACAACATACTTTGGAAAGAGTTTCGAGCACCATTCACACAGTAGCTGCATGTCAGAGAAGACCAAAGCACCAATCACTGAGGTTTCATTTCTCTTCTACTGATCTGATCACAATGTATCTTCACATCTCAAAAGAAAATAGTTTACAGTTGTCTGAAATATAACAATATGAAACAATGTGGTATATGAAAATATTTACAAAGACCATACTGCCTTACTTTGTTGTAATAAAGCCAGTGCATGTTTCTGTTAAAAAATTCAAGGTAAACAGACCAGCAAAAGAAATAAAACCCCAACCTGGTACCTACCAGAAGTATGATGGAAAATAGGCTTTACGATAAATCTCTATACATAACTGTGCATGCATGTAAATACAGAGCAAAAGGCACACCTTGTGATAGAAATCAGTGCTAATAGGCAACCTGATTATGTCACTCAGCTGTATATTACATGTTTTGATATCATTCCCTATATGTGTTTTTAAAATCCGAAGATGGAAGGTACCTGATGTTTTGCTTGCCTTCTCTCTCCTTAGGCTCGTTCTGGGAAACCATTCTTCCTGTGGTTCTAGAGGGAGCATCCAGTGTCTCCCGTCTTCTCCTACAGTCCCTGAGCTGGACCATTAACTTAACCTCATTCAACCACAGTACAAGATAAGTGAACCAGGAAAGTTTTCTGTGCAACCACCTTCTCTGGCCACCCACTCTCAGATTCAGTTCTGGAATTTTCTGTGTGAGGGTGGCCTATGACGTTTGGCCATTTGAGCTAGTTAATTTGCTCATATTCCTTTTTTTCATTTTCTTTTCTGTGGCTGCATTAGTCATGCTATTTGCTGAATTATGTTTGGTTATTACGTCTCTCCTCTGATGGTACACTGCCAGACTCCACATTTACTTCTCCTTTGCGCTGGACCATTAGCCATCTCAAGCATGAGCACCCCAGGTCATTTCCTCTCAGAGCAATAGATCCAATCCAGCACTCTGCAGACCTGAGTGTCACAAGAGCTCAGACTCTATTCCTGGGCCTTTTGTGAATACCTCCTGGACAAGGGTACTCGTTCTTAGTGAAAATGCTTAGCAGGGAACCATACTGACAATGTCATGGTCCTTTGAGCTGGGACAGCCAGTATAGTTTCAGCATTTAGAGACCAGCGAAAAGTAGGTAACCCTCTGCCACTTCATTAATTTATTTAAGCAAGTGGATTTCCAGGTACTGTGTAAAAGGCTGGGAAATCACCAATAACGTCAGCAAGATCTTTTCCCTTTATAAATTCATAGTTTTCTTATATAAGCATGACAGGTACATGAGTATATATTTACAGCAAGAAGCATATGTTTTATAAATATTCACACAAAATACTTTCTTTGGAAAAAAGCACACCCTACCTACCTACTGTTATCACTATCAGATGAATGGAAGATCACATGATTTTTATTGCCTTCATTTTTGTTTATTTGTATTTTTATAAATTTCCCCCTATCATAAGCAGTAAAGTGCAGTAGTCTTCTTTGGATACTGGTGCAAGCAAACCAACTGTAAAACTATTTATAAGGAAATTTAAACTCTGGATATTTTATATGCTAAAACAGAATTGTTCTTGCGAAGTTTGCTTAAAATGCTACAGTATCATTAGAAAAAAATATTTTTACCTTTTAGACAAATTCCTTGATATGTGAAGTCTGTGGCTTTTGTGGGTAATTAATTCATTATGAGTAATAAGTGGCTGGGAATTTTAATATCAAGAAGTCATGGATTTATAACTATTGTAATTGGACAATGGGTTTATGATGCTCATTTCTATATATTATTTAGTTTTATATTTGACATTTTCTGTAATAAAATATGTACTAATGGTCAGTGTAACAATTACTTTTGATATCATATTTTTTCAATAGTCAGTTGGCAAATCTTCCAATTGTCTCTACCTATTTTCATGCCGTTTGTTTACTTTTTGAGAAGAGGTAACTGCAAGTAACTCTGTAACCGTTTTTTCATGTATCGATTTTAAAAACAGATTCACATGGAAAATACATGGAAACAAAAAGACTTTTAGATTCTCAACTGAAATGCTTGCATGACTACTGAACCCAAAACCTCCAAAAAGAGGGAAATTTGTCACTGTGCTTGTTTGTTTGTTTGTTTGTTTGTTTGTTTGTTTGTTTTCGGGCATAAGTAACTTGGCCCTTGAAAGGGAGAATGCGGAAATCAAAGGCCTGATTGTTCCGGGCCCTTCTTTGTGGCCATTGTTCGGCTGGGCTCTCAGCAGGCTGCAGTTGAAAGGAAAAGATTCAAGTTCTGCTTAAAAATCAGACTGAAGAGCTTGCTCAGCACCCTGCTCACATTATGCTGTTTGTATTCACCACTTAAAAGGCTTTGGATGGTACCGTTGTAAGCGACGGCCTCGGGCTTCTGGGATAGTCTCAGATTATAGGAAGTGCCCTCTGACTTGCTGATGAAAGGAGGGGTGTTTTTCATGGCTTTTCCTTTTCTCAAAAGACTCCCAGAACATCAAAATCCTCAGATATAAGTGAGACCCAGGGAAGAATGTCACAAAAGTGTACTTTTTTTTTCCTACTTAGTTGGGAGGAAAACAAAACTGAATATTTTTGCTCATCTCCCTGACTGGTAAGGACTCTCACTCCTAGAGAGACAAAATGTGGGGTTTTTTTTCCTACTATGCCACCACCTGAAAAGTAAAACTACATACACAATCCATTTGAAATAATATTCGTACAACTTCCCAACCAAAAGACTCCTGTTGAAGATGAGATGCAAAAGCATCAAAAAGAAATAAAAGCAGGGTTTACTAAGGTTTAATAGAATTATATCATGTGACTATATAATAAAATTATATAGGTATAATAGAGTATAGCTGGAAATGATTTTGGAGCAGATACTGCAGAAGACTCACAAGTCAAAATTAGACAAGATTGTCCATTTCTCCTTGACAATCCTGGGTAGAGAGGGCATTTAGTCCTTGAGGTCCTAGAACCATGCCTGGCACCCTGCAATCCTGCAATCCCCGCAATCCCGCAATCAGGCTGGGCTGGATTTAGGGACGTGCCCAAGACTGCGGCATGAAAATACACGAGCTTGCCTGTCGCCCCTCCCCCGCTCGGTTCCCGCGGGATTGGAGTAGCTCTGAGTCGCTGACGCCATCCTCACGCCTCCGGTTTGCATGGAGCATGCGCCTCCTCCTCACTTCCTCTCCAGGAGCTAGTGGAGTAAAGCTACGCCCAGGCCGGCGCCTGCCCGCGGCGCAGGAACTTCAGCACCCCGGAGCGGACAGCGCCCGCTGCACCTGCTCACCTGCTCCTGGGTTCTACGGAGCCAGCATCCTCCCTCAGGCCCCCCACAACCGCAAGCAAGCCGAGGCCATCCAGCCGCTCTCCCTCCCCGCGCCCAGGCTCCTGCCCCTTCTTACTCCCCGGCTCATTCATAACAAAAGCCACAGCTCAGGGGCCCAGCGCCAGGCTCTTTCCAGCAGAGAGCAGAGGAGCAAGAAGAATGGGGTTCCTTTGGACCGGCTCTTGGATACTGGTGTTGGTGCTCAACAGTGGCCAAATTCAAGCTTTCCCCAAACCCGAAGGCAGCCAAGGTATGTGGATATTTCTCTCCTTCAGAGCTTGCTGGCATTTGACCCAGCAAAGATAAAGCTTGCTATGACCTGTGAGCTCTAAATCGCCTTGCCTAGTTTTTCTAACCAGATCTTATCCGTGCATATTGACAGTCGTTTTGACTTGAGAGAACGAAATGGGTTTTTCTCCTTCACTTTTTAAATAGCAGAGCAATAATATGAGCTGTTTATAAGGATCTTATTATTAAACGGGGAAAGGGTACCTGTTCTCAAAGTGGATTGGACTTTTATGCCTAAATATAGTCTATGTATTACATATGCAGGATATGATGGATTCTTAGTGTGCCAGCAAAGGTAATCCAAATTGTATATTTCTAATTGAAAAGAGCTTATAAGCAAAAAAAAAAATGGAACTATATGTTAAATGCCTGATCAGAAAACAAATGTGTGATTGCATTTAACTCAGGAAATGCAATAATATAATTAGACCAACCCTGATGCTCATCAGGTATATATTTGATAATCTTTGCTAATGTAAATTTTATTTCATGCCCATCAAGAGTTATTTCTCCAAGAAATTTTTTCACTGTGTTTTTTGTTTTAATGAGAAGCATATTTTACCACCCAGATGCACAATTAAATTTATATTTATGTATATTTATTCTAGACAAATCTCTGCATAATAGAGAATTAAGTGCAGAAAGACCTTTGAATGAACAGGTAGGTTGAATGTAAAATTATAACTACTATGTCATTTAATTATCATTATCATTTATTATAATTATGTTGTGATATTTTAGCGATTTTCATCTACAAACTCCAGGAGATTAATGCTAAACTGATGAAACTAAGATGAGAAATCCAGTCCAAATAATTATATGTTCTCACCGTTATGTACATTGACTCTGTATACTTTATAGAGTGACCGACCACATGATGATAAGCCAGTGAGATCAATACTGTGTCCACTCTTGTAAGACTGTTTACTTTACCAGAGTGTGTGCATGTTTTGTTTTTGCTTTGTTTGAGAAAGTCTTTGAGGGTAGCCTTGATTGCTCTACAACCCTTGATCTTCCTGCCTCATCCTTTTGAGTGCTGGGATTATAGGCACATGTTACTATGCTCAGATGAAAATTTATCTTATGTCAATATTATAGGAAAAAGGAATTAATACTTCAAGCACATCAGCCCTTTGTTTTATCTCATTTAATCCTTACAACGGTGATTTTTGCCTGCGTTTTTACAGACAAAACTAAGTCTCCTAGTGAGTAAGTCATTTGGCTAACGCACTTGGTAAGTAATGAAGCTATGGTTTAAAAGCAGGTCTGTCTCTTGTTTGTTTCACAGATTGCTGAGGCAGAAGCAGACAAGATTAAAAAGACATACCCTCCAGGTAAAAGGAAATCACACTGCTGTTCAGTTAAGTAATGTAGGTCACCGAACTCCAAACTAAAATGGGTGTATTGGGCTTGGAACTTTTTTTTTCCAGAAAGCAAGCCAGGTGAAAGCAATCATTCTTCTGTTGATAACTTGAATCTACTAAAGGCAATAACAGAGAAGGAAAAAGTGGAGAAAGAGAAACAATCCATAAGAAGCTCCCCACTTGATAACAAACTGAGCCTGGAGGATGCTGATTCAACCAAAAACCGAAAGCTGATTGATGACTATGATTCCACTAAGAGTGGGCTGGACCATAAATTTCAAGGTAAATGACTTAAAAGATACTTTGCTGCCTGTTTTCCTCGTTTTGGGTTTTTTATTGCATTTTAAGAAAAGGTCACATACTTTCAAAATATATCTAGTACGCTCATAAAATCTTACTTGTCGAGGCCGAAGCTGAGGTGAGGCTAAAATTTACTGATAATGTACAAAAACCTAGTTTCATTTTTTTCCTTTAAAGTTTCCCTTACTAAAACAGGTGCAGTGACTCCCGCATGCAATCCCAACACTCAGGAGGCCAAAGCAAGAGGGTTGTCATGGCGTTAAGTCCAGTCTGGGCTGCATAAAGTACCAGGCCAGCCAGACTCTGTCTCAGAAAAGGTTTAAAGGTGATGATGGTGATTCGTTTCTCTTACTGATGCTTTAAAAAAAAATAAATAAAACCTAATATCTGCACTTTATATCATCAAGTCCATTTACTATTGCTATCATCTTAATAACCAGTACAAATTAAAATATTGGTTCCTCAGATAATTAGGCTAATAAGATACCCATCAATGGTGAAATATTCACTATTTTCTTGTTGATGGTTTTCTTCTCCCCTTTGGTCATCTACCTATTCTACATCTTCATTTTAAACCGAACCTCTCAGGCCTATGGACCTACTTCCTCCCTACTTGCCTTGGAAGTTTCAGGTGCTGAAACTGAAAACAACATATCCCAGAGTCAACTCATGATCTCTGTCCTCCTCACAAGTCCTCTTCAAGAGATCTTTCCTTAGGAACTGAGTTGCTATCTATCTTTTCTTTCTTTCTTTCTTCTTTCCATGACAGAAATCTAGGACTGAACTATTTCTTTTTTTTTTTTTCTTATCTTTTCAATTCTAATCTTCCAAAGCTTATCCATATCGCTCCCCATGTTATCTCCAAACTTTGTCTTTACAAACAAACAAACAAGCAAACAAACAAACAAAAACCCTACCTTTTCAATCACCACCAGCCTTACCCAATACCCGATCACACCTCTCTTGAACTGCAGTAAAATATTTTACAGATCTCCCAGCAACCACTCCAGATTTATTTCAGTCTATTCATGACGTGAGAGCTGGAATGGACTTTTAATTTACAACTAGGAATTGAAATATTGCGATCTATGCACGCTTTTTATATCAAACCCAGGCCCCTGTGCATGCTAAGCAATCACTCTACCACTGAGCTACAACCACTGAGCCCTTGAGACGTGTTGAGACAATATTTCCTATATAGTCTAAGCTGGCCTTAAGCTCATCATCCTCCTCCTGCCTCAGTTTTCTGACTGTTGGAATTGCAAACATGTGCCACCATGACAAACACGCCCAGTTAGGTTTTTGTTGTTGTTGTTGATGATGATGATGATGATGATGATGATGTTGTTGTTGTTCATTTGTTTGTGTTGAGTGAAGGGCTTGCATGTCGCTCAGGCTGGCCTTGAGGTTCCTGAGCCTCCACCTCCTAGATGCCGAGATTACAAGTATACAGTGAGCATGAAGTTATTTCCCATACATTTCTTTAGTAGAGTCTCACTTCCCTTGGGGCCAAAACCAAAACCAATCACACAGTTCCTGTCTTCAGGGTTAGTCAGACACCTCTGGGTTTGTGTAGCACACATAATCTGATAAGCACCTTGGCCTCCCGTTGCCCTTCTTGCTGTTTGAACTTTTATATTTGTAGCTGTAACCATTTACGGTTGTCTTTTCCCAAAAACTACATTGAAAACCTCGCAAGAACAGAGACATTACAGGCCAGTACCTGAATCGTCCTTAATTCATTGTATGACTGTGTAAGTGAGTGAAGAAACGAAAGAACGTGTGAGGGAATAAGTGAACGGACATAATCAGCCTTGGAAAAGAGAGCATATTTTCCATTCTGCAGCCCAGTGCTTAGAAGCGAGTAAGGCTTTCTTCTCTGTCCTTACTTTGTTTCGTGGCAATGAGGGAATTATGCTGATTATCGTGGGGGTGGTGGGGGAGGGGTCAATTTAATGGGATTTTCACAGAACACCGTAGTCTGAGGAGAGTTTAGAGGTGCATTATATGTGTTGGGTGGACAGAGGCAATGATTTGTGTTTTGCTAAGGTATGTGGGCCAGAAGCAGACAGACACTGGGCATGCCTGGGTCAAAAACAAATTTAATCAGTCGAGTTGAACAGGACATTTGGTTTAATAAAGTATAAAAAAGAATGCAGTGTTTGTTTGACTTGATTGGTCACAGTGGTTGCAGGCTCCAGCAAAGACACAGATTTGTTTGGGACTTGACCACTAACTTGAGCGGCTACTTATTAAATTATTCACTTTACTTCCAGCTTGCGTTTAAAACTATAGGGCTAGTCCTTGCGACTTTAGGCTTATCCTAGGACTTACTTTAACCTGCTTGAGACCCTAGAGAAACTGAGTCAAGGGTCATAGAGAGAATGTTTTGTGGGTGAAGGTCTAGTTTCCTTTTGTAGGCCAACAGCCAGAGGGTTTGAGCCCACCAAAGCATTTGAGTAGAACATTACAGAAGTGCAGACTTCATCCCAGAAGGCAAAGTAAGGGAGATTATCTTTGGCAGCCTACGTCCTCAGACCTAAGACCATCTTTAAGGAAGTTCCAGATTCAAGATTCGTGCCAGTTTCTTTTTACGTGTTTATGCTTTAGGCTCCTTTGTGTGCTCGCCAGCAAAAACTCATCACGTAGTTCCCACGTGGCAAGCTATGAACCAGATAATACAGCTCGGTGTACCCAGGGACCGTGCTGAACCCAGTCATCACTCGTACCAGTGTTTGGCAGATATTAAGATTTGAATTCAATTTGACTGAAGAAATAAATTCCGGGCATTGAGTGAAATCCTAGATACAGCCATCACTCTACCTCCAGTGTCTGGCACATATTAAGACTTTAATTTAATTTTACCGGAGAAATGAACTCCAGGTATTAAATGAGATATTGGGGGTTACAAGATGTACCCGGGGCAATGATGGCATGGCACAGTCCTTTGACGTCTGTATGGGACACTGTAGCTGCCCAGGGGCTTTAAATACGAATCCATGCTGGCTTCTCCCTGAGGCTTCACACAGGGAGAAGAAAATAGTCCTGCATGCACAAATCGCCGTGAAATATTCCAATCACTTTCAAAGAACTTGGGAGAAACTGGTGGAAGGCAAGGCCAGTGGCCAAGTGCTTTGCTTTTAACTGCATCTAGCAAAGCTCCGCTGTGGAAGACCGGAGTTCCTGGCTAAGCAGCCCACAGTGGCTCAGCAGAGGAGGAAGATATTTCTTCTGAGTTACCAGCATTCTCCCTGTTGGGAAGTAAATGAGCTGAAAAAAAAAAAACAGTCATCTGGGTTATTTTCCAGCTTCAGTAGGCAGCCAACATTCTTTCTTTCTCAGATCCTGAGGGGTAAGTGGGGAGGGGAGTAAATCCTTCCACCTCTGCATAGACAGAGGACTATTCCCCAGTGCCCGACTTGCAACCCGCAAATGGAAAATTCAGACCAAAGTGATAGAAAGGCCGTGCTCCTGAGAAATAGATGACGAACTCAACTTCCAACCAGCCAAGAGGGGAACTAATTTTATGGTTCTTGTCATTCTGGCACTTGGGTCTCAAAGGCCTCACAGCTGAACAAGAACTCGGCCTTTGTCTATAATCACCACTCGTCTTAATAGGCTTGTTTCCAAAAGAGGGCGAAGGAGTCTGCCCAAGGCTACAGATGCCACCATCCCCACAGTCCAGAAGAAAGGCCAGGAATTCTCTGGCCAAATCCCCGAGGGCCTTGGAAAAAATGGGGCAGAATGGAGATGGAAATAAGGTGTTCTTTCTTTGAGTGAAAGTCATAGAGATTATTCATAGTGTTGGGCATAGTAGTGTGTGCATTTAATCTCAGCAGTCTGGAGGCAGAAGCAGGCAGATCTCTGTGGGTTCAAAGCCAACCTACACATACGTGCGTGTGCACGCGTGCAAGCACAAGAGAGAGACAGACAGACAGAGAGAGACAGAGACAGAGAGAGAGACAGAGAGGCATCATAGCATATCTGGCCAGGAAATCAGTTTTCACTTTCTCCAGAAGATAATCCCTTTGATTAAAAATCTAAATCCACTATGCTGAGGTATAACAGTACACTCTTCCATACACTACTATATGACTCAAAGGACACATTTAACATCTTGTTTCATCTGCTCCTACAACTCCATTAAAATCACATTAAATAGATAGCATTATTATTCATATTCGCTTATGTTATTGTTTTTGTGCGAGGGAGGGGGGCGCATTTCAGTACTGGGACTCTAAGCCAGGACTTTACAAATGCTAGGCAAGCACTCTGCCACTGAGCTAAACACACAGCCCCATAGCCTTATTATTTTGTACGTGGATCTAAGGTTGTACAGCTAACAAGAAATAGCACTGGGCTAAACTGCTGGTCTTTTCCATCTGCCTCTATGTGATGGGAGGAGATGAGAGATGTGATGGGTCTCCTTGATGTGGTACTGGCTTCTGGAATTCTGGTGCAGGCGGTACAAAGTTTCGCTGCCCTCATCCCTTCCTCTCTTACGTTACTTGTGGCTTAGAGTTTGGGTTTGGTTTGGTTTGTTTGAGATAGGCTCCCACTCTGTAGCCCAGGCTAGCCTCAAACTCCTGGTACTCCTCTTGCCTCAGGCTCCCAAGTTCTAGGCCTGCAGGAGTGATCCATCACACCGAGCCCCTTTCCCTCACTCTGAATGGCCCCCTTGCTTTGGTCTGAAGCTACTCTGCCAAATGTATACCCAGGAAATCTAAGGACGTGTACTCACAGGCTTCTTTGTAAAGAGTCACATCTTGGTTGTGCAGATACTTTGCTTTATTTCAAAGTGTTGATTCCAAGCTCATAAAATAAGCTCCCTGTCTTTTGGAGATTGTGGTTTATCGCATTAAGCTTTTGCTCCACAGAGGTTCTCTAGCGGGCTGGTGTGGTGGTCCGTGCCCTCAAGAGGCAGAGGCTGGAGGACTGCTGCAAGCTCCAAGCCAGTAGGACACTATCTCTAAATAGATGGAAGATAGATAGATGGTAGATAGATAGATAGATAGATGTAATAAATTAATTTTCAGTATTTCAAAAAGTATGGGTTATAATACGGTGCATGGAATAGGTCTGTACTCACCATGATGTGCAGCCATGCTTGCTCTGTCTAGATGACCCAGATGGCCTTCATCAACTGGACGGAACGCCCTTAACTGCTGAAGACATCGTCCACAAAATTGCTACCAGGATTTACGAGGAGAACGACAGAGGAGTGTTTGACAAGATTGTTTCTAAACTGCTGAATCTCGGCCTAGTAAGTTGTATGCGGGAGAGTGAACTCGGTTCTTGGTACAGTCTTAGGCAGTGTCCTAAGTCAAACCTCATAATTCAAGTCACTGAATGTTTACAGTGCACCTACTTTGTACTGGGCTCCAAAGAATTCGTTTGGGATTTTCAGAGGAGCCAGATCAGCACATACACCCATCACCCAAGCTGTTTGAGCATCAGATGGGCTGCGCAGCATGCCAGGGAATGGGTTGTGGCCAGCTGGAAGTCAGGAAAGACTTCAGAGGAAGAGGTGTTTGAAATGAGCTTAGAAGGGAAGTCAGGATGTCGCCAGCAGAGGCAGAGGATGTGTGTGTGGCAAAACCAGAAATAACACGAGCAGAGACTTACAGCATATGTTTGAGGAACCCTGACTCTTCCCTGATCCCAGCTTGACAGCTCAAACCAGACACAACCCCAGCAGGTTTTACTTTAAAGTTACAAGGGTCATGTAAGTGACCATGTGACCTGGAGTTGTACAGCAGCATCTCTTCTGGTGTCTCGCTAAGGAGGCATCTATAGGGTTTCAGCAAGTAGCACTGACAGCTGGCATGAATAGCCTAAGGACACTTCTCAGACGCCCAGGACAGTACTGGGCAGTCACTGTCACAGCCTGCATTAGAAAGGATTACCTGTTGCAAAGAGAAGTTTCCTTTATCAGGGATGAAGGCTTCTCTTATGAGGACAAATGTTTAGATTGTTGTTAGGGATTATTGTGGTTTAATAAAGTACTGGCTGTAGATTTTCTTCCAATTTCCATGGCTTCACTAGCACTGAGTAGCTACGTTTCAAGCACCAGGCATGTTCTCGCTTAAGTCTGAGTAGAGAGCTGTTGGTTACTGCAAAGGCATGCCTTAGGGTAATCTGCCATGCTGGTTCTTGATGGCGCTCATAGGAGGCATAGCTGAGTAGGACTGCTGGAAACTTGGATTTCAGATGCTTGCATAGTGCCTATATGTTCAACTGGGGTTACATTTGGTCTTCGCCAAAAGGCCAAAAAGTGACTCAGCCAGAGTTCACATGTTTACTTGTGTGTTTGTTTAAGCCCAGGAGTAGGAATAGCACTTACATATGCTCTATCTCTTTATAACAGATCACTGAAAGCCAGGCACATACTCTGGAAGATGAAGTAGCAGAGGCTTTACAGAAATTAATTTCAAAAGAAGCCAACAATTATGAGGAAGCCCTGGATAAACCCACAAGCAGGACCGAGAATCAGGATGGAAAAATCCCGGAGAAAGTAGTATGTACACGTGTTTTAGGAATGTCTGCATGACATGGGCATGCATGTGTGTATGCCTTTGTATCTCTGCACAATTAGTGCCTCACTGGATGCCGAGGAATATTTGGAGAGGGTAGCATCCTTAGCATACTGGAAAATTATATAGCACAACTATTTATACCATCCCAGTATGCTGGAACCAGCACGCCAAAGCTTTTTGAGTATCAACTTCCATTTAGAATGAATGTTTTCATCTACTCCCAGTGCACATATATGCATGTACATGTATGCACGCACGCGCACACACACACACACAGAGGAGAGTGGATAGGCAGATCAGTCCTCTGCACAGTGGCCTCATACTCCCGGTCTTGTGCTGTTCCTCTGTTCTAGGCTGTGTTCTTCCACGGGTCCCTGTCTGTCACCTTTTATCTGTCTTAGTTAGGATTTCGTTGCTGTGAGGAGACACCATGATGACAGAAACTCTTATAAAGGAAAGCATTTAATTGGGGGCTGGCTCAGAGGTTTAATCCATTATCACCATGGCAGGAAGCATGGCAGCGTGCAGACACTGTGTTGGAGAGCTAGCTGAGGCTTCTGCATCTAGATTGGCAGGCAGCAGGAAGGACAAGGTGGACTGAGCCTGGCTTGAGCATTTGAAACCTCAAAGCCCACGCCCAGTGGCACACTTCCTCCAACAGGGCCACACCTACTCCAACCAGGCCACACTCCTAATAGCACATACCGGAGATGACCAAGCATTCGGGTCCATGAGCCTGTGAGGGCCATTCTCATTCAAATGATGACATTTTGCATATTCATAAGGGGACAAATGTACAGGATCTGAACTGAAACAGCTGCGGTGATCTTCAAGATGCTCTGCTTGTTACATTCATTCATTTCTAAACTGTCCACATGCTTGGCTCATCGCGTCATCTAATTGGTGCATTTTATTCTTTCAGCATACCAAGTGTCATGCTCATGTAAAAAGACCTAACGTCTGCTCTCACAAAGGCTAAGTTCCAGAGGGAGACACAGACAGTCTTCAAACAGTGGTCATTGCAATGGCAACTGTGTCAAGTGCTCTGGGGAAAGCCCCCACCACCACGCCCTTCTGCCCTTAGACAGAAAGAAGGCTTCCTTCCCTAAGGAAGTAATTTGAGCTGAGAACTCAAAGTCAAATAGGATTAGCTTGTAAGCAGGAGAGGCCACATGTGTGGTGTATCCAGGCAACTAAAACAAGGATTTATGGCTGGCCCAGAAAGAGAGAGTGGTGCTACAAGACTGGGAAAGTAGACCCTGCCCAGGGCATGCAGAGCCTCCAGAGCCAGAGTCTGAGGCCAACTGTAAAAGCCGAGGGGAAATACTGAAGGATTTTTGCCTACATCCATGTCTTGTTGCTACAGAAGTATACCCGGGACTAGATAATTTATAAAGAAAAGAAACCGGGCCTAGAGGGATGGCCCAGCAGTGAAGAATATTGACTTCTCTTCCTGAAGGTGCAGATTTGATTCCCAGCATCCAAAAAGTGGCTCCCAGCCTTCTGTAACTCCAGTCTCAGGGGATCCAAGGTCCTCTTCTGACCTCCACCTTCATCAGGCATATACGTGGCGCACAGACATGCATTCAAGCAAAACAGTCATACACACAAAAATAAATAAATCTTTTTTTAAAGGGAATGTATTTAGCTCACCGCTTTGGAGGATGGAAACATGAAGGTGAGACAGTTCCTGGCCATCTTCTGGTGAGGTCATATGATGACAACGGGAAAGGGAAGGACAGCAGGTGCGTGTGTAAGAGGAAGAGGGGTGCCAGCTGCCTTTTTAACATCTCACTCTCTCACACATTAGCCAGGCTGCTGCAGCTAGTCCAGTCTTGTCAACAGTGGAAAGACACAGCCTAGCAGAGCCACCAGCACCCCAAGGAGCACCTCTTTATCTAGGGATTCCACTCAGGTAAAACCAGCTACTTGACACAGTTCAGAAAAGAATACCAAGACAAGTCAACAAATGTGTTAACTGTTAGACAGAAAGTCATAGGAAAAAAAGACAGGATGCGCCTAAGGTGTAGATGCAGGATCCCTGAGAGTCACGCTTATGTGTCCTTACAATGCCTGTGCCTATGGCCCTGTGCCCTTTTAAGTTAGATTTGCACAAAGGATGCGATTTTCATGTTGAAAATGCTAGGCAGGCTGAAGCTATAACATGGCTCAGCAGCCGAGCGTGATGGCGCACGCCTTTAATCCCAGCACTCGGGAGGCAGAGGCAGGCGGATCTCTGTGAGTTTGAGGTCTACAGAGAGAGTTATAGGACACAGAGGAAACCCTGTCTCAGAAAAAAAAGATGCCTTAGCAGACACCTACTGCCAAGCCTGGTGACCTAAGTGGCCCATGTGGTAGGAGAACCAAGTGTCTAAAGTTGTCCTCTGACCTCCACCCACATGTATGCACATGCACACACACACACACACACACACACACACACACACACACACACAAAATAATTAAATAAGTAAAATGTAATTTTAAAAAGAGTTAAGCACAGTTTAAAAATAAAGTAAAATGTCTAAATTGGTTTTCTTTTGTAAATGGAATCGCAAGGTGGTTTTATGAGGCGCATTGTTTAGATTTAGGGATGAGAAAGGGGTGAGCTGATTTGACAAAATTCTAGCCCCAAGAGCATTTGTCACTTTTAGCCCCCTGTTGAGCATCCATTAGCATGCCATTACCTCTGTAGGCAACTTGGGTTTTGTGTGCTCAAGTTTCTTGACTCTGTCAGCCAGAAAAGCAAAGCAGATGCCAGGGTGAGGGTTTCCTTCCCTTCTTGTGTCCTCTCAACTGCCCCTGACCTCAGTCTCTCACAAAGGCATTGTCTATCGCTGTGAGAAAACACTTTGACCAAGGCTACTTACAAAAGCGGCGTTTACCTGGGCTTGTGGTGATGAGTCCATCCCCGTCACCATAAGGAAGCGTGGCAAAAGGTCAACATGAAGGCTGGAGCAGCAAGCAGGAAGTTCATATCTCATACCTTAACAGGGAAGTGGAGAGCAAATAGGAGTGGTGTGTAGCTTTGCAACCTCAAACCTGGCCCCCAGTGACACACTTCCTCCACCAAGGCCACGCCTCCTAAGCCTCCCTGGAAGGCACCATCACCTGGGGAGCCAGGCATTCAAATGGGAAAGTCTCTTCACACCAGCACAGACAATAATCCATTCCTGAGGCTGGAGCCTACCTACACTCACCACGTCTCACAGCCCTACCTCCAATACCTTTTTATTGGCAATTTAAATCTCAGTGTTAGTTTTGATGGGTATAAACCACATTCAAACCATAGCATGTGTGTGTGTGTGTGTGTGTGTGTGTGTGTGTGTGTGTGTGCATATGTATAAGTGCATGTGTGGGTGCAGTGTTTACATGTAGGCATGTGTGCATATCAGCGTGCATGCATATGCATGTGAAGGGTGCTGTTCCTCTGGCACCATCCATCTTGTGCTTTGAAACAGGGGTCTCTCACCGACCTGGATCAAAATAAGTTATCTGGTCAGCAAGCCAAAGCAATCTGCCTATTTCTGCCTTGCATGCTCCACTGAGCTCAACTTTTATTTTTAATGTGGGTTCAGGGATCAAACTTGAGCACTTGTGCTCCTGAAGCAAGCACTTTACCAACCTGGATATGTCTCTGGCCTCCTCGTATAATTTAAGCAAAGGAGTTGTTAAGTCAGATTGCTAGAAAGATACCTCAGTCCATAGGGTAGAAGATACTGAGTAAAGGAGACATTTGAGATGGTGATACTACCATTTGGAAAGTAGGAGGTGAAGAGCAACTTGGACTAACATGGGTTTCTAGAGAAAGAGATGTACATGTTGCCAGAAGACTTGACAGTAGACACCGGGCATGGTGGTGCACGAATCCCAGCACTTGTGGAGGCAGAGGCAGGTAGATCATTTGAGGCCAACCTGGTCTAGAACAGCCAAGACTACAAAGAGAAACCCTGTCTCAAAACACACATACACAGAGAGAGAGAGAGAGAGAGAGAGAGAGAGAGAGAGAGAGAGAGGAAGAGAGATTTGGAAGTAGAGCCAAGGAGGATACTGATGGATCAGATGTGGGGAAATAAAGATAAAATGATAAGAAAAGCTCTTAAATGTTTGTCTAGTCTACTGGTCTACTGAATGGCAAATGAGCTTTCACCAAAATAGGAACAAAGATCAGGTCTGGGAGAGTAAAAAATATGCATCATCCAGACACAAATACCTCCTGAAGTTCCAAGGCGTGGGTGCTCTGTTCCTGATGAACAGTCTAAAAAGCTTTCCCATAATGGCGCAGTCCACCCCACGTCACCCTTACACACTGTGCGAATCAGAAGTCTCTCCTCCTCAATGAAATACTCATGGAGGGGAGCTTGGCCGCAGCAGAACCACAGAACTCCCCTGTCCGGTCTCTCCCGCACCATGCCAAGATCCTCTCTCAAGGTAGCTCATACCCAGAACCCGCAAGATCTTGTGAAGAAGGGGCAGCTCTTGAGAGTTCACATTCACGGTCACCAGAAAGGAGAGAAGTGAGCTGGAGCTGCGTTAGTTCTAACCCATGTTTATGTTCATCGTTATTTCCTCTTCACCGAAGACGCCGGTGGCAACAGTTCAAGATGGCGTTACTAACAGAGAAAATGATGAGACCGTGTCTAACACCCTGACCTTGTCCAACGGCTTGGAAAGGAGAACAAACCCCCACATGGAGGACGACTTTGAGGAGCTACAGTATTTCCCCAACTTTTACGCACTCCTGACAAGCATCGATTCAGGTAACCGCCGCTGTGTGGCCGGGTGGAAGGGAAATGAGACGGCAATTCTTGGAAGTGTGTGGGTGGCTTCCTTCCTGTCCCTGGTTCCCAAGTGACATTCTCTATGACATTCTCTGTTGGCTGGGAAAAACATTTCACTTTTTTTTTCCCGAAAGCAGTGTTCTAGTCATGGAAAGAGTAACCAGGAAATGTGGAGTTTCTGGATAATTTAATCCTGTTAACAGACAGTTTGTTTAATTGTTCGATTAACAGTTGTGGCGGAACATCTGCTGTGTACAGGTAACCCAAATCTGTCACATGCTGAGATGAATTGCCGTCCTGCCCTGACTCAGCTCAGCTTTCACTCCTAGGATAGCTGCTTCTTTGTCATCAGCCTTTTTATGTTATTTGTTCACTCGTTCATTTTATGTGTGTGTGCATGTGTGCCACAGTGCACATATGAAGACTGAAGGATAAATTGCAAGATCAGTTTCTTCTGTCTACTGCAAGGGTCCTAGGGATGGGACTTGGGTCATCAGGCTCAGTGGCAAGTGCCCCTAGCAGCTGTTTCATCTCTCTGGCCCTTCAGCTTTTTTAAAATGTCTTATTCTCAGCTTTATTAAGGTGTGATTGGTATGTAAATTGCTGTAATCCCAGCTCGTGAGAGGCTGGGGGAGAAGGGTTACCATGAGCATGGGTCCAGCCTGGTCTATACTGTGATCTTGAGGCCAACCTCAGCTACATAGAAAGATCCTATCTCACACAGACGCAGACAGACAGACAGACAGACAGACGGACGGACGGACGGACACACACACACACACACACACACACACACACACACACACCCTTGAATTACAATAAGCATTTAGCTTGGTGGTTTGGCATTCATTCATCTACAATGTGAAATGATCATGGTCAAGTCCATGATTGTATGTCTGTTGCCCATGCTCACTGTTGCCATTGTCTCTTTCTTCTTTTTCCTTCTTGTGAGAATCTGCCCTCTTAGCAAATTTCAAGTATGTAATTCAGTGTTGTCACCCGTCGCTACCAAGCTGCAGCGTCTCCAGACTTATCCACACTGTGGAGCTGAAACTTCATACCTCTCACCAGCATCTTCCCTCTCCACCCAGTCTTAGGCATTCTATGCTCTACTTTTGTGGTCTTGGCTATTTTAAATTTCACGTACTGTTGTCTCTCTGTAAACAAAGAGGAGGTGTCAGGACCTCCTTCAGATACCAAAATCCACACGTACTCAAGTCCTCTATGTAAGATGGTATAGAGACCATGGCTGAAAGTCAGAGGGAGAGGGCTTGCCTAGCACGTTCAAGGACTTGGGTTTGGTTATCTGTAACAGAGAGAGAGGCAGAGAGACAGACAGACAGAGACAGACAGATAGACAAAGACACAGAGAGAGAAACAGACAGACACGCAGACAGAGACAGACACAGACAGAGAGACACAGACAGAGAGAAACACAGAGAGAAACAGACAGACAGGCAGACAGAGACAGAGACAGACAGACAGAGACAGGCAGACAGAGACATAGACAGACAGATAAAGACACACAGAGAGAAACAGACAGACACACAGACAGAGACAGACATAGACACAGACACAGAGACAGACACAAACAGACACAGACAGAGAGAAACACAGACAGAGAGAAACAGACAGACAGGCAGACAGAGACAGAAACAGACAGAGACAGAGAGACAGAGACAGTCAGAGAGACAGAAAGCATGCATGTGTGTATGTGTTAGGGGTAGGATATAGTGTTTTCATATAATCATCACACACACTTCCATGGACTTTAAATCATCTCTGAATTACTTACAATGTCCACCACAGTGAAAGTGCTATGCGAATGGTTGTGATATAGTATTGCTTGGGGAATAATGACAGGAAAATGCCCTACCCTCAGTAAAAATACAGTCGTATTAGCTGGGCTGTGGTGGCACACACCTTTAATCCCAGCAGTAGGGAAGCAGAGGTAGGCAGATGGCTGTGAGTTTGAGGCCAGCCTGGTCTACAAAGTGAGTTCCAGGACAGCCAGGGCTACATAGAGAAATCTTGTCTTAAAACAAAACAAACAAACAAACAAAAAAATGCAGTCAACTTTTTTCTTAGTATTTTTGATCCTCGGTTGAATCCACAAAAAGTAAAGCCTCGGATTCAGAACTGAGAGAACACAGCATTGTCCCTGCCTCTGGCTTGTTTTACCTAGTGTGTTTTCTAGGCACATTGTCAAAAGCAACACAGCACATCAAGAGGCAGTCCTGGCAGCTGTGTTAGGTCTTTTGCAGAGCTCTCTTCGTCTCCTTCTCTTACTGAGAATCTTATTTGTTCTTCTCTAAATTATTTAAAACACTGCTTCCTAGGCATTTTCAGTTTTGATTTTTTTTTTCCCCAGTGAGTTCAAATCTGCATTGGATGACAGGAAGTCAGGAACCCAAACACATGTGGGAAATTGTTCTTTCTTAAACAAGTCCTACCCGAGTCTTGTCAGTCACATGTGTACTGAGCTGCCTGTAGGATTTGGCTCCTGTTTGTTTCTGGTTAGTCTGCAAAAGATGGTAGTCTCCAGCTCTTCGGTTACTGTTCAGGCAGGCGCTCTGCACGGCCCCAATGGCTTTCCCTGTCCCTGTTGCAACCATCAAGTGAACGATTCTGTAAAATTTTCTGGAACGGTAATCCATAAAGTGATCGTGGAACAAGCTTCTGTTCCCAGAGAATTCTGTCCGTCCTTCAGGCCCAGACACTGGCCAGATGGCACAGGCCTCTCTGCTTGAATCTGCAAGGCTATGTGTCTGGAAGACCCAGTCTGAGCCAGGCCATTGGTTGGCAAATGACCAGCACAGAGCCTCTGTCCTTCTAATAAGTCAGTTCTCATCCGTGAAGAGCATCACAGAATGCTAAATATACATGCACACCCTTGATCAAGTGCCATGATGGCTAAAGTCACTTGTCACGTCCTATTCAGGAGCTCCCTAGCTCATCTTCCTCCCAACCTGGGAGTTCTATAGTATTTTGGTGGTGCGCACCTTTAATCCAAGCACTGAGGGAGGCAGAGGCAGGCGGACCACAGTCACAGTGAGTTTGAGGACAGTCAAGGCTACACAGAGAAACCCTGTCTCAGAATATCAAAAAAAAAAAAAAAAATCCCGCTACGTGAAATGTTCTTTGTTTTATCTTTTGGGTTGGTATGTTTGTTTTAAGACAGTGTCACGTATCCCAGGCTGACCTCAAACTCCACATCCAAGGATGACATTAAAGTTCTAATCCTCCTGCCTCAGGTTGGTTCCCAGATGCTGGGACTATAGGCACGCTTCAGCACATCAGCTTTATTCAGTGCTAGGGCCTTGTATACACGAGGCAGGCACTGTACCAACTGAGTCCACTTTATTACTACAATGTTTCAGGTGTAATTAAAGCCCCGTGTGGTGGGGTCAGGGCTGCCAAGAAAACTCACTTCAGACTCAGAAGCTTAAAATGCAAGCTGTGTTTTCTGCAAGCGCAGGGAGGTGGCCATTTTGGGATCTGAGCCCCACCCCCGAAGGGAGATTGTACAACCTTTTTAAAGAATGAGAACAGGGCGGGGGCGGGGAGGAGCCTGTTGCATTGACCAAACATATTTTGACACAAGGGGTTGAGCAAGGAAGGAAATGTGCCTTCCCACATCACCTGCCTTTCAGGACCCTTGACTCAACTTTTTGCAGTCACCTCCTCTCTTGGACTTTGGCCTGGTGTTTAGAATGACAGGTGAACAAAGGGATGGGCAGCTTTAAATCACTACAGGCAACACATTTACAACCTTATGTGCCTTCATTCAGATAACGGACAACGGCAGCTGTCCTCTTTACATCCTTTCCTGGCTAACAGACAAACGTGGGACACCTGAAGAAGCAGGAGAGGAGGTGGTTCCAGGGCCTGGGAACACGAACTCAGTTTTGACCCTGCCAGCAAGATGGCGGGTGTTCCTGAGATGGCTGCAAACAGGCAACATGTGGAAAGTTAAATTGTGCTCACTTCTAAAAGTACCTTTGTGCCGGGTGTGGTGGCGCACTCCTTTAATCCCAGAAGTCAAGGAGGCAGAGGCAGGTGGATCGCTGTGAGTTCGAGGCCAGCCTGGTCTACAAAGCAAGTCCAGGACAGCCAGGGATACACAGAGAAACTCTGTCTCAAAAAACCAAAAAAGAAAAACTTTAAAAAAAAAAAAAGGAGTTTTGTGTAGCTATATACTGCCCTATAGTCCCAATCATGCCTTGTGTTTGTTTGTTTGTTTGTTTGTTTGTTTTTTAAGTTAAGTGTATTACAATACTTATGATACTATACTTCATAAATTGGCAGTAAAAGATAAAACTATTTTCTATTTAGTTGTCTTTAAATTATTTTTGTTCTCATGGAGGTTGGAGAGATGCCCTAACAGTTAAGAGCACTGGCTGCTATTTCAGAAGACCCAAGTTCGATTCCCAGTACCCACACTGTCACAGCCCTCTGTGACTCCAGTTGCAGGGGATCTGTCACCCTCTTCTGCCCTCCGCAGGCACTGCTTGCCCATGACACACAGACAGGCGTGCAGACAAAGACATACGGGTGTGCACATTAAGTGAGTAAAAATTTTAATTGATTATTTTGTTTTGTTACATAGAAAGAGAAGCAAAGGAGAAAGAAACCCTGATCACCATCATGAAGACGCTGATTGACTTTGTGAAAATGATGGTCAAATACGGCACAATATCCCCAGAAGAAGGGGTCTCCTACCTTGGTGAGAATTGTGCTTTTTTTTTTTTTTTTACCATGGCCGTTTTCATTGCTCAAAGCAAATCAAGGACCTGGCAATAGCCACCTCGCTAATTTGATGATTTATGCTGGAGCAGCCCAGGTCTCCAGGGTAACAGAACTGCTCGGCTTGATGATGCATACAAATAAAATTAATTAGATGTTTTCTACTTTTCATCTTAATAAATACCACTTGAGGAGAAAATAATCTTCCACATTTTATATTAAATCTTATTAGTGTTTTATAATAATCTCCAGAGAACAATTTTACTACAATTTAACTCTTTTGGGTTTTTGTTTGTTTGTTTGTTTTTTGGGTTTTTTTTTTCTTTTACTTGTGTTTAGAAGTCTGGATTAAATCTCAGTTTTCCCCCCTCTGAGTACTGTATGTGGCAAGCGGGAAGAGAGCTGGCTCGGCCTCAGGAGCCTCTCTCTGCTCTGCTGGGGAGGTCCTACACTTGCAAAGCTTCACTTCTCACATCTGTAGAATGAAGGGTGAAACAACTCTCAGGTCACACTCCATCATTAAGGGAACTTGAGGCAGGAACCTGGAGGAGCTAGCGTGGAGGTCACGGAGGAACACTGCTTGCTGACTTACTCAGTCTGCTTTCTTACAGCACCCAGTACCACTAACCCACGTAGCTCCACTCACAGTGATCTGGGCACTTCCATGTCAACCATCGGTCAAGATAATGCGTTCAAGGCTTGTGTGCTGGCTTGCGTTTTTGCAGTTGAGGGTCCCTCTTCCTAAAGAACTCCAGCTTGTGTCAAGTTGACATAAAACTAGCCAACACACACGGTGCACATGCATGCATACAGATAAAATGTTCATACATGTAAGGTAAATAAATCTAAAAATTAGAATACGGTTTCTCAGTTATATATTGCAAGTGCTCAGTTGTTTTATTTTCTTAAGGACTTTTGTTTCTCTGAATGCTTTTTTTCCACCCATGTGCTTTGAGCCAGGTGGCCTCATAATTTCTTACTGTGCTGAGGCAAAAAAAAAAACAAAAACAAAAAAACAAACAAAAAGAACCACAAATAGATGAGGAAATGCCATTGGTCCTCGTGATCCAGAATTATTCAGCAGGAACCCAGGGTTTTCTACATAAAAACAGTTTTACTGTTTTTGTTATTTTTTTAAAAAAATAGCATACTCTTTGTAAAAAGCCATTCAAGGTATAAAAGAAATATAAAAGAAAGTGAAAATCACTCCTGATACCAATCCCCTCGTAACGTTTTGATTTACAATCTTGCAGGTGTCTTGTCTGGGTAGGTACATGTGTGTACCTTAATAAGAAGTGTGTTCATTTTACAGTTGGTATTGTCCAGCTAATTCTATTCTTCTAGCACAGTGGTCCTCAACCTCCCTAATGCTGCGAGCCTTTAATACAGTTCCTCATGTTGTGGTGGATCCCCAACCTGAAAATTATTTTCGTTGCTACTTCATAACTGTAATTTTGCTACTGTTATGAATCATAGCATTTTCCAACGGTCTCAGGCAACCCGTGTGAAAGGGTCGTTTGAACCCCAAAGGGGTTACAACTCACAGGTTGAGACCCACTACTGCTATGAATCTTAATGCTAATATCTGATATTCAGGATAACTGACATTCTACCCCCCCCCCAAAGGGGTCAAGACCCACAGGTTGAGGACCGCTGCTCCAACAGCAGAGCAGATGCTGTTCAGGACAATGTCAACAGTGTGACTCCGGTATTCTGTGCTCTGACAGTTCTCCCTTGGAAATATGTCAGCGATACTGCAATGACTCAGTGTGAACAATTGTTCCTGCACTACCTGAAGCCAAGTGCCTAACATGGTCACCACAAACCACAAGTTGTTACTTGAGTGAAAAGTCATTAAAATGAAGTGCTTACTAGCTAAGCCAGGTGGACGGGCAGGCGTGGTCGCTCAAGCCGGTAATCCCAGCACTAGGGAAGCTGGGCTAAGGGGACTGAAAAAAAAAAAAAGGTTGGAAGCCAGCCTTGGCTGCAGTGAAAGTTTCAGATCAGCCTAGGGTAGATTGAGATCCTCCTTTAAAGGAAGTTAAAAATAAAAATGAAGAAAGAAAGAAAGAAAACCTAAGGCAGGAGCTGTGGTGCACACCTGTAATCACAGCATGTGGGAGTACACATTTAATGTCATTTCTCAGGAATTAAAGAGTATTTTTTCTCCTTGCCTCTCTAGAAAACTTGGATGAAACAATTGCTCTGCAGACCAAAAACAAGCTAGAAAACAATACTACTGACAGTAAAAGCAAGCTTTTCCCAGGTAGGACTTACTTAACTGTCGTGGGGTATTTTTCCCCTTAGCTGTTACAAGAATAACTGCTTCGGTGGTAAATGACCGGCTTCAGTAAACATTACTAAAGCATTATAGATCTCAAAATGTTTCAAGATCTCAAATCCGACCAGAGGAATAACCACACGTAACCTTGGCCATTTTATATCCTGTCGTGGCAAAGGATTCTTAGCAGCAAAAGCACAGAGAAGTTCTTTCCTTTGGGAGCTCCTTCATTGTTTTTGCTGGACACGGAATTGAACACAGAGCCTCCGTATGGAAGGCTCGCCCATAATAAAGTCTACCATGGAGCCACACCTTTACCCCTCCACTAAAAAGTAATGTCGGTATTTAACAAAGGAGGCGGCCGGCGACAAAGCAGGGATCCTAGAGGAAAGCCTCCAATCGCATCTTTTTCCTAACACCTCTTGAGACCACCGTCCCAGGCCATCTTATTCCCTCTGCCCCCACAACTCCTCTGGGATGCCCTATGCCCCTCCCCAATAGGCTCCTTTTCTGTGTTTCTCTTCCATCCACAGCCCAGCTGTGCCCAGAAAACATCACGGAACTGAGCTGGGTGTAGAAACCTCCCAAGGGGAGAGGAGGAACAAAAAGAGGAAAGATTGCAAGCGGTGGATTCATGTACTTTAACCATTTTGCCCCCTTCACAGAAAATTCCCTACATGTTAGTGATGCCGTAATGTGCCCCTTAAAGTAATATTTTCTTTCTTTCTTTTAAAATTTATTTATTTATTATTTATACAGTGGTCTACGTGTTACACCTGCAGGCCAGAAGAGGGCATCGGGTTACATTATAGATGGCTCTGAGCCACCACGTGGTTGCTGGGAACTGAACTCAGGACCTCTGGAAGAGCAGTCAGTGTTCTTAACCTCTGAGCCATCTCTCCAACCCTAAAGTGATATTTTCATGCAAGATTTTCTTTTATTTCTATGCTAGGGTCAAAGGCAGTCCCTTATGCTTGCTAGGCAGGTACTCTACCACTTAGACTGTGTGTATGTGTGTGTGTGTGTGTGTGTGTGTGTGTGTGTGTGTGTGTGTGTGTGTGTGTATAAAATACATATATGTCTGGTGTCCATGGAAGTCAGAAGAAAGCATCAGATTCCCAAAACTGATTGTGAGCCACCATGTGGGTGCTGGAAACTGAACCCAGGTGGTCCACAGGGTAACAAGTGTTCTTGACTGCGGAGCCATCTTTTCAGCCCTGCCCCTACCCTGGCCCAGCACATGCTGCTGTCGCAAGCAGTTTTGAATAACTTTCAATAATAACAAAAATCAAGAAACAAAATTATAACACAGGTATAAAAAAAATATGTCCATCTATAAATATGGCAATCCAGTAGAGGATTTTTTAGGTGAGTCAATGACTTTTTTTTTCTTCTTTTCAATGTACATGTGCATGTTCCTGTGTTTGTGTGTGTGTGTGTGTGTGTGTGTGTGTGTGTGTGTGTGTGTGTCTGCGTGTGCGCGCATGTGTTTGCGTGTTTAGAAAACAGAAGTCAACATCAAGTGGCATCCTCCTCGGTTTCTACCTTATTTATTGAGACACAATCTCTCACTGAAGCCAGAGCTCTCGGATTTGACTACATTAATCGTCCAGCAAAGCCAGCAATCCTCCTGCCTTTGCCTCTCCAGCGCTGGGAGCTCAAGAGGTCAAAAGGTAGCAGCAAGAAGAGTGGTTGTTCAAGGCCAGACTAGGCTACATCAGGCCTTGTCTCGGAAATAACAAAATCACTCTTATTTGTAACCAGGACCTTCGTGGTACACCCCCCCTCCCAGTTGCCTGGCAACACTGACTAAATTAAGATCAACAGGGCCAAGGCTGTGACTTGGTGGTAGAGCATTTGCCTAGCATGCATGACACTCTGGGTTTGGTGCCCAGCCTAAGTCCTCCCTTAGAGAAGGAGGGAGGGAAGGAAAACAAATAGCCCGGCTGAGGCAGGAGGATTGCTTGAGCCAGGAATACAGGGATAACATAATGAAAGCCAATCTCTTATTATATTAAAATTATAAAGCAAGGCAAGCAGTAGCTCTCTGATGACAGCGTGGCTGAAGAGTGCCCATGCTGAACATCTGGGCCCAGCTTCTTAGCAACCCAGTGGGTGACCCTGAGCATCTTTCTTCCCGGAGCCTCGCTTCCCTCTTCTGTGAGGGAACTGCATCTTCTCAATAAAGTGTGTTCTGCATTAGTGACCAAGGAGCGTAGGAAATGGTGTTTTAACCACAGTGCACACTATCTGATCACAGTGCCATCAGAGAAGAGTCACGAAGAAACAGACAGTACCAAGGAGGAAGCCGCCAAGATGGAAAAGGAATATGGGACCCTAAAGGACTCGACAAAAGATGATAACTCCAACCTAGGAGGAAAGACAGATGAAGCCAAAGGTCTGGATCTAACAGCTTTGGGGTTGGCAATGAAGCTGGGGACGTTTTCAACACGCAAGTAGGACAGTCCAAAGTGAGGTTCCCCACAGCACGATCTGATCGGCGTAGTTATGATTAGCAGTGTGGGGAGATCCGACATCAAGTCCCCCACAGCGTGATCTGTGTAGTTAAGATTAGCAGAATGGGGGAGATCCAACATCAAGTCCCCCACAGCAGGATCTGCATAGTTAAGATTAGCAGTGCAGGGTGATCCAATATCAAGTCCCCCACAGCACAATCTGTGTAGTTAAGATTAGCAGGGTGGGGAGATCCGACATCAAGTCCCCCACAGCATGATCCGTGTAGTTAAGATTAGCAGGGTGGGGAGATCCAACGTCAAGCCCATCTAGTACAGTCTGTGGGCTTAAGATTAGCACACAACACCTTCACTTGACTAAGAGTGTGTCTTAATGGTCTTGAGTCTTCTGGGATGACAGGTTGCTCCCACTCTTTAGTGCGCAGTGGCTGTTGTGGTTGGGAAGAGATATTCTTGGTTGAGGGAATATTCACAGTCCTTTATGTTTTTATGTCTTTAATGTTTGGTTTATAATCCTAACTTACTGAGCAATATTTATGTGTGTATTCATTTGTTCATTTGCTTGTTTATAGGAGAAAGGATTTATTGACTTTACAGTTCTCCTTTTTGATCCATAATAATATTTACTGCTTTAGACTACAGTTTGTGTTGGTGTTTTGAGACATAGTAGTCCAGGCTGATCTGGAACTCTCTATGTAGCCCAGGCTGGCCTCAGACTCATGGCACCCCTCTTGCCTAGGCCCCTGGTGTACTCAAATTACAGGCATGGGCAATATTTCTTTAATTGCTTAATAGTTCTCCAGGTAACCACAGGTCACTCAAGTGTTTGTGCTTAAAGCAAAGCCCTCGCTCATGCAGGGGTGCAATGGGAATGCCTTTAAGAACTTAATAAAATCACAAGTTCAGTGCATCAATATGCCTTTTTTTAAAATGAATCTATGGTGTTGATGTTAATTTAAAGGTACGGTCTGATAATGTTTATTACTAGCCCTATAATTATTATGGTGGTATTTTCTTTTCCTTTTTCCCCCCTCCAGAAATAGGGTTTCTCTATGTAATAGGTCTGGCTGTCCTGGACTCTCTTTGTAGATCAGGCTGGCCTCAAACTCATAGAGATCCGCCTACCTCTGCCTCCCAAGTACTGGGATTAAAGGCATGTACCACCATGCTCAGACTTATGGTGATATTTTTTTGGCTTTCTTTTTTTAAATATTTTATTAATTTATTCATATTACATCTCAATTGTTATCCCATCCCTAGTATCCTCCCATTCCTCCCTCCCTCCCACTTTTCCCCTACTCCCCTCCCCTATGACTGTGACTGAGGGGGACCTCTTCCCCCTGTGTATGCTCATAGGGTATCAAGTCTCTTCTTGGTAGCCTGCTATCCTTCCTCTGAGTGCCACCAGGCCTCCCCTTCAAGAGGACGCGGTCAAATATGAGGCATTATGGTGATATTTTCTAACCCACTATCAATCAATAAAAACACAGACACCTGTTACATTTCAAAATAGCCTTGCTTCACCTGGGGCAGGGCAGACATTAATCCCTCTTCCATACCTCCCTGCCCCCATCCCATGCCACCTGCTTCTAGTAATTTCTATCGGGTCACCTCCCATCCATAATCCCAAATTCTTGCTATTGTTCTTCATCTGGGCCAAATCCTCCATCCACGCCAGCCATGTGCTTCTCCTCCACCTCACCCATGGTCAGCGTGCGCTCCTTCCTTCTCCTCTTCCTCCCCTGTCTCCTGTCCCTCTCAAGGCCGCTCACCCCTCCAGCCCATACCTACCTTCCGCCAGCCTTGCCCAGGTATCAGCTTTTTATTGGCCAAACGGGAATACGTTTTTAGGCAAGGTTATAAGCATAATTTTGGGGTACATGAGTGTCTCCTCCTTTGGGCAGCAACCAGATCTTAGGGACCAATAATTAGCATCAGAATACATAGCACCAGACCAACCCCCCCCCCCAACACTGGCCTGCAAACAACACACTTTCTTAGGATTTTTACAAGCATTCTCAGAAACCACCCTCCCTCCAGGAAAAAGACTTGATGTGGCTGTAAGTTCTAAGTTGTTAGATCTTTTGGTTGGGGCCAGGATGTGGATCCTGTGCTTGCTGTGCTCACGGGTTTGAGCTCCCTTTTATTACAAGTTTCATAATCACATCATAGAAAAAGTACATCCTTATGTCCCGGAAGCTGGAAAGAGATATTTGATCCTAGGTGACCTCTCTGTTATTAGGAAATGTTGACCTCTTTGGTATAGGTGGAGCCTGCTGGGTCTTGTTAGTAGGTTGGTTCATCTGGACATTTTACTCCTCAGAAGGAGAGAAAGGGAGTGAGAGTGGGTCAGTGCTCTCTCCTGAGGGAGGGCAATTGGTTTTCGGCTAAGTTGTCGTCTGAGAACATAGCACTGGACCATTTACTGGCTCTGTATAACCGTCCATGGTACTGGGTGGATGGACTTTGATTTCTTTGCTATGCTATGATGCAGTAATTGCTGGGCCCCTTATGCTCACATAGCTCCCTAACTTTTGTTTTTACATTTATTTACTTAGCATGTGTACGTGTGTGTGTTCTAACACTCAAGCACATGTACACATGACACAGCACACATGGGCAGGCAGAGGACAGGTTGTTCTCTCCCCCACCACGTGAGATCTAAGGATCAAGCCTGAGTTGTTAGGATTGGGAGCAAGAGTCTTTACCTACTGAGCCGTCTCACTGGCACCCAATTTGTCAACATGTTCTTAAAAAATTTTTGAGACAGTCTTGCTATGTTGCCTTGGCTGGCCTGGAGCTCAGTGGGTAGACGAAGCTAACCTCGAACTCACAAAGATCCACCTGCCTCAGCCTCACCAGTGTTGAGATTAAATGCATGAGCCACCACACCTGGCCGTTAATATTTTCTATTGAGTTTTTCCATGCTTGTCAATTAATGATGGTTTTATGGAAAGGTTGGCCCAGTGTGGCAGTAGGAATTCCTTATTTACGCCACTGCTGTCTTTTTAGCACCCCGTCTTCACTCTTTGCTGACAGAATATACTAGATTCACTCCAAATTCTCTTTTACACAAGACTTGAAAACAATTCCTTCAAGGAATTCTGTTTCCTCTCTCCCTCCCTCCCTTTTTTCTTCTTGTGCAAAGGCCGTATTCCTCAGGAGCACAGCCACCATCAGCCCATTAGTCTGCTTTGGGAGCATGCCAAGTGGCGAAGATGGCGCCTTACATTGCTGTACAAAGCATCCCCTCCCAAACTGTGGCTGGAACATTTCTCTGCTTTTCTATTTTTAAAGCAAGCACCATGAAAATGGGGCACGAGGGAAGGGATGGTGCCGCTTATGTACAGTATGCTAGTCACCTTTTCCCTCACTGCAACAGAACCCTGGCTCACGGTTTGGGAGGATCCAGTCCATCATCGTCTGTTGTTGCTTTGGGCCTGTGGTGTGGTGGGCGGCACATCGTAGAGTGAAATCACTCACTTCAGTAGCCAGGAGGGAAAAGAGAACAAGGTGAATGCTGGAGTCCCACCACCGCCCCAAGAGTGTGCGCCCCATGACCAGCAAGCTCCTCCTCTTAAAGTTTCCATAGCCTCCTATACTGCCATCCCGGGAACCAAGCCGTTAATACCTAGACAGAGTTGGGCATTCCAGACTGATGGATGGCAGAGCATTTAGAGGCTGATGCTGGTGGGAGATTTCACCCTTCTCGGGTGGGTTTCCCTCTGATAGCAATGCAGGAGGAGGAGGAGCGCGAAGCCCTGTCCTTCCCGTGTTGCTCTTTATATCAGCTCTCCTGAAGCATCCGGAAGGTGGTGGTAGAGATTTAGGGTTTAAAGCAGCTTCCTACTCCACACAACCCTTGACTACATTACTCTATGATAAGAACAAATGAGTCAAGACAGGTGGTGGTGGCGCACACCTTTAATCCTGGCACTCGAGGAGGCAGAGGCAAACAGATCTCTGTGAGTTTGAGGCCAGCCTGGTCTACAGAGTGAATTCAGGACAGCCAAGGCTACACAGAGAAACCCTGTCTCAAAAAAGATGTAATTAATCCTCAAAAGAACAAGCATTCACCTTTGTCTTATAGTTGCTTATTTGCACTATTTTTCAATGGTTATCTTGCTTCTGTTATAAACTCAATAAGGATCAGCCATTTGTTGTATGCAGAAAATAAATTTATGAATGTGGTTGAAGGCAAGGCTGACTGGGTTTCTATCTCTTTTTCTTTTTCTTTTCTTTTCTTTTTTTCTTTTCTTTTTTTTTTTTTTTTTTTTTTCCTCTTTCTTTCCTTAGAGACAGGGTCTTTAACCCTAGTTGGCTTGGAACACATTGTGTAGCCCAGTCTGGCCTTGAACTTGTGGCAATCCTCTTGACTGAGCCTTCTGAGTCTTGAGACTAAAGACATGAGCCACTGTGTCTGGCAGAGCTCGGTATCGCCCTCTACATAGGGAAGCACAAGCCTTGCACACTCACATGCTTCCTACTTATTGGTGAGCAGGCACATGGCGCACAGACCTTTTGGTTTGGTTTGGTTTGGTTTTTTCTTTTTTTCTTTTTCAAGATAGTGTTTCTCTGTGTAATAGCCCTGGCTGACCTGGACTCACTTTGTAGACCAGGCTGGCATCAAACTCACAGAGATCCACCTGCCTCTGCCTCCAGGTGTACCACCACCACCGAGGCACTGCTAAATCGAACATAGAATAAGGTAATGGCCTGGCTAAAATGCAGTTAAGAGAGTAATTGTAAGTAGGACACAGGGCAGAAGTATTCTCAGGGGGGTCTCCTTGGGTCTTGGAGTAGGAGGTGATGGTCCTGTGTAGCCACAGTAAATATATCCTAACAGTGCCAAGCTGATGCTGGACCTGTGCGCAGTGTGTGTAGGAATACTAGTGACATCAATAATGCCTTGGGCTTGCGTCGCTCCACTTTCCACTTTAAAAAATATGTCTACATGCATTCCCTTTCATGAAAATCTAGTACAAGGGCTGGAGGGTTGGCTCAGTGGCTAAGAGCGTCTGAGTCTGATTCCCAGCACCCACATCGGTGGCTCCCCACCACCTGTAACGATAGCCCCAGAGACCTCTCTTGTGACCTCCCCAGGCACCAGCACACACGCGGCATACCTTCCCGCAGACGCACATAAACAAAAGCTAAACTTTTAAATCAAATTTAATTTGTAGAACAAAAGATAACACATTTTTATGTATCAATGAAAGAAAATTAATTCGTTTTACTTTTGAAAATAATTTAGATGATTTGAGCTATTGCTCTCCACCGGGACGCGCATTTTTTTTTAACTTATTTGTATTTATTTATTTTGGCTTTTTAAGGCAGGGTCTTCGGTAGCGCAGACTGAACTTGAATTCACTATGTAGCTGAAGCTGGCCTCAAGCTCCTGAGCTGATCCTCTTGCCTCTCCCTCCCAAATGCAGAGACTCCAGATCTGAGCCACCACCACACCTGGCGCAGATTAATGGTTTTCTTTTTTTTACATAATGATTTTTTATTATTTGAATTATTCAATAGTTATTTCTAAATTTAAGAATTTACCAATAATGAAAAACTTATTTTAATTCGAACCATATCCAGAAGCTTGCTTAGTTTTTCTCTAGAGACCAACAGAATGTACTGGAAACATTCCCTGATCTAAGTGCTGCTCCTCCTGCTGACTAACTGTTTAATTATGCACTTTTGATGTGTGAGTCACGGAAAATATTTTTTAATTAATTGATTATTTTGTTGTTGTGGTGGTGGTAGTGGTGGTGGTGTTAAAGACAAGGTTTCTCTGTATAGCCTTGGCTGTCCTGGACTCACTCTGTAGACCAGGCTGGCCTTGAACTCACAGAGATCCACCTGCCTCTATCTCCCGAATGCTGGGATTAAAGGTGTGCTTCACCACCACCTGGCTAATTGATTTATTTTTAAATGTGTGTTGTGGGAAGGGATACTTCTCTGAGGACATGGACAGAGAGAGAGAGAAAGAGAGAGAGAGAGAGAGAAAGAAAGGAAGGAAGGAGGGGGGTAGAAGAGGGCATCTGACACCCAGAAATGGAGTTAGTTCTAGATGGTTGTGAACCATCATCTGGGTGCTGGCAACATAACCAGAGTCCTCAGGAAGAGCAACCATTGCTCTTAACCACTGAGCAACCTCTCTAGGCCCTGAAAATCTTTTGAAAACTCACCCAAGATATGAGATTGTCACTGAAGCACCATGGGCTCCTTGCAGTGCCATCATTTGTCATGTTGCTACCTAGACAATGGAATTAAGGTGGAAAAGGTGACCTCTAGGGTGACTTTCACCTGAGTAATTTCTCGGTCACTTCCCTTTTCTTAATAGAAGCTGGAAAAGTCAGCCTATTGGATTCATAAACTGACAGCTCATGTGGATTCTTTCTTAAGCAGCATAAGAACAGACCTTTACACGCCTGCATTCAGGTCCCCAGGGGCTCTGTTGACATGTCCAAAAACAGCATCTGGTCCTCTCCACTGAGCCAGAAAGTGAAACTGAAGCCCAAACAAACTTGGGAGGTTTTGTCTCAACCCACGTTTCTGACGGACGTCAAAAGAAGTGTCTCCTCCTATGTAAAGTCATAAATTGCCTTTCCAGAATTCACCCTTGAACAAACCAGAAAGCAACATATAAGAAGTGAATTGACCAGCATAAGCGCTCATGGCCAGAGAGTAGTAGCTAGACTTTAAAGCCACAACCCCTGACTCCTAATCCAGGCTCTTCCTATGTGGGCGTGTGAAATATTATCACTGTGGAGAAATAATATTCCTCCTTCCCCTCCCCTCCCTCCCTCCCTCCCATTGTTCTTTATTCCTCCTCCTTTTCTCAACTCTGACATATCCCTAGCTGGCCTCAAACTCCCTAAGTAACTGAGGATGGTCTCGAACTCCCGAGTGTTGGGATTACAGTCATACATTACCATTTCAGTGTACGTGGTGCTAGGGGTCAACGCCGGGTTTCATGCACCCTCGGCATGAATTCTACCAACCGTGTTACATTCTCAGTGAGTGGCTCCGGGACCCTTCTCGGAGTCCGTGCCAGTTGCTATGATATATGCAGTCCAAAATGTAGCCATGTAATGTTGACACGGCTTTAAGCATTACATAAAACAAGTCTTTATAAATACTTGGGTTTTTAAAAAATCATTTATTGACTTATCTGACGGAGGAGACACACACCACAACAGGCACACAGAGGTCAAAGGACCACTTTCAGGAGAGTCAGTTGTCTCCTTCCACCATGTGGCTTGAACTCAAGTCATTAGACTTGCCAGCAAACGCCCGTGTTTGCCGGCATGTTTTGTGTGTTGGGGGTGTAGGGTGGTTCTTTGTGTCGCTGTCTGTGTTGTTGTTTTAAATGTTCTTGAGGCTCTAATGTGTTTAGGGCCTGCTGTACTCGGCAGATTAATTGTATGGATTTCTACTTTTGTTTGGAACAGGAGGAGGTCAGGCTGGCTGTGTGTAAGGAGTATTTCTCTCACAGCACTGAAGACCAGAACAGCCAGAGAAGCAGGGCTGAGTCTTGACCCTGGCTCTCTTCCATCTATTTCAGCATGTGTTCTAAGGCTCGTGCCATATTACCTCAGCCATGAGCTATTTTTTTTTTTCCAAAGACTGCTGAAATAAAATGGAAAAAATAGACCAGTGTTCCAAAGTGTACTCTCATGGGCTTTCAGTGAATACTGCATAAATAAAAGATTTACTTTACAGCTCAGAGAAGAGAAAATGTAAATAAAGGCCAGCTGCCCCTCTCTGAGAGCAGAGGACACCTGACTTCGTTGCTGCTTTAACCCATTCCCCCCAGTAATTGTGTGGAAGGCTTGGTATGGTGGCGCTGACTGCCAGACTTTGCCACACATTAGAATCTATCAGGGTTATTTATTAAAAGGCTGGTGCTTGATTCCTTACCCCTAGGTTTGTGTTAATTATCTGGGTGCATCAGTGGGCAGCAAAGACTTACTACCACTGAGGGGGCTGTGTGAATGTGCCTCAGGGACAAGGCAGCAGAAGTCTTGATCTGTTGGTTTATTTATTTATTTATTTTTTTATTTTTTTATTTTTTATTTTTTTTTTTTTTTTTTGGTTTTTTGAGACAGCCTTGGCTGTCCTGGACTCACTTTGTAGACCAGGCTGGCCTCGAACTCACAGTGATCCGCCTGCCTCTGCCTCCCGAGTGCTGGGATTAAAGGCGTGCGCCACCATGCCCGGCCTGTCGGTTTCTTTTCTATCTATCCTGTTATCATATGTGAATAAAGGGAGGTGTGAGGCTCAGTACTTATGAGTCCTAGGTGCTCCTTCAGAATACCCAGGTCCTAGTCCCAGCACCCACATGGCAGTTCATAGCCCTCACATAACTCCAGTTCCGTCGAATCCCACACACTCTCCTGGCCTCGTTGGGTGCACTTGCGTACATGCAGGAAACACTCATACACGTAAAACAAAAATTAAAGAATCTTTAAAAGGAGGCACAAAGGTAAAGAGTGTGTGTGTGTGTGTATGTGTGTGTGTGTGTGTGTGTGTGTTCTTTTGTTTGCTTGTTTGTTTTTTAAGGTGGGGTCTTACTATGTATCTTTGGCAGGCCTAGAATTCAATGTGTAGACCAGTCTGGCCTCAAATTCACAGAGACCCTCCGCCTCCCTCTGCATGCTGGGATTAAAGTTGTGAACCACCATGCCCATCACTCCCTTCCCCCTCCAGGGCCTTATATATTCCAGGCTGCTTTGAACTCACTAGGTACCTGAAGATGACACTGAATTCTAGATCTCCTGCCTTTGCTTCCCAAGTGCTAAGATTACAGGCATGAACTACCAAACCTGGTTTGCGTGGTGCTGGGGTTAGAGCCTAGGGCTTTCTACATGCTAGGCAAACACTATGAACTGAGCTATTTTAACCCTCCTAATCGGCACTTTTAATGTATTCGAATAGTGAGTAAGCACTGATTTTCTTTTTTTCACATAAGCTTTCCACATATAATATGGTATCAAAGATTAGGTTTTCAAAAGAATGCTTTAAGTTACTTAAATATTTACATGAATATATTAAGATACACTCAAAGGTTTCAGAAGCTCTAGTTATCCAATATGCTAATGATAAATTGTCTATTTATTAAAATGCATTGTATGAGGATCACTAGCTTGATTTAATTTCTTTACAAGAAAAATTAAGTTTGAGCTAATACTTCTTTCCTTGTTCGAAACACCTCATCTAATTATTTTGAAATAGAAATCACTGTTTCTAAATCCAGAAATGGGCATGGAATTATGGTGGCTCACACCATAATCCCAATACACAGAAGGCAGAGGCAGGAGAATAGCCACAAGTTGGAGATCAGTCTGGTCTATGTAGAAAGTTCCAGGCCAATCAGGAAACATAGAGAGACCTTGTCTCAAATGAACCAATAATCAGATTTACTGGATCTTGTTGGCCTACTCACCAGCAAGTAACAGAAGTGGCAGTGTCCGTGCAGCTTGCACTAAACAGTTAGTGCAAACCAGGGGACATTGTTTTGTACATGTTCTGAGTCCTTTTTCTGAAAAGAATTATTGTTGTATTTATAAGAGGGGGGTGTGGGCATGTGGGTAGAGGTCAGTGAACAACTTTCAAGCATCAGTTCTCTCCTTCCCACGTCACATGAGTTCTGGGGATCGAACCCTCGAACACGAGGGTTTTTGAAGCAAGTGTTTATAACCCACTGAGCCATCTTGCCAGCCCCATTACATTCATGAAAACCAGCCAAAGCCACTCCCACATAGGTGAAGACAGCGAATGGGGCTGGCCGAAAATGATGGCGAAGCTCTTCTAGTGTCCCTTTATCCCTTTTCCATAGAAGGGTCTCAGCACTTCATGGGGAACTTGATAGCCTGAGGTCATAGTAGAGAGGTCTGCCATGGGCTTTGGTCCAGGAAGAAAGCAGTTCCTCTTAAAGGCTGTTGTCAAAACTAGAGCCCTGGGAGATCTTAGGGCATGGATACACTAACTAGCCGTGTGTGTGTGTGTGTGTGTGTGTGTGTGTGTGTGTGTGTGTGTGTGTGATTGCTTTAACTCTCTCTGTGCCTCAGCTTCTTCACTTGTGAAATAAAGGATGACAACAGGCCTGCCCGAAAAGGTTGTTGCAACAGAAGAGTAGATGCCAATACATTTTAGAGCAGAAAGAACAGCCTGCAGCACATGTTGAGCGCACACGGCCCAGTCCTGATCAGACTGAGCTCTGTGTAGACACTAGCGGCCTCAGGGTGGTCATTGCCACCCTGCAGCTGAGCAGCCAGTGCTTGTTCAGAGGCCCTGGGCCTTAAAAGCCTCTACTCCTATTAGATGCAAAAGAGAGAGGGACGCTACCTGGTGTCTTGGTACATACACTTTGAACATGGAGAATTCATAAAGAATGAGCTATACTCATGTATATACATGTGTTATATATGCCTGTATATTCATCTGTAGGATGAGCTATATCAGCATCTGTGTCTGGAGGTGGGATCCGGTCTTTCAGATAGATGATGCATGGATGAGAAACTAAGAAGATTACAGCTCAAGTTCCAATGCTATTATTTCTTAGCCTTATCCAAAATGAGTCCTCACTCCTAAGGAAATGATACCCACTTCCAGGACAACAATGCCAACGGTATTCCAGAGCATAGGCTCAGTGGTTCTGGGAAACTCCGCCAAGAGCATGTATACCTGAAGGAGGTTTACTAGAGCTGACCAAACCAAAGGCCTGGTTCCACATTTCTAGGCCAGTGTTGACTTGGCTTAGGTTAACCTACACTACAGGCAGCGATGCTGAACCTTCAACAGGAGAAAAATGGTGAATAGCTGCCAATCTAACCCTTGACTAGAGACTGCTCCTCAGCATCATCCCTAATCTGAAATTACCCTATCTAAAACTCATGGGGACCCATCTATCTGCTAAATGGAATCAAATGTCTAAGCGAGGGCTAGAGAGATGGCCCTATGGTTACGAGTATACAGTGCTCTCTGAGTTCAACTCCCAGCCCCCATGACAGTCGGCTCAGAACTGCCTGCAAGTCCAGCCTAGGGAAATCTAATGCTTCGTTCTAGATTCTGTGAGGCAGCTGAACTCACACATGCACATACCCACACAGGCACACATACACATGCACACAGTTAAAAAGAAAATAAATCTTTTCTTTTTAAGAGCCTAAGTAGACATCAAACTAAGTTTGTGTGGGGTGACACTAACTGTCCTTGAGACTTACCAACTTGGTCTGTGTCTGGCATCTTGTCTGCAAGCACGTGTATAGAAAAAGGCATGGTGAAATCCTATGTGTGTTTCATCTGACCCTCTTGCCTTTTCCAGGGAAAACAGAAGCCTACTTGGAAGCCATTAGAAAAAACATCGAATGGTTGAAGAAACACAACAAAAAAGGCAACAAAGAAGGTAAGGGCTGGCTGTGGCCGTACATCACAAACTTTTACCTATTTCCCAGGATTCCTGTTACCTACAATCCTTGCAGTCAAACTGACCGAGTTAAAGTCTCCTCTCAAGCTCAAAGACTCTCAGATGTGGAGGGGGATACACCTCACTTCTCTTTCAAGTTTTCTTTACGTTATAGAGAAAAAAAATATGGTTTTGTTTGCATGTTTGTTTTGTTTTTGAGACAAGGCCTCATTGTGCAGCCTTAGCTAGCCTAGAACTTTCTATGTAGCCTAGGCTGGCCTCAAAATTACAGAATTTCGCCTGCCTCTGCATCCCCAGTTCTGGGATTAAGAGCGTTTGACACCGCACCAAGCCCAAGTAATGTGTTTCGTCGTGGCATTTTCATAATTCCTCGTCCCTTGGTGGTCTCTCTCCCTGCCTCCTCCATCTCTTTGCCCCTCCCACCTCCTGCTGGTCCTCCCCTTCAGGAGCTCTACTCCTGCTCTTCTGTCACACATATTTCATTACCCTTGTCTCCTGTAAGACCTCTTCTTTCCCTTTCATGGACCTCTGCCTTGTTTCATATCCTATGTTCTTACACACACACACACACACACACACACACACACACACACACACACACCTCCCTCACAAGACATATATAAGAATTCAAGTCAGGAATCCGCATCTAAGAGAAAAACGTGCTACTTATCTTTCTGGGGCTGGTGTGTTTCACCTAACACGATCTCCAGCTCCATTCACTTTCCTGCAATCCTCATAATCCCATGTTTCTTTACAGGTGAATAAAATGTCACCCATCGTTTGAATCTCTATGAGTTAGAGGCTAGCCTGATCTAAGTAATGTGTTTCAGGATAGCCAGCGCTAAATAGGGAGACCCTGTCTCAAAAACGAATGAACAAACAGAATAACTGCCTGTTCAGTCCATTTCCCCATGTCTTGATTGGATGAATTCGATTTGTGTGGGTGCATTTACACATGTGTCTATGTGGGAGGCGAGAGATTGCATCAGGTGTCTCCCTTAATTGCCTTTTACATCATCATCATCATCATCATCATCATCATCATCATTACATTTGGGGAGATGGCACATGCATGCCATGGCAGGTCTCTAGAGAGCAGAGGACAGCTTGCAGGAGTCAGTTCTCTCCTTCCATTGTATAGTCCTGGGTACCAAACTCAAGTTAGCAAGCTTGTCCTCAAACATCTTTACCTGCTGAGCCATCTCTCTGGCCCCTGAGATAGAATCTCTCACTGAACCTGAAAAGCTAACCAATTGGCAAGACTGGCTGGCCAGTGAGCTTCAAGAATCTGCCTATCTCAGCCAGGTCTGGTGGCACACACTCTTAATCTCAGCACTCGGGAGGCAGAGGCTGGTGGGTCTCTGTGAATCTGAGGCCAGCCTGGTCTGCAGAGTGAGTTCCGGGACAGCCAAAGCAACTGTAAGTGCAGCTGTGCTCCCTCACACCCATCATGTCCCCCTAGTGCTACGAACTCAGACCCTCACGCTTGCTCGGCAAGCTCTTTGCCAGTTGATCCATGCCCCCAGCTGCCACGATTTAGCTTTTTTTTTTTTTTTAAGATTTATTTATTTTTTATTATTCTGCCCACACGTGCGCCTGCCCACCACAAAAAAAAGCAACAAATCTCATTACAGGTGGTTGTAAGCCACCATGTGGTTGCTGGGAATTGAACTCGGGACCTTCGGAAGAGCAGCCGGTGCTCTTAAACCTTTGAGCCATCTCTCCAGCCCACGATTTAGCTTCTTGGCGTTTAACTTTTGTCACTTTTTCCACAGTTTAGGTGTTAACTTCCTGACCAATGTACAGCTGACAAAGATTTCCTCCCATTCTGTCTGCCTCTTCACCCCAGTGATCACTTTATGGATGCCTTTTAATGCCATGTGATCCCACTTGTTGTGTCCCGGAGGTATTTCCTGTAGCACTGGAATCCTTTCCAGAACGTTTTTGTGTATGCCTGTATTTGGATATGCTTTAGCTGTTTTTCTCCAGCAGTTGCAATGTTTTATATTGAGTTGCAAGGTGTTATATTAAGATCTTCAGTCTGGAGCTAGAGACTCAGTAGTTAAGAGCACTTGCTGTGAGGACCCAGGTTCAATCCCCAGCTCTGCCATGCCAGCTCCCAATTATCCATAACTCCATTCCAGAGGACCCAGTGCCCTCCAATGTCACATACTTACATGTAGGTAAATCATCCACACACAAAATAATTATAGCAAAAGACTTTTTTTAAAAAAAATAGATCTTTGGTCATTTTGAATTGGTTTTTGTGCAAAGTTAGAGGTGTACATATAATTTCACTCTTCTGTGGAAATCCAGGGTTTTTTTTTTCAGAGCCATTTGTTTAAGAGGTTATCTTTTCCTCCAGTGATGTTTTGAATGCCTCTATCAAAAGTCAGACGATTGGAGCTGTAGGGTTTATATCTGCATCCTGTATTCCATCCTGTTTATCTGCGTCTCTCTTTTTGTACTGGCACCTCACTGTGTTGGTCATTATGGCCCTATTTGAGATCAGGGATTACATTTCCAGCATTAATCTTTCTGCTTGTTATTCGGGGTCTTTTGAGTTTCCATGTGAGGTTTAAGATTTTTTTTTCTCTAGCTCTACGAAGAAGGTCTTTGGAATCTGGTAGGGATTACATTAAATCTGCATAACGTTTTTAGTGGCATAGCCATTTTCACACTACTGATTCTGCCAGTCCATGAACACGGGATGACTTTCTGTGTTCTTGTTCCTTCCACTTCCTTGGTTACTTATGTTATTTATTTATTTATTATTTATTAAGTTATTTAAGTCTACTGCTAAGTGGGACTTTTGTTTTGTTTTGTTTTTTGAGACAGGGTTTCTCTGTGTAGCCTTGGCTGTCCTAGACTAGCTTTGTGGACAAGGCTGGCCTGGAACTCATAGAGATCCTCCTGCCTCTACCTCCCTGAGTGCTGGGATTACAAGCATGTGCCACAGTGCCCAGCTCTAAGTGGGATTTTTGTTTGTTTGTTTCTTCTGTCATTTTTTTTTTTCAGACAAAGTACCAAAATATCCCTGCCTGAAACCCACTGTATAGACCAGGCTGCTCTTGAACTTAGAGACGTGCTTGCTCTGCCTCCCTCGTGCTGAGATGGAAGGTGTGCACCTCCGTGCCTTGCTCCTTTGTTCATTTGGTCTTTTGAGGCTGTTGGGAACAGGGATGCTTTTCTAACCTTCTTCTTAAGTTTGTTGTCATTTTACAGAAAGACCACTGCTCTCTGCATGTTGACCTTGGGCCTTGCTCCTTTCAGCTACTTTGCTGAAGTGTTTATCAGGTCTGAGGGTTATGGTGAAGCCATGAAGGTCTTTTTGATGTAGAATCATATCTTCTGAAACAGGAATAATTTAACCTCTTTTTTTTTTTTTGCTTTGCTTTGCTTTTCTTATCATACTTTATTGTTCTGACTATGATTATAAAAATTATATTGAACAAAAGTGGATAGAGTGTTTACCGTGTCTCATTCTCAGTGCTACAAAATTAATGTTTCCTGTTCTCTCTATTTATTGTAAGGTTGACTATAAGTTTGGTATCTATAGTTTTAATTGTGTTGAGATACAAAGCCTTATTTTTTTACTCAAAAAAGTTTTCCAAAATATTCTCTTTTTATTTACTATGAAAATGTCAAATAAAGGTAAAGTGAACAATATAATATCCCGTGTTCCCAGCACCTATCTTGAATAAAGATCACACTGTGGCCAGGTGTGGTGGCGCACGCCTTTAATCCCAGCATTTGGGAGGCAGAGGCAGGCGGATCGCTGTGAGTTCGAAGCCAGCCTGGTCTACAGAGTGAGTCCAGGACGGCCAAAGCTACACAGAGAGACCCTGTTTTGGGAAGAAAAAAAAAATTCACATTGTGACATGTTGTCTAACCCACCTTACCTACCCCAGCTTTCTTTGAGGTTTATTGTTGCCACTGTTATTTGCTGCTTTTGTTGGTTTGTTAGTTTTGAAACAGGATCTAACTCTATATACCAGGCTGTTGTCAAACTCATAGCCATCCTCCTGTATCAGCCTCCTCGGTGCTGGAATTAGACGTGTGCGACCCCTCCCCTGGCTCTTGGAGTAGTTTAAGCAGGTATTTTCTGAGTACACAGTGGTTATAGTCTGTGGTCACAGAGGCAGGTCCCTCGCTTACAAGAAGATACAGCAACCCCACCCATCCACCCACCATCCCACCCACACCTCCAACTTCATCCCCCCCACTCCCACCCGCCCCGCCACACACACATACACAAAGGAAGCATCCCGAATCTTGGGGCCCTGGTTGTATCCTTAGGCATAGGAGCACTGAGGTGCTAAGAGGGTAGGGTGGGTCACCTTGGCAACATGGACAGTTAGGGACAGGGCTGCAGGAAGGAAGACTCTCCTGAGGAGAGAGAGGTGATGGGTACAATAGATAAGTGGGCAAGAGGCTATTGTGGTCCAGGAACCGGAGCTGTTTATTTTCCCAGGAACCTGCGTGTCTTTGGGAAGGGGCTGCAGACGGATGTAGGAAGTGATGGCAGCGAGGCCAGAAAGAGGCTTGCGTACCCCACAGGGAAGGACAATTTTAGCCACTTAGCCACTTTAGCCTAAATTAGAAGCTAATTTGCTTTTCTAAAAAGGAGAGAAAGAAAGAAAAGAAAAGAAAAAGCATCCAGCAGTAATGTGGTTACAGATTGAAAATTAAGGCAGGAGGAGACCAAGATCTGGACCAGAAATGGTCAGTCTGAAGCATGACAAACAGAGGACATGAACAGGGAAGAGAAGCTAATGAACTGTGAGGAGAGGGCACAGACCAGAGTGATTCCCAGGGGGTGCCCAGCCACTGCAGCTGCGCATGGGGTGCCCAGCCAGTGCAGCTATGCAGGGGGTGCCCAGCCACTGCAGCTATGCAGGGGGTGCCCAGCCACTGCAGCTATGCAGGGGGTGCCCAGCCAGTGCAGCTGTGCATAGGATGCCCAGCCAGTGCAGCTATGCAGGGGGTGCCCTGCCAGTGCAGCTGCACAGGAGGTGCCCAGACAGTGCAGCTGCACAGGAGGTGCCCAGACAGTGCAGCTGCACAGGAGGTGCCCTGCCAGTGCAGCTGCACAGGAGGTGCCCAGACAGTGCAGCTGCACAGGAGGTGCCCAGACAGTGCAGCTGCACAGGAGGTGCCCAGACAGTGCAGCTATGCAGGGGGTGCCCAGCCAGTGCAGCTATGCAGGGGGTGCCCTGCCAGTGCAGCTGCACAGGAGGTGCCCAGACAGTGCAGCTGCACAGGAGGTGCCCAGACAGTGCAGCTGCACAGGAGGTGCCCAGACAGTGCAGCTGCACAGGAGGTGCCCAGACAGTGCAGCTGCACAGGAGGTGCCCAGACAGTGCAGCTGTGCAGGGGGTGCCTAGCCAGTGCAACTGTGCAGGGGTACCCAGCCAGTGCAGCTGCACAGAAGGTGCCCAGCCAGTGCAGCTGCGGAGCAATGTCTCTGTGAAGCTTTGGGGTCCTTCAGATGACAGGGGAGCTTCCAAGTAGTTGTGTGTGCCGTTCTGAATATGTTCCGAGAAGTGTGCTATTAGGGGATTTTGCCGTTGTGCAACATCATAGATTGAACAAACACAAACCTAGTACATGTGTGTCACTCCATGTGACCCCTTGATGCAGTCAGGCGGTGCCCTGAATCTGGTATGGGAGCTCACAACCTGTCATCCCAGCCAGCACTCAAGAACCCAAGGCAGGAGCCTCACCACGAGTCCAATGCAGATAAGGCTACAAAGTGAGTTCAGGACCAGTCCTGGCTACTGTATCTGACCCTGTCTCAAAATAAAAAAAAATAGCTGAGGATATAGCTTCCTGGTAAATAGAAGGTCCTGGTTTTATTCCTTTGTACTACAAAATAGATAAATAGATGAATAAACAAATGAAGGAATAGGCCAAAGGAAATGCTCATTCGAAAGACAAACAGGAAGAACAAAAAAGGAAGCCAGCCAATATCAATTCCAGCCTCCACATGCACACTCACACAGGTGTTTACACACACACACACACACACACACACACACACTTATATACATATGGACACATACAAACAAATTTTACACAGACTATATTTCATCAACTTTGTCACTGTTTAAAAATGTATCTTTTTATGTACCACTAAAGCCACCAAGCACTAATCTCAAATGACAATGTTCCTCTTAGTATCAAAGAAATTCACCATGTACCAAACTGCATTCCAAAGAAGGTACAAACTGCAGCCATGCCATCCCTTCTGACTCACATGTGCATCAGACCTCTGGTCATAGCCAGCACCGTGCTGCTCCCATCCTGTCCCCTTCCAGAGAGACCCGTCATTGGATAGGAGCCTGACATCCTGGTGTTTGCAGAGCCTGAGAGAAAACTTCACAATGAGGGCCTTGTCTCTGGTGCTTTCTTTTGCCTCTCCAAGGAGCAAGGACACCATGTGGTAAATGGTGTGCTCTGCCTCCTCCCCTTCCCTGTGAGTTCTGTAGTATGAGCACGAGGTGTCTCCCGGGGCTTTGTGGAGGTCTGGGTGCTAGGGTCATGCCATGGCTGCAGCTGTGTAGACAGGAAAGCTTTGGGGGGGGGAGAGTTCTGATCTTTATTCCCTGTTCGTTAGGAGCCTGGGTGACCCAAATCTCATTATAAAACCGTGGAAAGGGGGGAGAGAGAGAGAGAGAGAGAGAGAGAGAAAGAGAGAGAGAGAGAGAGAAACTATGTGATGTGGTAATGAAGATGACCAAGTCTTATATAACTTTGTATTGTTTTCTTTTCTGTGTTAAAATGCCAAAAGCAACTTATAGAAGGAAAGGTTAGTTTGGACTTGCAGCTCCAGAGGAAGGGTCCGCAGTGGCAAGAGATGCAAGGCAGCAGACAGCTACAGCACCTTCCAGCCACTCACAGGCAGCAGAGAATGAAGAGGAGCCACACGTAGGGCAAGGCAATAAGCACTCAGAGCCTGTCCGCAGTGGCGGACCCCTCTAGCAAGGCTACAATCTCCTAAGAGTTTAATAATCTAAGCACCACCAACTGAAGGCCCAGTGAGGGATACACGAGCTTCTGGTGAACATCTCTCATGCAGTACACAGGCCCCTTGGTTCTTGTTTTTCAAACCAGGGCCTTGCTAAATAGTAGAAGGTGACCTTGAACTTCTCATTCAGCCTCCTCCTCCTCCCAGCTGCTGGCCTGTATAAAGCCCTAAGGACAAAAAGGTGTGCTTTTTTTTTTTAAAGGTAAATCACAAAGTAGGCATGGTGTCATAATGCCTATTATTCCAAGACTCAGAAGGCTGAGGCAGGAGAATTGCCTCAAATTCAAATCCTTGGTCTTCAGAGTGAGTTGTAAACCAGTTTGAATCACAGAGTACAACCCTGTTTCAAGCAAAGAAATAAAAATTAATACTTGAAGAGCCAAGGAGATATGGGGAAGAGTATGGGAGTCTTTAAGTAGATGGCGTGGTCTTACTTGGGAACCTCTTTTTTATTTTATTTTATTTTATTAATTTATTCATATTACATCTCAATGGTTATCCCCTCCCTTGAATCCTCCCATTCCTCCCTCCCTCCCATTTTCCCCTTACTCCCCTCCCCTATGACTGTGACTGAGGGGGACTTCCTCCCCCTGTATATGCTCATAGGGTATCAAGTCTCTTCTTGGTAGTCTGCTATCCTTCCTCTGAGTGCCACCAGGTCTTCCCATCCAGGGGATGTGGTCAAATATGAGGCACCCGAGTATGTGTGAAAGTCAGTCCCCACTCTCCACTCAACTGTGGAGAATGTCCTGTCCATTGGCTAGATCTGGGTAAGGATTTGAAGTTTACGGTCTGTATTGTCCTTGGCTGGTGCCATAGTTTGAGCGGGACCCTGGGCCCAAATCTGCCTATCATAATGTTCTTCTTGTAGGTTTCTAGGAGGAACCTCTTTATTTTGGGTGCATCATTTGATGATTTGCCTAGATTTTTAAGAACACAGGAAACATGAAAGGTTTAACCCTTTGCTCCATGTATGCAATTCAAACAGCCACAAAATGATCATGGAAATTTTTAACTTGGAAAAAACAAAGCAAAAGAAAAACAACTGTGTGTTATCCCACCAACGAGGCCTTAGGCTGAGACTACAAGCTCAGGTTGGAAAAGCTCCTTCTAACCATAGTGTTGCTACCTGTGTGACAGCACTGAGGGCTTGGGTTTTGATCATTCCTGTCAGCATCAGCAGCTTCTCGGCGTTTGTTTAAAGTGCAAAGCCTGAGTCCTCTCTCCAGACCCGAGTGTGAATCTGCAACTCTCCAAGAGCCTTGGGTGCTGCATAAACGTTAAAATTTGAGGGCCTTAGAGAGATGGCTCAGAGGTTAAGAGCACTGACTGCTCTTCCAGAGGTCCTGGGTTCAATTCCCAGCACCCACATGGCAGCTCACAACTGCCTGTAGCTCCAAGATCTGACACCCACAAACATACATGCAAGCAAAACACCAATGCACATAAAATAAAAATAATTATTACACACACACACACACACACAAAACAAACAAACCAACAAAATGTTAACATTTGCAAAGCCCTGGTCTACAAGCCTATTTCTTTGTTGGTCAAATTCAAGGGTATATGCCCTAGGGTTGTGGTAAAGAGATAATATGATAACTATAAACACTTTATTTTGGTTTTGTTTGTTTTTTGTTTTTGTTTTGTTTTGGGGGCGTTGGTTTTGTTTGCTTGTTTTGTTTTTGATTGATTTGGTTTAGTTTGGTTTGGTGTTTTATTTTTTCTTTTTTTGTTGTGGGTTTTTTTGGGGGGTTGGTTTGGTTTGGTTTGGTTTGGTTTGGTTTGGTTTGGTTTGGTTTTGGTGTTTTATTTTGGTTCTTTTGTTGTGGTGGGTTTTTTGTTGTTGTTGTTGGTTTGGTTTGGTTTGGTTTGGTTTGGTTTTGGTTTTTCAAGACAGGGTCTCTCTTTGTTAGTCCTGACTGTCCTGGACTCAATTTGTAGGCCAGGCTGGCCTCGAACTCACAGCGATCCGCCTGCCTCTGCCTCCTGAATGCTGAGATTAAAGGCGTGCACCACCATCCCTGGCTTCCTAGAAACACTTTAAACAGCACAGTATAGCCCAAACCCAGAATTTCAAGTCCTTCAATGTGGTAGTCAAGGCTGATAATCCGCTTAATACACAAACCTCTCCCCGCCCCCCACCTCTCTCTGTCTTTGTGTTAGCTTTGGCTGTCCTGGACTCACTTTGTAGACCAGGCTGGCCTCAAATTCACAACAATCTGCCTGCCTCTGCTGGGATTAAAGGTGTGTGCCACCATGCCAGCCACAAAAAAACGTCTCTTAATGATAAACACCGTGGTGGGAATTTTTTTCCTGATCTTTGCTCACAATATCCTAATAATATTTTCTAGATTATGACCTTTCAAAGATGAGGGACTTCATCAACCAGCAAGCTGATGCTTATGTGGAAAAAGGCATCCTCGATAAGGAAGAAGCCAACGCCATCAAACGCATCTACAGCAGCCTGTGAAAATGGCAGGCAACCGAGCCTTCCTACTGTTCCAGCAAAAACAACATAGCTTAAAAACTAACTCAGCGGTGACAGACTTACCAGCCCTGGAGTATTAGGATGTGCTGAATTTATAGTAGTTACTCCCTTAGAAGTGGGTCAAATAGAGCTCTCTTGCCATAAATACCTTATGAAAAGTAATGTGTGTAAGCTAAGGTTTTGTATGTAGAACCCTATGTCCCCTTGGATTTACACTTTATAATCAGAGATGTGCTGCTCTGGAAAAGCCTCTAATGGGTTGAACATAAATCTGAACCTTCTTCCCACCATCTTAAGCCCCCTGGAGATCTGAGAGACCCTGTTTCAAGGCATGCTAGACACCTGAGCACCTTGTTGGATGTTTGTAACATGGTGTTGTTTCCACTAGCAAGTCTCTGCTGGGCACTGAAATAAACCCACATTTCTTCCTAGCCTTGATGCTCTGAGAAACAGCTGCTTCTTTTCTTTTAAAGGTTTTACTTGAAATAGAATTATATCACTGTCCTCGCTCTAGTCCAGGGGTTCTCAACCCTCCTGATGCTGCCACCCCACCCCCCCACCCCCCGTCAATACAGTTCCTCACGTTGTGGGGACCCCTAACCATGAGATTATTTTCATTGCTTCTTCGTAACTGCAATTTTGCTACATTATGAATCATAATGTAAATATCTGTGTTTTCCAACGCTCTTGGCAAGCCCTTGTGAACGGGTCATTTGAACCAAAGGGGTCGTGACCCGCAGGTTGAGAACTTCTGCTCTAGCTCAATCTTTCCACTTCTTACATGTTTCCCAAACACACAAACAACAAAAGCCTCAGTTTGGACTGCCCTTTAATCAGCTCTCTGTTAGACGCAATGACGCAAAAAGGAGGTTAAAATGAGAGCAAGAATGACTGAATTTAGCCTGGGAGAACAGCAGTGACAGAATGCTTACATAAAGGAAGGCCTGGATTTAATCCTCAGAACCAGACACACACACACACACACACACACACACACACACACACACACACACACACACACACACTGAATTTATCAACAATTTACTCTATAGCTGCGTTTTCCTTTTTAATTTTTTTATTTGTTTTCAGACATTTCCTGCTCACTCAACAAAGAGAAATATTTGTATAGTTAAGAAGCCAAGGAAGTCCCCCTCAGGCACAGTCATAGGGGAGGGGAGTAAGGGGAAAATGGGAGGGAGGGAGGAATGGGAGGATACAAGGGATGGGATAGCCATTGAGATGTAACAAGAATAAATTAATAAAAAAAGAAAAGAAAAAAGAAAAAAAATATTTGCTTACATAAGAAAAAAAAAAAAGAAGAAGAAGAAGAAGCCAAATGATTTGAATAGGCTTGGCCCCCATTGACTCTTGGGTTTGGATGCTTGGCCCATAGGGAGTGGCACTATCGGAGGGCGTGACCTTACTGGAGCAGGTGTGGCTTTGTGGGAGGAAGTGTGTCACTGTCGGCTTACATATGAGGTCTCCCATGCTCCAGCTAAGGCCCGTGTCTTCTTATGCTGCCTGTGGATCAAGATGTAGCACTCTTAGCTCCTTTTCAGTACCATGTCTGCCTGCACGCTACCATCTTCCCCACGGGCAATTTATGGACTAAATCTCTGAAACTGTAAGCCAGTCCCAATTAAACATTTTCCTTTATAAGGAAAAAAAAATGTCAAATGAGGTCTCACAGTGTTCAAAAGCAAAGTCAAAGTCTACACTACATTCTAGCTGTCTACACTGGATTGGACCTAATTGCCATATTATCTCACTAGAGCTCAAAGGACCAGACAGCATGGCAGAAAGAAATGTAAAAACAAAAACAAACAGAAGAAAGAAGGCTTTGGACTTTAAGTTCCTGCCACTTGTTTGTTGGCCACCACCACAAACACGAGCCTGAAAACAAACTACATAGCCTAGTGGTCCTCTTAGGACGTTGGTGCTCCCAAATCAAATGTGGCATTGGATGTACCACTCAGTGTAAAGTAATTGCACAAAAAATAGTATATTTGCTTGCCTGGAACCATAACCCTAACAAGCCTTGTGAATGGGTTGTTCTTACTTCCGGTGGCCTGGTGATTGTCTGTTCATACTTCCGGTGGCCTGGTGATTGTCTATTCTTACTTCCGGTGGCCTGGTGATTGTCTGTTCTTACTTCCGGTGGCCTGGTGGTGCCTGTGCTGCTGTTCAGAAGCCCCTCCCATACTCAAGCTAACACTGGGTTTTCACAGTTGGAAGATAATTCTTCCCAGAGAGCTACAGAGGCAAGCAAAACACCCAAGCGGTGCTCACAAACTAATCTCTCCGCCTCTTCTAGAGAAGCCAGTACCCATTCACGGAGAGTGTGGAGAGTGAGAGTTCAAAACGTCTTTGCCCAAACTATATTTCACAAAGCACGGTGACTCAAACTGTCTAATGACTTACCTGTGCTAACTCGACCAACTCCGCTTGAACCGCTCCACACAGGCTGCGTCAACCTCAGACAGGAAACTGGTTTAGGCTGGATCGTCTTTTTCTCTCGCACTTTTCTAAAGCATACCTAAGTATCTATGCAAGATTTTTTTTATTTTTTATTTTTTATTTTCTTGGGATTTTAGCTTTTGGCGAAACAGAGTTTTTCTGTGTAATAGCCCTGGCTGTCCTGGAACTCTCTTTGTGGGCCAGGCAGGCCTCGAACTCACAGAGATCCGCCTGCCTCTGCCTCTATGCAGGATTTTTTTTTTAATGAAGAAATTTCTTTATTTTATTGTAGTTTTCATCAGTGCCTCTTGGTAACCAAGACTGAAGGGGTGCACTTGATCCTATTTTATAAACAAGAACATCCTTCCACAGAGGGATCAGGGACATTGGGTAGGCTCAAGTTCATGAAGTCAAGAGGTGGTGACACTGGGGCAAGAGCCAGGTTTGAGGATCTAGGTCCCCTACAGTGGTTCTATGCCGAGGTCATAAGTAGACAGAGAGCAGGGGATGAGACAAAGGCAGGAGACAGAGGATGAGGGAGAAGGGGCAGGGAAACAAGGGAGAGGGGAAGGACACACACACTCACACACACACATACACATACACTCACCCACATACACACACACTCACACACACATACACACACATATACACACTCACACACACATACTCTCACACACATACACACACACACATACTCACACACACATACACACTCACACACATACACACACATACACTCACACACATACACACACATACACACACACATACACTCACACACATACTCACACACACATACACACTCACACACATACACACACATACTCACACACTCACACACATACACATACACACACACTCACACACACATAGGCCTGCCTCTGGATAGAAAGGAGACAGATGTTGCCCATAGGCAAATGGCCGTTAATGAAGGTAAAAGGAGAGAAACCCCATGTTAGGATGAGCTATTTAATTTTAATTGGGCATGTTAATTAAGGTAGCCAAAGGGGGGTGGTTCACTGTTGGGCCTCAATACTTTGATAACTAGACCTTGGTATTCAACTTCAGGAGGTGTTAGACATTGGTGGCTAGCTTTAGGACTGTAATAGCAAGGCGGGCAGAATGGGAGAAAGAAGCAAGACCTGCCAGAGCCATGTTTGCCATGCCCAGGCTGGCTAGAGTCTCTTCAACTCTAGGATATAACAAAATCCTGTCAAACAAATCCCTCCACTCTAGCACAGCTAAACTGTGGCTATGAAATTACTGAATATTTGAAGATGAGAGATATTTTAGCTAGAATTTGCTGACAGGAAAAAGTGAAACACTCGAGAAATATATTTGAGCCTCTGGTTATAATTTGAAATTTGAGCTCTTGTGTCAAATTAAATAATTTTCTGCTGAACATAACTATATATATTTTTTTTTTTAATTATTATTCGTATATTCCACAGTAGTTTGCTTGGGCCTCTTCTGCCTTCCTTGTTTTCTCCTCTCCCAATGAAATCTCCACAGCTCGAGTAACACCACCAGAAAACCAATGAAACACCACAAAGAGAATGGCCATTCTGAGCTGGGGAGACAGCCTCCTGCGCAAGGCTGGGCAACTGAGGTCAGACCTCTCGCACACATATAAAGAGCATGGGGGATGCGGGGTGACTCAGTGGAAAAATCTCTGGCTGAGCAAGTATGAGGACCAAGAGTCCAGATCCCCAAAACCCACGGAGGCCCCCTGGCCCCCTGCAAGCCCAGTACTCATGAGGCAGAGGCAGAGCATCCCTGGGGCAAGCTGGATAGCTAGACTAGCTGGCATTGGTGAGTTCCAGATTCAGGGAGAGGCCCTAAGTCAATCAGTAACATGGAAAGACATAGAGGAAAATGTCAACTTCTGGAGTCCACGTGTGTACATGCAAGCACATACGTGCATAGACACACACACACACACACCACCCTATTTCAAGGGTGCTGTGAGAAACAAAGAACAAGACACAAAGGATCATGGTAAGTGAGAAACACGCCAACAAGGGAAGAACCTCCCTTCCCATCAGGCACCTGCTGGCCCTCCCAAGGCTGGGTCTGTGACTGCGGAGGTTTGGTCACCAGATGGCGGGAACTGTTTGGGAAGGATTAGGAGGGTGTAGCCTTGACTGAGGAGGTGTGTCACTGAGGTTTCCGGAAGCCCACGACATTCCCAGTGGGTTCTCTCTGCCTGGAGGTTATGGATCAACATGTGAACACTCAGCATAGTCAGAACCACGCCTGCCTGCCTGCTGCCACATGTTCCCCATCCTGCCTGCCTACCGCCACGTGTTCCCCATCGAAACGGTCATGGACTCGCATCTCAAACTGTAAGCCCCAAATCAGCTCTTTCTTCTTAAGTTGTCTTGGCCATGGTGCCTCCGCCCGGCAACCGAGCAGTAACAAAGACAATGATCTTCTGGCACTGCAGGCCGTGCGGCACTAGCGCCCGAGGCTTCTGCTCCTGGTCAGTGTAAGACAACGGGGCAAAACAGGAGGAAAGAAAATAACAGAGGGGGGCAAAGTAGAAGAAAAGCAGGAAACCAAACTCCACTTTGCTCCATAGACATCAGCCTCTGTGGGAGAAGCTGGGAAGAGGTAACTATTGGGAAGCTTCTGTGGACACCGACAGACTTGTGTAGCCTTGTTAAACCTACTGAACCTAGTAAGTGAGTAGCTGTCAAGACTAAAAATACGTCAACTGTCCACGGTATAGTGCTTAAGGTTTGCTGCTGTCGCTGCCTAGAGACATAATAAAAGGCAAGGCGAAATCAACGAACACAGCAACAATGCACTATGAAGTGGCCGAAGTGACGGGACCCAGAGATACAAGCTCTACGATGTAGTGTGTCTGGTGCCGATGTGGTTTTATTTGTTCTTCTGTGATCCCAGCACCTGAAAGATAGAGACAAATAGATAAGTTCAGGGTCATTCGCAGAGATACTCAATGGTCAACCAGGATTACCCGAATCCCTCTTTTAAACAAAAAAAAAAAAAAAAAAAACCAAAGTCAATTTTATTTCCCCCTTTTGAAAAAAAGAAATGAAGGCTCCTATGTGAAAACATAGTTTATTTTCTCATTCAGACGCTTGTAGTTTACTTTTACAAAATAGCAGACAAAATTTGTTTCTTTAGTACAGAATATGTGATATTGAAATATATATACTATAGCACTTGAGATATAAACACACAGCAAACGCATAATCACTTTACGGCCATCATCTTTTTCATACATTTAAGATCTCATCAGGAAATAGACATTGCTTTTTGGCTTAAATATAGAAATAGTCTTTAATGCTTTTTGTAGCTACAAAAGCCGGTCTAAAACTACCACCATCTACAAAAAATGATAGGCTTTAGAATAAATACAGTTTTGCTACCATGCCATAATAAAACTTAACTACAGGAAGCCAGAGGAACTGGTCACTTCAGTGCAGCTGCATTTGGTCTACATAACTGTGCCTCGGAGATGCGCGCTATGGGAGTCCAGAAGTCAGCATTGCTTCTGGACCCTGAGCTGGTAGGTCCTCTAGGGTCCAACCATCTTGTGACCTGGGTTAGAGTGATGACCCCGTCGGCCAGTCATTAACTATGATAAAGGGAAGTCGCATAGGGGCTCTCTTCATCCCTGAGTAAAAGAAATGAAGCAGAAATCAGTGTTTACAACTAACTGTATTCAGAACACACACACACACACACACACACACACACACACACACACAAACATCACTGATGATCCACTTGCCAGCTAAGAGTAGAAACAGAGCAACAGAGCACTGTGTACGCCTTGGATGGCAAGTGATTGGTCATAATTGTTCAGGGGTGGCTTCCTTCCTCTTGCTATGGGACTCTCAGCTATTAGATAAAGAGTAGCATTTGCTTATATGATGTTTAGATATATCAAAGATATATTAAATTATGCTTGTTTTGTTGTCTACACTCCCAGCTCGTGCCAGATGGGAGGCTGAGGGAGAGAAGTGGCAAGACTTTGAGGGTGGCTGAACCTCCCTGAGACCCTGACTCAAAAATAAATGAACAAATAAAAACAGAAAGGATTTGAAATCCATTCAACAAAGGGCATATAATATGAAACAGAAATTTTAAGATGAAGATTAAGAGATCAATATCAATATACTAACCATAAAAAAAAGGGCATAAGTGATTGAACCTTGGCATCAATTTTATTTACAAAAAAATAAGCAAACAAGGTAAAAACGAAATGGTAGTTTGTGTCCCTTTGTGAAATCATATAGGAAGAAGGACACCAATTATACATAGAGAGAAAGGTTTGCCCTAGTGTCAAGTTTTAAGCGCTTGCAAAGAACCCTAACACAGGGGAACCCTGGGTAACAACCAGCAGCAGTCTTGACAGGTGTTGCAAGAATCAGTGTTTGTGTCTTCTCCAGGGCACTGCCTCCCTTGAAGGAGTCTTGAGATGTTCTACTTCAGCGGCTACCGCACACCAGCCGCTGGACAGCAACACTAGACGAAGAAGCAAACTGTTTTTGCTAACAGAGACACGCAAGGCAACAAAGCCTTGTGTCATAGGTAGCAACTCTGCTTAGATTTCACGTATAACAAAGATGCCTTTCCAAGGCCGAGGAGATGGCTGTCCATAAGCGCTTACTGCACACGCCCAAGGACCTGAGTTCAATACCAGAACCTACATAAAAGCCAGGCATCGGAGAAAAATCACAGTAATCCTAGTGCTAGCAAGGCTGGGCCTGGGGGGATCCCTAGACATAGAACCTAGCCTGCTTAGTCAGTACCAAAAGACTCCAGAAAACAAGACAGGCTAGATCCTGAAGAATGGCATCCATGGCTGCCCTCTGGCCACCACACTCCTGTGCACACACATGCACCTGCACATATATACCTGCAAACACATACCTGCATACACATGTTCCTGTACACACATGCACCTGCACACAATACCTGCACACACATACCTGCAAACAAATACCTGCACACACATGCTAATGCACACACATGTACCTGCACACACATACCCACACACACATGCTCCTGCACACATATGCACCTGCACACAATACCTGCACACACATGCACCTGCACACACATGCACCTGCACACACACACCTGCAAACACATACCTGCACACACATGCTCCTGCACACACATACCTGCACACACATGCACCTGCACACAATACCTGCACACACATGCACCTGCACACACACACTTACAAACACATACCTGCACACACATGCTCCTGCACACACATGTACCTGCACATACATACCTGCACACACATGCACCTGCACACAATACCTGCACACACATGTACCTGCACACACATGCTCCTACACACACATGTACCTGCACACACATGTACCTGCACACACATGTACCTGCACACACATGCTCCTGCACACACATGTACCTGCACACACATGTACCTGCACACACATGTACCTGCACATACATGCTCTTGCACACATACCTGCACACATGCACCTGCACACACATGCACCTGCACACACATGCACCTGCACACAATACCTGCACACACACACCTGCAAACACATACCTGCACACACATGCTCCTGCACAAACATGTACCTGCACACACATGTACCTGCACACACATGCTCCTGCACACACAATCCTGCACACACATACCTGCACACACATGCTTCTGCACACACATGTACACACACTTTCTACAACTAAGATAGGTTTTCAAACAAGAGCATCTTAAGACGCTGACACCTATACCAGGAATCTTTACCTGTTCTCTTCTTTGAGTTTCCTGGCTGCCTGTGTTGAGAGCTTAATCTGTAAGTCAAGTCTCTGCAGGAAGTCCCTAGCAGATACTTCCTCAGGCTGTGCAGGCTGAGGGTCTGGGTCCTGAGGACTGGAAGGGGGCATTTCTTCCTCAGCCACCACAGGCTCTTCATGACAAAAACTGCTGTCAACAGTTTCCTTTTCTGGAGAATCAATGGAGTTAAGTCCATTAAACACCAGCGGCTTCTCTGATAGAATTGGGATGCTCAAAGTCTTCTTCAGAAATATACAGTCATTGGTAAACAGCTTATTGGCCCTTTTAATCTGTTCCATCTAAAACACACAAAAAAAAGAGAGACAGAGTTATATACAACCAAATTCCAGAGTTGAAACAACCATAAACATGGAACTGTACATACTCCTGAACAATTGTGTGCAATGCTGCGCTAGCCTATGTTACAGCAACTTGACACAAAGCCGAGTCATTTGGGAAGAGGGATTTGCCCATGGACCAGTCAGCAGTGCATTTTCCATATTAATGATTGATGTAGGTGGGCCCATCCCTCCAGGGTAGTGCCACCCCCGGGCAGGTGGCCCTGGATGATAGGATAAAGCAAGCTAAGGAAGCTGCGAGGAACAGCGCAGGAAGCAGCATTCCTTCACGGCCTCTGCATCAGTTCCTGGCCTGAATCCTTTTGATGATGGACAATAAACTGAAATAAACCCTTTCCTCCCCAAGTTCCTTTCCCTCCCTCAACATAGTATTTTTGTTAATTATTTGGGAATTTCATACAATGTACCCTCTCTTTCCATTCTTTGCTGGTCCACCCTCTCGCCCTTATTCCCTCCAAAACAAAACAAAAAACACCAAGTTCAATTTGTGTTGTCCATAGACTCACTGGAGCACAGTCAAACTCCCCGTGGCCAGCCCCTTTAAGTAAACTGAGTCCATCCATCCTAGTGTGATGTCATGTCCTGTCCCCTGCCCCTCGTTACCCGACCTCCACTCCCCCACCCCCACCAGAAGCCGTCAGCTGTGACGAGCTACACTTCAGCATCTTCATCACAATTTTGAAGGACTCTATTCAAAAGCTTCCTTTCTGGACTGTTCCTTTTTTCCGGGGTTGGGAGAGGTTGTCACAGAGGCCTTCAATGTCTCTCATTCTCAGTTAGGGGTCTGCAGTCATCAGTACCACTGCAGAAGAAGTGTGGCGGCTTTTGGCTGTTTGTTTGGTTTTGCTTGGGTTTTTGTTTGTTTGTGCCAGGGTCTCACATGGCCCAGGTTGGCCTTGAACTCACTACGGAGCTGAGGATGGCTCTGAACTTCTGACTCTTGTCTCCACCTCCCTAGTGCTGACATTATGGGATACCTAGTGATACCTGGTTTATATGTTTCTGGAGATCAAATCTGGAGCTTCATGAATGCTAGGCAAGCACTCTACCAACTGTGTGTATGTGTGGTTTTTGTTTGTTTGTCTATCTTTGGGTTTTGTTTCTTTGTTTTGTTTTAGTTTGTGTTTTTTTGTTTTGTTTTGTTTTTTGGTTTTTGTGTGTGTGGTTTTTTTGTTGTTGTTTTTTGTTGGCTTGTGTGTGTGTGTGTGTGTGTGTGTGGTTTTTTTTGTTTGGGTTTTTTGTTTTTTGTTTTTTGTTTTGTTTTTTTTTTTTTTGGCCTGTGTGCATGTCTGTGTACTGCATGTATGCAGTTCCCATGGAGGCCAGAAGAGGGCATCAGATACTGGGCAACTACCTTTACAGAGGTCATGAGCCACCATGTGGGCCCTGGGAATCAAACCCAGGTCCTCTAGGGAGCAGCCAGTGCTTTACCAAACACTGCTGAGCCACTCTCCAGCCCCTGTAGTACTTAATTCTTACTTATGCTGTTGGCTTTTTAAAAGTTTTTCTACTGATACAGCTTTACTTGTAGAGGGTTCACTCTGTCTCTGGAATTCTGCTTGGTGAATTAACAGACCCTGGAGGCGGTAGAGGCATGTGCATGAGCAGGATGTTGCAGCCATTGAGAGAGGCCTCACAGAGAAGGTGGCTTCTGGCTCTGGTGCTTTTGACTTCAGATGGGCCTTAAAGAATCAGTAGCTGAGGGCCAGGCAAGAAAAGGAGATGGGGGGGGGGGGCGCTGGAGAGATAGCTCAGAGGTTAAGAGCACTGACTACTCATACAGAGGTCCTGAGTTCAATTCCCAGCAACCACAGAGTGGCTCATAACCATCTATGGTGAGATCTGGTGCCCTCTTCTGGCTTGCAGGCATACATGCAGGCAGAACATTGTATACATAATAAATGAAAAAAACATTAAAAAAAAAAAAAAAGGAGATAGGAGAAATTGTACAGATCGTGTCTTTTTCCCCCCTACAGAGTGTGAATATTCACTTTGCAAACAAAAGAAGGGGGATTCACAGGGACTGCGCACATGTGAGCGGCAGATGGAGAACAGGATGCAGGCGGAGGCCTTGCCCACCCACAGAGACGGCAAAGGGCGAAACAGAGACTAAGACACACAAACCTCCCATCCCCCTCACAACCGCGCTGCAATCTAGAACTCGTCCCAGATGAGGAAATGGGAGGAAGTTAGTGGCCTAAGCCCACGACACTGGTGAGCGAGCACGGAGGGGGCTCACAGCAAGCTTAGTGCATCGCTGGCCACTCTTTCCTCCGTTGCACTGTCTCTGGACTTCCCCAAGCCGGCCTGTGAGCCTGCTCCAGGACAGGCACCCCACAGGCACCGTAGAGGTTTGCTTACACAAAACCTTTCCGGTGAGGTAAAGATAAAAAGTTTAGTGAGACTGTGAAACAGCCTGACTGCCTTGGTTCAAATCCGTCTCCACTAACTTGAACATGAATATATATGCATGTGTGACTTATCTCATACAGTTGTAAAACAAGGCATCATCTACCACAAGGGGACTGCAAAGACTACATGCATTTACTTTAATATATGTGTGTGTGTGTGTGTGTGTGTGTTTGTGTATGTGTGTGTATGTATATATATATTTACATATATATATGTAATATACATATATATATATATATGAGAGAGAGAGAGCACCAACACGCACAGGTATAGACAGAGATAAATGGGAAATCCTGTCACCCATTTCTAGGTACTTTGCTGACCTCTATGCATGTATATACTAAGGTATGTACATATGTATATGTGCCTATCCATCTGTCTATCCACCTCTTTCCAAACCATGCATCCAAAATGAAGAAACCCAGGCACAAAAAGGCACTTGGTTCAACAAGCACATACAGCTCTGTAAATGTCTGACCTGGCTCTGAAATCCACAACGTCTGGTTAAGGTGCATGATTAACGGAACCAAATTTTGGAAGCCTTTAAACTCATTCTGAGTAGGGAAAATGCATTTCTACTCCAAAGAGTCTAAAGAAACAACAGTCAAATAAAGGGGCCCCATTTCTCCTGCCTTGTTTTGTTTTGTAAAGGGGGGGGGGGGCAGTTGCTGTATAGCCCTAGCTCTCGTGGAACTGACTGCAATCCTCCTGCCTCGGTCTCCTGTGTGCTAAGTGTAAGTATGTGCCAATGCAACAGATCTTCCTGCTTCCTTGTAATAAAGAGAAGCCATGAAATAGTATCACTAAAGAAAGCGTTCTCTTGTTTAAAAAAAAAAATCATCATTTGTGGAAAGGACTGTAAGCTTTGTCACAGGTGAAAGCAATCTTGGCGGGCTTTACCCTTGGACACACCATGGATACCCTGAGATAGACTGAGTGGAGCCAACCTGGGCCTGGAATTCAGGAAGCAGACCTGGGGACTCCACCTGGACTCTTGTTTTTCTAATCGACCCTCAATGGCAGAAGGAGACCGCCCTTCACACGTGACACAGACAGGCAGAGAGGAGAGAGCAGCAGCAGGTGCAGACCCGGCTTGAGCGCACGTGGATCAGCGAACAGGCCAAACCAGCACACAGGCCAGAGACACCTAGGGACCCGTCCCGTGGAACGGATACCGGAAGGTTCACTCTTTTTTCCCTTTAACCTTTTATCCCTCTTGTGTAAGCTGGTTGGGATGTATAATAAAGTTTAATTGTTTAAAAAAAAAAAACAGAGCCCACAATCATTTATACGTGTGAGACCAGAGGTATGATTGGGCCTTATTCTATAACCTTGGAAATTATTGGCCCAGAACTCATTATGTAGATTAGGCTGGTGCTGACGTCAGAGAGGTCCCCCTTAACTTTAAAAGTGTATACCATCATACCCTTTATTCTCTTTCCTTTAATAATTAAAAAAAAAAACTTGCAAAAAGGAAGAGAACTGGTGTTCCGGTTTCTGGGGAGATGGGAGAGGTAAGAAAAGAGAGACCATGACGGGTAGCGTCGTTTTAGAGACAAAATTAAAAATCTAAATGCCCCAAGTACCCTAGTTAGCAGGGTCAGATTTTCAGATTTGAGAGAACTAAGAACTTGAAAATCTTGCCCATGTAGATTGAGGTGTGTTCCAATCTGCCCGCTCTTGGGTCCCTAAGGTGCAGATCCTCCCATCCCCCGAGGGGACAAGCCTCCAAAGGCCACCCCTTCTGAACTGCATGGGGCACACGACTCACTCCCACCCCTGCAGTGCCACGGTGCCCCAGCTTTGTGACACACCACTTCCATCCTAGAAGGACGACGGCATTTGCTGACTCTGTCAGGAGCCACTGCCAGTTGTCACCAGGTGGAACCTGACACTGAGGCCACCTGGAGGACGGCGCGTGGATCACAGGCTGAAGACAGGGTAGCTCAGACCTTTCTTTTCCATGCGTGAAAGTAAACTCCACTTTTTATTTGGCTTGAAGTTTTGTTTTGTTAGTTTTTATTCGTTAATTGCTTAAAAATAAATCTTTCTTTAATTTTTAAAATTATTCGTGTGAAGAAAGGGAGAGACATGATCTACTTATAGTTAAAGGTCACTGCGTTACAAACAGAGAACAAAAGAATCAACTGCTCAGCAGCTTTGGGGGACCCTGGGGGTGACAGAAGCACAGCTACAGTGGAAGCAGAGACAGCAGACGCATGACCGGGCAACCCAGGACAGGGGACATTTTATCCTGCAAGGGACACTGTCTGTTTCCATCTGAGTACAGGTCTGGAAATTTCACCTCACAAGGAAGTGAGGCAGCTCACGACGCATGCAAGGAAGAGCTGGAAAACTCATTTCCACAGGCCTTCCGTTCTCCCCGACAGCCATGCAGCCCGGAGAACAGAGAGAGCGGCCCTTCAAAGCGACACAGAATGACTTTCGTTTCTCGGGAAAGAGAGGTGCTGCAATCGAACACTTTCATCCTCTCCTAGCCACGGGTGAAGGATGACCCAGCGAAACCCGCCTGCCCACTCATCTCTAAGAAAGGGGAATTTACACCGGAGGGAACTCATGAGAGAGACGTAACCCCGAGTTATCTTCACACTGGCTGCTGGGCTTGGCTTGCAGAATAATCTCGTATAAATTAGCCGCCCCTGTTTCTGCTTCCCCGTTGGGGACCCAGGCCCGTTGTGCACGGAGCTGGAGGAAGTGAAGCCGAGCAGGGCGGGTGGGCGCAATGCAGGATCGTGGAGGATGGCGAATGCTCAAGAAAACAAACGTCTCAGTAGACAGCCTCAGTGAGACGACAGCTTGTTTAATTGGGGGGGGGGGGGAACAACGGCTATTTAAACCTTTGGGGAGTGGGTAGAGGCTTTTCAGGGTGAGTGTACATCACTGGCTAGGGTGGGGGGCCAAAGTGCTGAGAATGCCTTATTTGCATGAACAGGAATTCCAGGTGCTTGCTGGACATGACCTTATAAGGGAAAAAGTAAACTTGTAACCTGGCTGCCAGGCTATGTGCCCACCTCAGGGGTGGCAGAGGTGGGTGCTGTAAGGCTTCCTGTACCAGGACATGCAAACTCAGGGCAGGGAGGAAATGGTCCTGCCAGGTCTCTAGACAAGATTTTGGGGGTTTGGATGCGCTTTGACCTCACTCTTGCTGCAAGCCGGCTCCCCTGGCCACAAGACTCCCCTGCCACACATACATACACAACTATCATTTTATCATTATTTTTGCAGAAAGCAGATGGAAATAACAAATGATTCTCTCTGATGCACCCTGTATCTGTGAACTGTTCCGGTCTGGGCGTTAGTGGTAATCAGACCTTTCCCATCACCATGTGCTCAAGGTAGCTTCTTGGAATATGGTGGAAGAGGAAGGGAGGGGGGAGCGGGAAGATACAAGTGAAGGGATAACAATTGAGATGTAATCTGAATAAATCATTTAAATAAAAAAAATTTTAGAGGTAGCTTCTTTTTCCTTCCACAATCTTTTTTTTTAGTTTGTTTTGGTTTGGTTTGGTTTTTTTTGAGACAGGGTTTCTCTATGTAACCTTGACCGCCCTGGACTCTCCTTGTAGACCAGGCTGGCCTTGAACTCACAGAGATCCACCTGCCTCTGATTCCTGAGTGCTGGGATTAAAGGTGTGCACCATCACTGCCCGGCTCCTTCCACAATCTTAAAAGAGTATATGAAATCCACTATAAGAAATGTGTGTGTGTGTGTGTGTATATGTATGTATATACATATATATACACACATATGTATGTATGTGTGTGTGTGTGTATGTATGTGCATATATTCAGAAGGCACATTCTCTGTCTCCTGGAACTGGAGAATGCTGAGTGAAATGGGTCTGCAGATATCTTCAGAGTAAAGAACTGTGATAATTGTAAATGTATTAAACATCACTGAATTGTACACTTCAGCAGGGTAAATCCTGTGCTCTGTAATTATACTTCAGCAACAGGTGTGGGAGAGAGATACAAGAAAAACTATTAAAACCACAAATTATAGGTTACCTTGCCATAACTTTCACTCTAGGTGGCACTATGACAGTCAACAACTTCCACCAGTACCACAGTAGCTACCCCTAAAAAAGCCCAGAAGTCCACAGCTAAGCCTGAGGACTTTGGGAGAATGTAATCAATACTAAAGCCCAGAGAGAGAAAGGGGCTTCAAGGAGACAGACGGAGGAGGAAGAAGGCTGGTTGTTCACCCTGCTGCGATTGCTGTTTGCCGTTGCGGGACTGCTGATACTCTGACGTCTGAGATTGGTATTTTCCCAAAGAACCCAACAACCCTAACCAACCAGAACTAAGTCTAAAAGGCATCTAGGACTCCTTTCCCCTCTGACCTTTCTCTTCTACCTAGGTTTGGGGGAGGTTTAAGTAGAGGCTTAAGGAAGCCCAAATAAAGTAGAGTTAAAAACTAGCACCTACAACCTAGGACTAAATCTGAATTCTGATGCCAGGCATGGCGGCCTATTATCCCAGCACTCAGACAGTAGAGGCAGGAAGCTCAGTCTAAGCGTTTCTCTGATACAGAGACTGTTTCAAAGCAAGAGATAGGGCGAGAATGAGTTTATGCAAATAGGTCTCCCTTGCTGCCCCCTTCCTATTTGCAGTGTCTGTACTGCCCTTTGGTTTTTCTAAGGTTTCCAAATCAAATATTATAGACGGTAACTTAGAACTCTGACTGATTTCTTCCAGAGACTTTAGACACACAGGGAGGGGTCAGGATGCTGGAATTAAACAACAGCTAAATCTAGCTCCAGAGCTAAAGCTCTTTATGTCTCCAAAGAGATAAACACAGGCAGGGACATTCCAGCCCGAGCAAGTAAGTCTGAGGTTTGAACTGCAGTTAATGGTTTTTCTCAACCAGACCCAAATAGTTTCAGTTTCCCAGAACCACTTCCTCAAACTCTAGTAGAGATGCCCAGACCTAAGCCTGTGTGTAACTGAGTTTTTAGACTCACAGCTGGAGGAGGAGGGGGAGACATCAACAGCACTCAGCAGCAACTGCAGCTGGTGCGTGCATGGAACTAACTGGTCTTGCCTAGAACCCCAAGCACTGAAATAGAGGCTGGAGGATCAGGAGTTCAAGACCAGTGTGAGCTCTATAGTGACTTCAAGGGTGGCTTGGGCTACACGAAACCTTGTCTCAAAAGAAACAGAAAAGGCGGGCCTATGAGATGGCTCAGTTAGTTAAAGGCACTTGTCACCAAGGATGACAACCTGAAGTAGACCTCTGGGACCCACAGGGTGGAAAAGAGAGAACTGACTCCTGTAAGGTGAACTCTGACTTCCACTTACCCTGAGGTGGATGTCCTACCCATCCCCCAACCCAAAGGAATAAACGTCAGATTTTTTTAAACGTTCACTTCACGTGTGTTGTGTGCATATCAGGCCCCTGAGCTCTGGAGCTAGATTTAACTATTGTTTAATTCCAGCATCCTGACCCCTCCCTGTTTTTTTTTTCCAAGCCTCTGGGGGAAATTAGTCAGAGCTCTAAGTTACCACTTAGAATATTTTATTTGGAACCCTTGGAAAAGCCCTAAGTTACCACTTAGAATATTTTATTTGGAAAAGCCAAAGGACCACACGGACACTGCCTGCACACCATCTACATGCCTGGATCCAAGGAGGTCAAAAGAAGGTGTCAGACTCACTTGTACTGGATACTTGATAGTGTCATGGAGTCATCACGTGCGTGCTAAGAACCAAACCCAGGTCATCTGAAAGAGCAACACATGTTCTTGACCACTGGACCATCTCTCCAGCCTCACTTTAATTTTTTTTTTTTTTTAAAGAAAAGAAATAGGCTTCAAGTCAATTCTTAGAGTACACATCTTCAGGAGGCTGGGCATCCCACTTAGTCCCAATCCAGGGTCTTCCTTTCCAGAGCCTGCTTAGCTACACGGGCTACAGTCTCAGACAGTCAGACTTTTTTGTAAATTGGGTCCACACCCATGAGGAGGACCCATCGGGTGTTGGAAGGAGAGACTATTTTATCGTGTAGCCTTGGTGTCTACTACAGGCCTCAGACAACCCAAGTTCAATACAAGGAGAGGAAGAAATAACAAGTGTGAGTTATTACTGACTCATTGAAGGAAGGACGCTGTGAAAACGTCATATTTTCTAACTCACTGGAGGAAGAACTGGGGCCCATTGACCTGGCTCAATTCTTCTTTCTTACAGAGAGGCCCCCTGGGTCTCCAGGCAGTTGTCTAGGTCAGATACACTCAATAGAAACAGCAAACAAACAAGCAGAACATGCAGACATGTCCATCTTTTTGACACTGTGACTGATGCTATGTCAGTAACACTTGTAGTGGAGAACCACACAGTCAGGTTGCTGAAAAACAAGTTCATAATGTTTTAAGTCAATGTGTAATTTTGCATTAAGCCACATTCATAGCTGGCTTGTATGTGGCCCTTGGGCTACAGTCTAGACACACCTGACAGCCTATCAACAGCTTATCCAGAACCCAGCCACTTCCGCCACATCCTCCCTTTCCTCACTGCCTTCATCCAAGTGACTGCCCAGTTCATCTGCATCACTACAAATGTCTCCATCCTATCTGGTCTCTCCTTGGTCCTGGTCCATACGGTCTATCACTAAAACAGCAGCCAGATTAATCCTTTACAGTCAGGTTTGGTGGCGTATACCAGCACCTCAGAAGCTGAGGCAGGATTACAAATCCAAGGTCAGACTAGGACCTTGTCTCAAAACAAAACAAAACCTACCTGGGTTGGGTAGTTTTATGTCAGCTTGACACAAGCTACAGTCATTTCGAAGAGGGACCCACAGGAACCGAGCAGCAGTGGCACATGCCTTGAATCCCAGCACTTGGGAGACAGAGGCAAGCAGATCTCTGAGTTCACGGACAGTCTGGTCTACTGAGTAAGTTCTAGGCTAGCCAGGGCTATATAGAGAAACCTTGTCTCACAAAACCAAAAATAATGAAGAATACCACTTGGCCATCATGGGAAGGGTTTGGTTAGTTGGTTGGTTGGTTGGTTGGTTGGTTGGTTGATGTTTTCATTTACTTGTATCGTCTAATTATGCAGCCCTGGCTCCTACAATATGGAATCGTCCCATCTATATCAACAGAGTTTAGCACACCTGTACCTGTGCAGGTGGATCAGGAGTTCAAGGGCATCCTCATCTACACAGGGAGTTTGAGGCCACCCTGGGCCACATGAGACCCTGTCTTGAAAAAAATAAAAATAAAAAAAAATAGAAAATGTATGAACAATAGCACTAAGGTTGAGAAATCACATTATAGATTACTTGTGACCAGAGATGGAGCACCTAATTCATCATACCTGATTCTATCACAGTAGAATCAGCAGTTGGGGCTGGAGAGACACTTCAGCAGTTAAGAGCGATGGCTTCTCTACCCTGGATTGAGTCTTTATTCCCTGCACCCAGCTCACAACAGGCTGTGACTCCGATCCCAGGGCATCCAAGGTCCTCTTCCGACTGCCACAGGTACCAGGCATGCATGTGGTACACAGACGCACGCACAGGCAAAACATCCTTGCACGTAAAATAAATGTTTTAAAACAAAAAAAATAAAAAAAAAAATCATAAGTCTTTATAAAAGTAGTGAAAGTCTGATTTATACTTTAATGGGAAAGGATAATAAGGTTAAAAGTAACAGGATCTAACTAGACAAATCGCAGAAAGCCTTTGAACAAAGTAGAGACCTGTACCAAGCAGATGCAAGTAATTCAAGAACATGGGTCTCAGAATAACTGTCATGGGACAGACCATAGGAAATGACTCCTTTGCATATCACAGACTCCTAAGTTTACACATAGTAGCCTGGTATGCACAGAAACCAGAAAACATGACTTTCCATCTTCAGTGAGCAGGATGCTGCAAGCCCTTGCTAAGAATGCAGATCAGAAGTAATATCTAGAGCAAAGAAACTGCTTTATGCCTGTGTTAATTCAAGCCGGTGTAGATGATAACCATACTTGGAAATACCCTGACCTCTTATCTGTCTCCTCATCTGTGAGAAGATGAATCACACCTCTCTCCCCTAGGCTTCTTAAGAAAGCCAAATTAAATAAGATCGCATGAAAACAACCAAGAGGCTGGAGAGGCGGCTCGGTGGTTAAGAGCGCAGACTGCTCTTCCAGAGAACCAGGGTTCAATTCCCAGCATACACAGATGGCTTACAACCCTATGTGACTCCATTTCCAAGTGATCTGACGCCCTCTTCTGGCCTGTCTAGGCACCAGGCACACAGGTGTCGCACATACATACACGCAGGCAGAACACTCATACACTGACATTTCAGCTCCGCTTTTCCTGGGCTGTGACCCAAACCAGACCCCAATGGGCACACGATGACAGCTGTGCGTGCATGTTCACATTTAGAACCGCCTAGAAGGATCTCAAAATGGTGTGATCAAGCTCTCAAAACGCTTAAATGATAGAAGGGCTTGCTGGTAAACAAACACCTGGTTAAATATGCAAAATAGGTTACTCTGAAGATACAGCAAGATCATCTTTCTTCCTACTGCTGTCCAAAAAGCTTCAGGAAAGATCACTGAAAACGGATACTGAGCTCCAATGTAAAAAGGCCATCACATAGCTCAGTTAATTATAAGTAATTTTAATGAAACAATTTGTACCCTCGGGTTTCCATGATCTTCCCCAAGGTGTAATGCAATATACCCAAGACGCACACCCTTATAAATTTGTAAAACACAGCCCTCCAGCTCACCTAGACCACAGCTCCTGGCTGCTGTTTAGCGCCAGGTGTCACGTTCAGGGTTGCCAGTGAACACAGGGGTGTAATTTCACTTCTAAATAAAGAAGCAGAATCAATAGAGCCAGAACCATCCACGGTAAGAACCGTACATCCTGAGTCATCACAGCTTGTTTACACAGCGCAGAATTCGCATGGCTTTGAGTAAACAGATAGTGAGCTCCGGGTAGCAAAATGGGTAAAGGTGGCTGTGGGTAGTGGCCAAAACGCGGACCTCCGTGGCGCTTCTCGCGCGACAGACACGATCTGAGACTGGCAGGGCGCTGAGAACGCCATGCACTAGGTGGTCCGGCAAGCCCTGGCGGCAGCCCTTCTCTGCAGCAGCAGCAGCAGCAGGAGCAGGAGCAGCAGCAGCAGCAGCTTAGACGCCCGCTGCAGTTGCAGCAGCGCGCTGGGATGCGGCGCAGAGACGCGGGGACGCACGGCTTGCTCCCCACCCTCCGCTCCCATGTCCAACCCCGCCCGGGGGCCGCAGGCCGGCGCGCCCTGCTCACCGAGACTCCGTACTTGAGCGCGATGCCCTGCAGCGTGTCTCCGGCGCGGACCCGGTGCTCCACAAGGCGCTCGATGACGCCGGCGCCCAGCGGCGCCCGCACGCTGGCCGTGCTACCGTATGAGCGGGTCTTGGTGCGGGCCAGGCTCAGCGACAGCTCGGCCTCCTCCGGCTCCGTGCGAGAGCGCGGCGGAGGGGAGGGCGCCGAGGGCCGGTGCGCACGGGGGCCGCCTTCCCGCAGGGCCGGCGCAGGCGAGAGATCCGCCATGGGTCCTGCCAAGGCCGCCGGGGCGCCGAGCTCGCCAAGGGGGCGGCGCCTCCTCCTCCGCCTCTTCCTCCTCACTGGGGCTGCGGCTGGCCGTGCCGCGGGGGCGGCAGGCGCGAGGCCGAGGCGGGGAGCTGCGGGTCCCGCATGGCGCGCGCCGCCCTCTGAGGCCGGCTTTTGCCCCTGGCACCAGCGGTCCTTGTGCTCCGAGGAGGAGAAAAGGAAGCTGAGCTCCCGCCGCCGCGTGCGGGTCCTGCGGCAGAAGGCCCTGCAGATGCCGGCGCGAGCCGAGGCTGGTGGGCCGGGAGAGGCCAACGGAGGCATCCTTGGACCCAAATGGACCCCAGAACCGTGCATACAAGAAAGAGCCCAACTAAAGACTGCCCTGACCACAGTAGACAAACACACACACACACACACACACACACACACACACACACACACACACACACACACACACACACACACACACACACACACGCCTTGCTTGATACTAGGGAAACTGACCTATGTATAGCAAATCTTTCTGTTTGGTACTCAGGCCTACTGAGTAGCCTCCAGATGTTTGAGGTTCACTCTTCTTAGCGAACCAGTGCCAGTTATAGGCCTGGGCTTGTGCAGAGTGAAGTTAACTGGAATCATCTGCCCTGGCTTTTGAGACCCCTCTTCCTGCCAGGTAGAAAAGGAGCGTTGTCTCAAAGTTTTGTTATGTTGCTATGCTGACGGAAGCAAAATAAACAACGCAGGTCACGCAAGAGGACGGAAGAGCAGCAGCGGTCCCCGTATCACACTCCCACTCAGTTCTTCAGTTGCGGGCGGGGGGCATGGTGGTGCACGCCTTTAATCCCAGCACTCGGGAGGCAGAGGCAGGTGGATCGCTGTGAGTTCGAGGCCAGCCTGGTCTACAAAGTGAGTCCAGGACAGCCAAGGCTACACTGAGAAACCCTATCTCGAAAAACTAAATAAAAATAAAAAAAACAAATCTTCAGTTGCTCCCTGAGAATAACAGAATCTGTATAAACCCACATTGGCACCCATGTCACCTGTTTTTACGTTTAGCATGTGTACCCCATCTACAATTCCTCCCGAATCTCTTAAGCTCCTTCCTTACATCCACCTTCATGTTTCGCATATGCCGCTCCCACCGACAGTAACGGTAGCCGCCCCGCCCCACCCCAACACCCTGTCTACTCTCCACTTGTTTGTTCATTATTAGATCTGTTTTTATTTACCTGTGTCTGTTTTCCGTGAGCATTTGGGTGATTGTGGAGGCCAGAAAAGGTTGACAGATCCGACAGAGCTAGGATTACAGGTGGCTGTGAGCTGCCCAATGGCATTGCTGAGAACCAAACGCGTGTCTTCTAGAGGAACAGCATTCTCTCTTAACTGCTGAGCCATCTGCTATGGCTCTGATTTTTTTTTTTTTTTTTTTTTTTTTTTTAGAAAAGGTCTCATATAGCCCAGTCAGGCCTAGATGTCAATTCCCCAGCCTCTGTCTCCTGTGTGCTGGGACTATAGGCATGTACCATCACAACTGGTCTATGCAGTGCTATGGGTTGAACCCAAGCAAAAACTCTACCAAATGAGCTACACCTGTGGCCCCAGAATCTTAGGGTTTGGTTTGGGGTTTTCTGTTTGTTTGGTTGGTGGTTGTTTGGTTGGTTGTTTGGTTGGTTGGTGTTTGATTTCGTTTTCTGAGACAAGGTCTCCCTATATTTTCAAGGCTGGCCTTAAACTCAAAACCTTCCTGCATGGGCCTCCAAACTACTGGGATTGCACACATGTTTCACTTCATCCAATCTCTTTATTTGTGTCTGTCGCCTGGGACTCATCATGTCGCCAAAGCTGGACTAGAGCTCCTGAGCTCCGGTGATCCTGTCATCTTAGGCACAATAAATGTTGGCCTAGAGGCCCGGTTGTCCACTGTGCCCAGATTTCTAAACCTTTAATGTCCTTTTCTGATGCGCATCTTCCCTGCTCTTAAGCATGTCATATGCAAGAATCAAATGATAAATTCTCCATGGATTTTTTTTCTTTCTCATTCTCCCCAAGTTGTCCCCAGCCCCAGCCTGCCCAGTTGTTAATTGTTTCCACTCCAAACCTCCAGGGTGGTGTGTACACTTTGTTCAGTTTTGAACTCCCAGTGTTTTGTTTGAAACATTTGTGTGTTTACCTTGTGTCCTCCACCAGATGCCTGCTCCTGGGAGTCATAACTGGTTCTCCCTTCCCACCCACCCCCCTTTTTCCCTTAGCTACAGCAATGCCTCATTCAACAGAATAAAAAAATATACATTATTACATGGAGCTGAAGTACAATAGAAAATACTAAGGTTTGAACTGATTTAGGGTGCACTCCCTGCCATACTACAGTTCTGCCATAAGAACAAAGGCAACAGGGTGTAGACAGAGAGCTCTGAAGTTATAAACTAAAACTAACTCTTTTGGTGGGGGTTGGTTTCTTTTTGTTGTTGTTATATTGTTTTGTTTTTTGGGTTTTTTTTTTCATACAGGATTTCTATGTGTACCCTTAGCTATCTTGGACTCCTTTTGTAGACCAGGTTGGCCTCACACTCACAGAGATCCACCTGCGTCTGCCTCCCTGAGTGCTGGGGTTCAGGTGTGCACCACCAGACCCACTTTTTAGGTTGATTACCTCAGATATGTTGTCATGGTAACTGGAAGCTGACTTACTCAACAGGCAATTCTGAAACAGTTACAAGCAACATCAATAATAGCTACAGTAGAACTATTAAAACTAGCAAGAGTCCATCAAGATTTGAGCCAATGGGCTGAGCGCCATAGTGCACTCCCATGCAATTAGGGCCGAAGCGAGAACATTGCTGCAAGTTCGAAGCCAGGGTGGTGTATAAAGCAAATACCAGATCTGTATCAAGTGCGTAGTGAAGGGGATTCTGTATTAATAAAACAAGACAATAATAAAATAAAACTTTTTCGAAGGATTTGGCTTAATGGTACTTTTTTTTAAAATTCTCTTGTTAGGTTTGTTTTAGTTCGTTGGGATTTGCGCTGACAAAATAGCATGCTGGGTAGTTTATAAACAGGAGGAGTTTGTTCTTCACAATTGCAGAACTTGAGAATGTTAAGGGTAGTGCACGCCCAGTGTCTGCTGAGCCTGTGTCCTTGTTCACACACACTTTCTTGTTCTGTTCTTGCCTGGCGGAAAGCGACAAGGAGCACCCTGGGGTCTGTTTTATAAGGATCGACTCCTTCATAAGTATGTTTGCTTTTCCAATCCAACAACCCATAAAAGGCTCTTCTTTTTTCCTCAGCCAGGACGGTTAGGATTCCAACATATAGACTGGGGGATGGGGTGGCGAAATATTGAGACACACACAAAACAAGCTGTACTGTGTTCCTGGGGAAGAAGACTCAACAGCATAAAAAAATGCCGGGATTCTATAATTAGCCTCTGAATTCTACGCAATAGCAATTAACGTCCCAATATGTGGTTTAGAGGACCAGGCTAGATGTAACATGATCAGAAGATCTTAGGATAGGTCTCAGGGAATAAGGAAAGCAGCACTGGCTTTGACTCAGAGTGAGATTAGTCCGCAGATGGCATCCCTTGTGTCTTGTTCAACATGGTGCAACCGTGACACACACAGGGCTCACTGAATGGTCATCCTGTTCCTGAGCTGGACTGAGGAGTCTCTCTGCTACTCCTGTTCACTGAGAAGAGTTGTGTAAGCTCAGTCTGCTATCAACCTTGAAAGGTTCATGTCCCAATAAAATACTGCCTTCCCTGGAGTATTTTATGTGTTACATAGCTGGATTCACATAGTATATAACCTTCAGACTTATTTCACACACCTAGCCATATGTGTGTGTATACATTTATAATACATATACATGTATTATATACATACACACATACTATATATATACACACACACACACACACACACACACACACATATATATATATATATATATATATATATATATATATATATATATATTCCATTGGTTTTGTGTGGCTTAACGCTTGTCTCTAAAATAAGTTTATTTAATTTAAACAAAACATGCATGTCTGGTAAGATGGCTCAGTGGATAAAGTTACTTGCTGCACAAGGCTGGCAACCTAAATTCATTCCCCACAGCTCATATAAAGGTGAAATGAGAGAAACAACTCCATAAAGTTGTCCTCTGTCCTTCACATGAATGCAATGGCCGCGGTGTACTACACACACACACACACACACACACACACACACACACACACACACCCTCATACACACACATACATACACTAATTATAATCTTGCAGTTCATTTCCTCTGAAAATTTAATAATGCTTTCTTGTTTATCTGTTCACTGACTGAAAGACATCTCTTTTGTGTCCAAGTTTTGGCAACTGTGAACTTCTGTGTACAGGTTGGTGTGTGATCATGAACTTGAACTCATACAGGAGCACAGTTGCTAGACTTTAGGGGGAGGCTGTGTTTGCTCTGTGAGAAATTGACAGACTGACTTCTGGAGTGTCAGCATTGTTTTGCATCCACAGCTGCACTAACAGTTGGGGCAGCCCCTGCTTAAAATATTAGCCTGAACCTGGAGGCAATCGTCTGGCTTCTGACTCCACCCCCCAGTTTCTCCACCTATGCCCAGCTCGTCTCTCCCCCTCACCCCACCCAGCTGGCACTGTGATGTTGATTAGGAATATAGAGGGAGGAGATCCTTGCCCTGTTTATGGAGCCTGGGGAAAACATAGTTTCTCACCGTTGTGTTATGTTAGCTGTAGAGTTGTTTTTAAAAGAAACAAAACAGCCTCTCTTTATTAAATCAAGGAAGCCTCCTTTTAGGCCAAGTTCACTGAGAGCTTTTTATCGTGAATACACATTAAATTTTGTGAAAACCTTTACAAATGCATAAATCCATATGGTCATCTTTTTTTTTTCTTCTTTCCCCTGTTGATAGAATCAATTAAGCTGGAACCACTTGATCACGGTGTAGAATCCATTTTATATGTGGTTTAATCCAATTCACTAATACTTTGTTAGGATTTTTGCATTTGTATCTGCGGGAACTACTGACCTGTTCCCAAAGAACTCTTTGCTTGTAGTGTCTTTTTTCAGAATTAGGGCAATGTTGGCCTCACAGGATGAAGTCATATATTGTTGCTGCTTTGGCTTTCTATTGAAGATTGTATAAAACATATAATTTCTTCATTAAATCTCTGAATGAATTCCCCCTGAAAGCATAATTTATCTAACAAATGTTAAAGTAAAACCAAAGAAAATAGCTTAGAAAATTTTAGGCAAATCAACAAAACCAAAAGATAGTTCTTTGATAGATGAACAAAACTCGTAAACTTTCACATGGACTAACCAAGGGGAATGTCTTGGTTAGGGCTTCAAGAGACACCTTGACCAAGACAACTTTTTAAAAGGATTTATTTATTCATTTACCGTACATACAATGTTCTGCCTGCGTGTGTGCCAGCACGCTAGAAGAGGGCACCAGATTTCATTATAGATGGTTGTGAGCCACCATGTGGTTTCTGGGAATTGAATTCATCACCTTTGGAAGAACAGACAGTGCTCTTAACCTCTGAGCCATTGCTCCAGCCCTGACCAAGACAACTCTTATAAAGGAAAACATTTAACTGGGGCTGGCTTACAGTTTCAGAGGTTTAGTCCATTATCATCATGGGGGGAAACATGGCAGCCTGCAGGCAGACACGGTGATGGAGGAGCTGAGAGTTCTACATCTTGATCCACAGGCAGCAGGAGACTGTGTGTCACACTGGGCATAGCATGAGCATATATGAGACCTCAAAGCCCTCCTCCCCAGTGACACACTTCCTCCAGCAAGGCCCCGGCTCCTATTAGTACTATTTCCTATGGGCCAAGCATTCAAACACATGAGTCTATGGGGCCGTACACCACAGCAAGGGAGAGAAAACTCACATTGCAATGATTAAGATTAGGAATATAAGAACATCAATACTTACCTTATTGAAATAAAAGGAATAGTCAAGGCATGTTATGAACAGCTCTGCTAATAAACTAGATAACAAATGAAGTAGAAAATTATAAGAAATACACAAACTAGTAAAACTAACCCAAGAAGAGGTATATAATCCAAGTTGGGTAAGGCTGCAATACCCATGGTCCCACCACTTGGAAGAAACAGGAGGATGGGCATTCAAGGCCAGCCTAGGTGAATTTTCAGGCTGAGCTACATGATATCCTGTCTCAAAAAAAAAAAACTAATTTAGTAATTTTCAAAGTATGAATAGACCCAGAGGTCATCCCAACCAGTACACCATGCAGTGCAGATGGGCAGGGGACACCCAGAGACCAGCCTGCCACCATGCCACATAGCATGGGCAAGAGGAAGACACCCAGAGACCACCGCACTGTCATGCCATGTGCCCAGATCCAGTATCCATGCGGCCAGCCCTCAGCAGGAGCCACTATGATGTACAAGTGTGTGGTGGACAGATGGGAGAGAGACAGAAGGGGTACAGTTTGAGCATCATGAAGAGAGACGGAACTGGGGGATATGAGGGTGGAGAGGGGCAGCCTGCTGTGAGTAGCCAGCCCTGCTACCTGAGGCCATGGTGAAGTCCTAGCCCATGCTGCTGCCGAGGGCCATGTCTGGGTCTGTGGCCATGCAACCATAAAGGTCTATGTTGATGTCCATGGTTCATATTACCTCTGAAAATCATGTGACTGTTCCTGGTCTGGGCTGCTGCCTGTCACCACATAAATGTGCAAGGGCTGTGCAGAGCTGGTCCTGCCCCTCATTGGCTGCGCTCTGGAGAGCTGGCTCAGGCTACCGTATTCAGGAGGGAGGGCCCTGTATCTCCCTGGGCAGCACAGTAGAGCTGGCCCCACCACTCGTCAGCTGTGAAGTGGCACAGGTGTGGAGGTGACGCCCACCGCCAGCTGTGACAGTCAGGAGAGCTGGCCCCAGGGTCATGAGAGTGGGAGAGCTGTTGTCCCTGCCCCTCAGCAGCTGCATCACTCAGGAGAGCAGGCATGGCACATCGACTGAGCAGCACAGTGAAGCTGGCTCTAGTGGCATGGCTGGGAGAGCTGGCCCTGCCCCTTGCCAGCTGCAGCACTGGGTGAGCTAGCCAGGGCAGTGCTGGAGAGCTCACCCTGGTGACGCATGTGTGGGAGAGCTGGTGGGCTGACCAACTTAGCCACCCCCCCAGGCACAGATCTGGGGCTTTGAGTTGGTCCACCCCAACATCTACCTCATCTGCGAACTGTTGGGAGTTTGTAAAAGGGACAGTGCTACAGGATCTCCAGGGCAGATAGCAACAACAGCATGACCAAGAGGAGTCCCAATGAGGATCCAGTATGGATGGTGTAGCAGAAGCCAGAGGCCTCAAACCAGACCAATGATTCTTTGCAATGAACATTTGCAAGTAAAGATGTGTGGACAAAAGGCTGTGCTGTGGGGCACCCTGTGATACACGGCCGCTTCCATAGCAAGATGTTTTCCTATGCTTTGTTTTGTTTTCTTTATTATTGTTTTTTATTTTCTTTTGTTAGGAAGGATGCAAAGGTAGAGGGGCAGATACAAAGGGATGGGGAGGTGAGTGGGATTGGGGTGCATGATATGAAGCCCTCAAAGAATTAATAAAAAGTTAAAACAAACGAACAAACAAAAACCTTTGAATAGAGAAAAGGCAAAGCCAGGCCTATCACCCGAGTCCTTAGAAGAACTGAGGCTGGGAGGTTACCAGTCAGAAGCCATTCCCGACTACACAGTGACGCTCTGCCTCAAAACAAAGACAAAGAACAGCAACAAAAAGGGTGGGAGTCCTAGTGTGTGCCTTTATGCTGGCCCTCGGGAACGCTGAGTCAGGCTCAGAAACTTGAGGCTGGCAGGGGCTACGTAGTGAGATCCATTCTCAGACACAGAATGACTCTGTGGAGACCCAGACCGATTCACCAGCAAATTCTAGCAAACATTTAGAGACAGATTACTACCGCAAACATTTCCAGTGGACAGTAGATAAAAAAAAAAAAAAACCCTAACACCATTCTATAAAGCTAATGTTATCCTAATACCAAAATCATCCAAAGCTATGAAAACTGCAGATCAATATAACTGGTGATGCATAGTGGAACCTCGTCTCAAAAATAAAAAAAAATAAATCTGGAAGTGACAGTTCACATCTGCAATCCTAGCACTTCAGAGGCAGAGGCCAGAAGGATTAGAAGTTCAAGGCCAGCTTCAGTTATATGGTGAGGTGGAGGGCAGCCTGGCCTATTTGATATTCAGTTTTAAAACAAAACATCCTAAACCAGAAAACACTACCACGGGGGCTTCAACAATTATCAGCTTACACCCAATCCTATTTCATCTGTAACCCTACTCCTCTACTTCCACATTTTGGGTTTTTTTTTTTTTTCCAGTTTACTGAGGAAATGTTGCATTGTTAGCCACGTGGCTTGCTACATCCTGGACTTGGCTGGTAGAATTATAGTGGTGCCGTTTAACATGTGCACTATTATACAGTGGGTGGCTTTTAAATGCTTGCTGCCAATTCTCCTGTAAATACGACTTAATCCATCTGTCATCAACGCGCTGTTGCTCCTGTAGTCCTAACTGATTGCTGCATCCTTTGTAGCGTACTGGAAGGTAGTGATCTCATCCCATTTTCCTAAAAGCCCTATGTGGTACGCATAATTCTCCCTAATCGAGAGATGGTGAACACAAAACTTAAAGAGGTTAAGAAATTTTGACTACAGTTAATTCGCCAGAAAAATAATTGCTGGGCTCAAACTTTGATGTTAAAATCCATATTGTTATCCACTGTGTCATAATGTCCCCTCGTGACCCTTTGCCTGGGCCTTGTGGTGGTTGGCTATTTTTGTTTTGTTTTGGTTTGGTTTGTTTGTTTGTTTGTTTGTTTGATTTTCCCCCTTGGATTTTCAAGACAGGTTTCCTCTATGTAACAGCCCCGGCTGTCCTGGAACTTGCGTCGTAGACCATGCTGGCCTGGAACTCACAGAGATCCGGCTGCCTCTGCCTCCCGAGTGCTGAGATTAAAGGTGTGCGCCACCACACCCGTGGTTGGTTGTTTTAGTCAGCTCTAGGTTGTAGTTCTTCAAACTACCTAGAGAACTTTCGCATTTCACGTCCTAAGTAACACTTAGGGTGCTTTCCGCTCCAAGTAAGAGAAAACTCCATCTCAAGTGGACGCAACAATAAGGCTATTTATTGTCTCACCTAACAAGAGAGTGAAAAGTGGGACGGTACCATGGCTGGCCGGTTTGCTGACTCAACAGCAGCGGTGCAGGCCACGGTCCATCCTATCTCTTCACTTGAGCATCATCAGTGTGTTTTTGTCCTTCAGCTGGAAGCTCTGATGGTTATAATATAACCGTCCTGATTTCAAGCCACACAGCCCTGTGAAGCAGCATCTATCATGAATGAGGGCATGTTTCTCTGTGTGTCTCGCTCTATTTAAGAGAAGGAAGTCCCTTCACACAGGAGAGGAGAAATAATGTTAAGAGCCAGAGAGTGAGGTGGGGTGCTGTCAAATTATGCCTTCTGGACACTGCTGTTGCTTTCATGAAATCGCTGCACTTATTATTTCTTGCATTGGATCAGGCCATCAAAATCCCCTCGATATTTCAGCAGACAGCACTAATTAAATTCGGTGGGGAGGTAGGTACATAATAGTGAGAGGGGGCCATGCTGGGAAGTTTCTGAGATGAGTAGAAGAGGGAGCAGGAGTGCATGAATACACAAAATTATCAAAGAATAAAATAAAGAGCAAAAGAGAGGTGTTGGGGGACAATCTGATGTATTTTGATGCTAATTACTGCTTGCTGTCTGACCCACCTTTTGCTTAATAAAAAGCTGTCCCACCTGGGCAGGGCAGGAGATAGGTGGGGCTTAGAGAGGAAAGGATTCTGGGAAGAAGAAAGACTGCCACAAGGAGAAAGGAGAGAGACCTGAAGTGAAGAGAGGAAGGCCGCCATGGGTTAGCTGGAGGAGAAGCACATGGCCGGGGTGGATGGAGAATCTGGTCCAGATGAAGAACATGAGTAAGTGTATGGGATTATGGATGGGAGGTAGCTTGATAGAAGTTATTAGAAGCAGATGGCATGGGATTGAGACAGGGATCCCATGCCTGCCCCACTATGGGAGGTAGTTTAGAGGATTGATATCTGCCCTGCTCCAGGTTAACTAAGGCTATTTTAAAATATAACAGGTGTCTGTGTCTTGATTGATCGCTAGCCGGGCCTACTGATAATATAGATAATTTAAAAAAATAATAGAGAGGTTTCTTCATCAGACCTTGCCTCGCATGTCACTGGCCAGAATAAGCCAGGTGTCCACTCCCGGGACTATAATGTCATATTATAATGTCATGTAGTCCAGGGAAGATGGTCCTATTCCTCGCAGCTATAATAGGATTAAGAGCGTATCCCTAAAACGGTATTAGGGCATCCTTTCCCTGATGGATGCATTCTACAGTCAAGAAGAACATGAAAGAGAAGGGCGGTGGTGGCGCGCGCTTTTAATCCAGCACTGGGGAGGCAGAGGCAGGTGGATCTCTGAGTTTGAGGCCAGCCTGGTCTACAGAGTGTGTTCCAGGACAACCAAGGCTACACAGAGAAACACGTCTCAAAATAAAAGAAAAAGAAAAAGAAAGAAAGAAAGAAAAGAAAAGAAAGAAACAAGGAGGAGAGCCAAGCAAGGTGGCACACGCCTTTAATCCCAGCACTCGGGGAAGCAGATGCAGGTGGATTGCTGTGAGTTCGAGGCCAGCCTGGTCTACAAAACTAGTCCAGAACAGCCGGGGCCACAAGAGAAAGAGGAGGAGCGAGAATAGAATGGATGTGTTACAGGCAACCAATAACACTGCTGCCCGCTCGCCCTGGGTGTGCTGCTGCCATAAATAACTCAAGCACTTCATTGCTTCATTGTAAGTATTTTCTGCTGACAATTTTCCGCCAGTGTGTCGGTGTCTTCCTTTGCATGAGGAGGCTACACCTGGTGCCCTGCAATGGCGCAGTTCTGGCCTAACTCTCCATCTTCACAGTCCAAAAGCAATCGGAGGTGCTGGAGAACTGACTCGGTTGGTAAAGTGCTTGCTGCAGGAGCCTGAGGGTCCGAGCTTGATCCCTAGCACCCAGGTAGAACAGTTGCCATAACTGACAGTGAGTGCCTCTAACGCCAGGGCTGAGAAGGCAGAAACAGGGGCTCACTGACCAACCCCAGTCCCCAAAGACAGAATCTGTTTAAAAAAAAAAAATAGATGGCACCTGAGAAATGACACCCAGGGTTGACCTCTGGCCTGTACATACATATACAGATATATACATGAGTGTCTGAGAGTATACATGTATGTATGCATGCACGCATGCACTCACACGCTCAGGAGAGGCGGGGAACTGGCATGGTGTTACAGGCCTAGAACACTAGAGTTTGGAAGGTGGAGACAAGATCAGGAGTTCAAGGTCACCTTTAGCTAGACACCAAGTTGGCGGGCAGCCAGAGCTATGGAAGACCTTGTCTCAAAAAAAGGAAATTTAAAAATAAACAACAACAACAACAAAAACATCGTCTAGAAATTCTGACAAGCTTGAATTAAATCATAGGTATGACTGTATCTTTTCTTTAAAAAAATAGAACATGAACAATAAACTGTTACCATCTTCCCTTCGTTTATTTTGTTTGTTTGCTTGCTTGGTTTGTTGTTGTTGTTGTTGCTGCTGCCATTTGTAAAACCAGCCTTTCCAATAGATAAGGCTGGCCAGGAACCTCCTGCCTCCACCTCCCAAGTGCTCAAACTAAAGGTTCACACCATTGTACCCACTATTTGTTTTGGTTTTTTGTGGTTTTGTTTTATGGGGTTTTTTTTTGTTTGTTTGTTTGTTTGTTTGTAGCCCTGGCTTTCTGGGAGCTCACTATGTAGAATAGACGGGACTCGAACTCCTGCCTCTACCTCCTGAGTAATGGGATTAAAGGCCTGTACTACCACACAGGTATTTTGATTTTTTGAAATAGCACCTCACACTGTAACCCAGGCTGTCCCATATTTTACTGTATAGCCCAGGCCAGCCTTAATTTCCCAGCAATCCTTCTGCTTCAACCACCAAGTGCTAGAATTACAGAAGTGCACTCACTGCCAGGCCCAACTTCTTATTAATGTGTATCTGTCTGTCTGTGTGTTGTTCTAAGACAGGGTCTCTGTAGCCCTTTAAACTTACCATGTAGCTGAGGATGACCTTGAACTTGTGATCCTCCTGCCTCTGTCTCCCAAACATTAGAATTATAGCCATATGCCACCATGCCTAGCTTATTGATCGCTAGTATTAAAAACGGGAAAGTTAAGTAAGCTTTCTACTTTCCACACTTGTACATCCATTGACATCCACTTGCTTCTACTCCTCATGGGACATACAGAAGTTGTCTAGATGGTCTTTCTTCTCAGATGTCTTTAGTGTGATTTCAACATCTTCCTAGAGCCCACACATGGCTCTCTATTTCTGCTCGGGCTGCCAACTATGACGACAGCGTAAGAAACCACTTCCCTGTCTGCTTCATCTCATGGACTGCTTCCGAAGTAATGATCCATTCATTGTTTCCCATGCAGCCAGATTACTTGCGGAGGACCACGACACAGCCACAGGAGGAGACATCCTGCCACCAGGCATCTTGACTACTCTTTTCTCCAATCTGAACAAAGGTGTTTGCCTACACCACCTTTCTCTAGAAAAACTGGGCACCTGATCTGTAAGCAGCTCCTTTTTTTTTTTTTTAGTAAAAGGCTACGATTTGTAATGAATGCACAACAGACATGTGAGGACATTTGGAGTAATAAAAGCGCACAAGAGACCTTGAGAACACTGTTTAAGGCAATTTGGTCACACTACCATTTCTTTGCACTCTGACCAGGGGGTGCAGGGTTATAACTGACCATGAAAACACAGATGTCTCTCAGCAGCCATGGTAGACCTGCATTCACCACCCTAATTTCCAGGGCCTTAAAAGGCCAGCTTTTATGTTCTGACTCAGCCACCCACTGGCCTGGTTTTTTATTTGTTTTAATGCATATGTTACTTGTCTGTGGATGCCCTTAGGAGACCATAAAAAGGGCATAGGGTACCCCAAAGTTAGAGTCCTGAGGTGATGTGGTCTGTCTCGTATAGGTATCTGGAACCAAACTTGTGTCCTTGGGAAGAGTTATCAAGGTTAGGCTTAGAAAGATGTCTTTACTGAGTGGCTAAGCTGGACCAGCCTACATAAGTCCTATCACCTGTCTGAATGACTCTGATTGTATTAAAAACTCCCTCTGCCCCCAGCCAAGGACTATACTTGCAGTAAACATCAAACCCTGACCTAGATCTAGCCAATGGACAGGACATTCTCCACAGTTGAGTGGAGAGTGGGGACTGACTTTCACACAAACTCTGGTGCCCCGCATTTGACCACATCCTCTGGATGGGAAGACCTGGTGGCACTCAGAGGAAGGATAGCAGGCTACCAAGAAGAGACTTGATACCCTATGAGCACATACAGGGGGAGGAAATCCCCCTCAGTCACAGTCATAGGGGAGGGGAGTAGGGGGGAAAGCAGGAGAGAGGAAGGAATGGGAGGATACAAGGGATGGGATAACAATTGAGATGTAATATGAATGAATTAATTTTAAAAAAGAAAAAAACTCCCTCTGCCCATCCCACAGGACTATTACAAAACTAAAGCAAACACAGGAATAGAAAGCATATTTCACATGCATACGGAGCTGCTGTTATTATTTTCAACTATAGAATTTCCTCCGCAGCATAGTTTCTCACCACGTGACTATTGCATACCTCATTCCAGAGAGCAGTCACTGAGGTTCACTCTCGCTCATCCTTTGTCTATTGCAGATCCCATCAGCCCTGGGGCATCCGTCTCTGTAGCTCATCTTTCTGAGCTGTATTTATAAACACAAATCCCGCCATACTGTGAAATGTTGCACGGAGCGACTTGAAAAACAAAACTCAGCAGAGCTGTAACTGGCAAGTACCCTAGCAAAGGTTATGCTCAAAGTACCCAACAAAAAGTCATAAGGAGAGAGACCTTATCGAATTAGAAAATGCCTCTACTGTGTAAGCGTGGTGGTACATGCCTGTAATCCAAAGCCTCAGGAACCGAAATCAGGAAAATTATGAGTTCAAGACCAGCCTAGTCTACATAATAAGACCCTGCTCGCCCTTGAAATGAAGTTTCTGGAAGGAACGCATGTGCCATGTACTTCCACAATCAGGAATTTGTCCCACCCGACTTGCGTGCTTCAGAAACAAGATAATATTCTGTGGCTCCTAAGAACCAGGCAGAGAGAAACGGGCGTTCCACTACATATTCGGAAGAGAAAGTGAGACCGCTAAAAAACCCACGGTAATAAACTCAAGGAGTTTTAATGTCTACCCAGGCAGGAGATGCAGCTATGTTTTGCAAAGCACTTTTTGAAGTGCTTTCCCACCAGGAAACTGTATCCAAAGAACATCTGTTGTAACCACGATGAAGGACAGCTGTGGTCATTGACTCACACCTCGAATCTTTAAACTGTAAACATTTTACAGGCGACGACTCTGAGTCTCGAGTCCAGTGTTCAGGCAGGGTCGTATCATGTGAAGCCAGCACGTAGGTCTAAGTTCCCCCAATGCACTCAAACTCCCAATCAAGCACCCTAAACCCTAGCTAGCTTTCCTTTCCGTTTCCCTACGCAATTAACCCATCTAATCCTTCCCATGCTCACACCCAGCCAATAAATCCTAGGGTAGGCCTGGTCTGTTTCTGAGCTTGGCTTGACCTGGGCCTTCACAAGGCTGCCCAGAAAGATGCTCACTTGTCCCCAGTCTTGCCAAGCCTCTGCCACCGCCACCCATCGCATCAGTGATCCTGAGCATCTCCACAAAGCCTACGCAGCTCCCCTACCCCACCCCCCAAAGCCAGGCTCCACCTGCCCTGCAGCACGCTGGCGCATGTAGCTCCAGATGCTAGGGAAAGACCCTGGGAGGCCATCGGGTCTTAGGGAGACCCAGTCGCGGCCCAGGCAGGGGTCCTGCTTCGGTGTGGCCACCGCGCGCCGCCGAAACTACGCTTCCCAGGCTGCCTCGCTGCAGCCGCGCGCCCCGCGCCGCACCCGGCGGGGAGCTGCCTGTTGCTCGCAGTTCTAGCTCGGGGCCCCGGCGCCGCCCCTGCTGGTCGGACCTGAGCATTCGGGACTCTAAGACTGCTGGCCAGGACCTTCCGCTTCGGAATGGGCGCAAGCAAGGGTGAGAACCCGGGGCAGGAGGGGACTGTCGGGGCAGCTTGTCTGCAGTACCCGGGTCAGCGGCTCAGCAGCCACCGCGCCCTGCGTGTCCACAGGAGGATGCTCCATGGCGTGGCGCGTGGCCAAGCGCAGCCCGCAGCGGCTTGCACCGGAGCGGCGGGTGAGCTGGGTGGCAGGAGACAGCGCCGGGCGGCCAGGGATGCTTGTAGTTACCGGTTGCACTGTGCGGTGCAGCCCCACAGCCCCGCAGCCCCGCAGCCCCTCAGCACCGGAGTCCACGAGCAGAGAAAGGGCGCGGTCTCCGATCGCCCGGGGCTGCGGAGCTGGGGTTTTCCACGCTGGGCTTTGTTTCCCATTTTCTCTACTCTGGTGAACCTGTGAGTGTTAAGCTCTCGGAGCCTCCAGCATCTCGCGGCCTCGTTTCAGCAGGAGCCTGGGAAAGGAGGACGCGGGCCGGCATCTTTTCTGAGCTCGGAGCTGTCACAGGACGCATCAGCCTTCAGAAAGCCGCCCCGGGCAGTTCGCTGGGAATCATTTTCTTATTCTTCCTGGGTAAAATCATGTTGGTCTGTTCATTGCCGGGGCTTCTTTGCTTTTTAACCTGTTGACCTGTGAAAAATGAAGGTCGATTTTTTTTAAATGATAATAACAGGCTCTGGGAATTTTTACTTTAAAATAACAGAAAATGGGAAGATGATGCGGCTAAGATACAAATTACAGTAAAGAGGCCAAGAACGCCACCGCGTCTTAGGTGCCTATTATATATCTGATTCGCCATGCGCCTGGAAAAGGAGAGAAAAGAACATCAGAGGACGTGTTACAAAAGCATGGTTTCTGTAGCAGCTCCACCATTGAGGAGTTGAGGGATCCTGGGCCAGACCCCTTCGCCTCTCTGTAATGGGGTATTTGGTGAAATGGTTTCTGGGCCTCTTTTCTTCCTAGATTCTTGTATCAAGGAACTGAAATGGCAAGAATGCTTTAACACTTTTACAAAAAGCTTGACAGGGACAGAACGAACCGTTTTCCCTTAAGGAAGCAGGAAGAACCCCCCTCCCCCCTAGGGTTTAGCTAATCCAGTTTTTTGTTTTGTTTTCTTTTTTTAAATATACCTGGTTTCATCTGTTCTCTTCAGCTTATCTCAAAGGTTTGGTTTTTATGTTAACATAAATTGGCAGGCCACAATGTGATGGTTTTGTTTGCAGAAGGCATTGCGATCAGCTGATAAAGGTTAGTGGCTGCCTAGGGCTGGGCCCGGGCTGTCAAATGCGCTCTGTAAGAAGGTGGGGGAGGAGACGCCAGCAAGAAATAACCAGAGAGGACATACAGTGAGAAAAGACAGAGTGCCACTGATGGGCTGTTGTGTGAAACGTGAATGCACAATAGAAGGACTGAGAAACGCACTGTACAAACACTGACCGAACTCACTAGCTGGTACAGAGTATTTGAGAGAAAGAAGGATGAGAGCGGACCTTTCGGATTATCTCAGAGTGTCCTACGCAGGGAGAACGCGCCTTTACAATGCACAGACTAGGAAGTTTCCACTCTCCCCCAAAGGTCAAGGTGCTGTCTCTTGTGAGTCTCCCGTGCTATGATAAAAAGACTGTAATTTCACCCATGTAGTATTCCTAGTAAGCCTAGAGGACGCAGGAGTGGGGGAACAGCTATCGTAGATAGAAACACATGTGACTGTGGATTGGTGTGTGTGCACTTTGACTCGTAGATGAGAAATCAATAGCTGCAAAAGATCGTTTTGGGGGGACAGGGCATGGTGGGGCCTGCCTAATGCCAGCAGGTAAATCTCTGTGAATTTAAGGCCAGCCTGGTCTACATAGTGAGTTTCAGGGCAGCCTGGGCAACATATAGTGAGACCCTGTCTCAACCTTGTATCCAAAATAAAGAAATAAATAGAGATAATTTGGAAATGTCCAAGATACCCAAATATGCACTGTGTATTAGACAATGTAGAATTTTTGCTCTTAGGTATCCTAAAGGTATGGTAGTACATAGGAAACTGTTCTTTTGTTTTGTTTGGTTTGGTTTGGTTGGTTTTTGGGTTTTTGAGACAGGGTTTCTCAGTGTTAGCCTTGGCTGTCCTGGACTCACTTTGTAGACCAGGCTGGCCTCGAACTCACAGAGATCTGCCTGCCTCTGCCTCCCTAGTGCTGGGATTAAAGGCGTGCGCCACCACCACCCGGCTGTTTCTTCGTTTTTAACCCCCAATACATCCCCTTCCCACCTTCATGCCTTTGGTGGTGGTAACCTAGTAAATCCGAAGTAGCATGATCTTGTTGGGTTGATCTGCAGATCTTGTGTTAGTAACCACAGCAGCTATGCGTTCATGAGTGCAACAGCTGTGTGGTGTCTAGAAGACAGCATTTCACTGCACTCCTTCCTGTCCTCTGGGTCTTATGTTCTTTCTGCTTCTTTCCACACCCTCTTAACTGATCTTCCCTGAGCTTCTAGGTGGTTGGGATGTTCCATTTAGGGATGAGCACTCAATAGTCCACTTGCTCTCAGCACGTTAGTCTGCATTAACTGCTGCCCACTGCTGAAGAATCTTCTCTGGCCAAAGTCGAGAGGATCACTAATGTATGAGCGCAGCCATAAGTATTCAGAAGACAACTTGATGGCTTGTCTGTTTAGCAAAACAGCAGCACCGCCTGTACCTCCCCCCATGTGTACCGTCTGTAACCTCCCCCTATGTGTACTGCCTGTAACCTCCCCCCATGTGTACCGCCTGTAACTTCCCCCCATGTGTACCGCCTGTACCTCCCCCCATGTGTACTGCCTGTACCTCCCCCCATGTGTACCGCCTGTACCTCCCCCCATGTGTACTGCCTGTACCTCCCCCCATGTGTACTGCCTGTACCTCCCCCCCATGTGTACTGCCTGTAACCTCCCCCCATGTGTACCACCTGTAACCTCCCCCCATGTGTACTGCCTGTACCTCCCCCCCATGTGTACCGCCTGTAACCTCCCCCCATGTGTACCACCTGTAACCTCCCCCCATGTGTACTGCCTGTACCTCCCCCCCATGTGTACCGTCTGTAACCTCCCCCCATGTGTACCGCCTGTACCTCCCCCCCATGTGTACCATCTGTAACCTCCCCCCATGTGTACCGCCTGTAACCTCCCCCCATGTGTACTGCCTGTACCTCCCCCCCATGTGTACCGCCTGTAACCTCCCAAGCCACAGGCTTTTGACCAGGCATGAACTTCCTCCTGCAGAACAGGCCTCAAGTCTAGTCAGAAGTTGGTTGCCCCCATAACCTTCGTACCCCTGTATCATGACTCACACCTTACCTGGCAGGTCGGCTGTTTTTATGGAAAGTGTACACAGTAGAGACACTCTAGGAATAAACTCAGAGTCTTCCTAGGAAAGCACTAGACCACTGAACCGTATCTTTTTTTTTTTTTTATCATTTGACCTGCAGTTGATTAAAGTAGCAGATGTGGAGATCACACTTATTAGTGTAGACTCTGTGTTAGTAATTCTCAGCCCTCAATAATTCTTGCCCTCGCTAAGAACTGCCCTGAAAGAACGCTCCTCGTCTCCACACTCATCACCTTGGAGACTGAAGATGCCCACACATGCTAGGAGAACACTCTACCCCGGAGCCATGTCCGCAGCCTTCCTGTGTTTGTTTGATTGGCTGGTGGTGGTGATGAAGATCTTGGTTTGTTCAATTGTTTGTTCTTTCATTGGTGATGGTTTTTTGTTTGTTTGTTTTGTTTTGGGGGGGCGTGAGACAGAGGGTTTTTGTTGCTGTTGTTGTTGTTTGTTTTGTTTTGTTTTTCGAGACAAAGTTTTTCTGTGTAGCCCTGGCTGTTCTGGAAGTCGAACTCTAGATCAGGTTGGCCTTGAACTCAGAAATCTGCCTCCCTCTGTCTCCCAACTGCTGGGATTAAAGGTGTGTACTGTGATGCGCAGCCTCAGCCTTCTTTTGGTTTTTCGCCTTTGAGCCAAGGTCTCAGCACATTGCTGAGACAAGCCTTGAGTTCTTGTCCCTCTGCTCCAGCTTCTTGGGTGGCTGGTCTGCTCTACAAGGTCCAGCCAACTATTTCCCTTTCATGCCTGAGATCTGTGACAGTATGTAAGGGAGTTTGGGAATGTAGGTTCTAGCTACATTGGTTCGACCATTGAATGGTAGTTCATTTTACTTTGGATGGAGAAAATTCTGGGGAAATAACTGGTCTAATTTCAACAGAAACATAAAGAGTGGATTCCCTTTTAGCCCTTCTGTGAGTAAATTACATGTTACCTTGTGTAAAAGGTTACATGGACTTATAGACTATTTTTTGTCCAGAGAAACTTCTAGAAGGCATGTGCAAAGACTTCCTACTGCAGACTAAAAAACCAGAATCAATTCTTAAGACACCACCAGGTGTGACGGCTCATGCTCCCTAATCCTAGCATTCAGGAGGCTATTATGGTTATTTTTTATAAAACTATGTTTATCAGTTTCTGTTTTAACCCAGATAACACCCAAATAATTGAGACTCTGTTATATTTGTTTAATAATAAGCTTCACAGCACAAGAACTGAACTGTTATTACTCTGTTCTTTTGTTGCTCTTGTTTGCTTTGGCTTTTGGTTTTGGGGTTTGGTTTGGGTTGGCTTGGCTTGGCTTGGGTTTTTTTGTTTTGTTTTGTTTTGTTTGTTTGTTTGTTCATTTGGCTTTTTTTGAGACAGGGTTTCTCTGTGAAGCCTTGGCTGTCCTGGCTTTTATAGACCAAGCTGGCCTCAAACTCACAGCAATCCACCAGCCTCTGTCTCCCGAGTGATTAAAGGTGTGCATCACCGTGCCTGGCTATTACTCTATTCTTAGCCATCTAGACTAATTTGGCTTCCTCCTAACTTACATCCCAGAGATGATTGCACTTTGTAGCTTTCCTGTTCCAGCTCTCTCTCTCTCTCTCTCTCTCTCTCTCTCTCTCTCTCTCTCTCTCTCTCTTTCTCTCTCACTCACTCTCTCATTAGCTGTAAGATGCTTTATTGGCCCATCAGGGAACAATTGGGGAACAGTGTTAACACAACATTGAGCCCGGAGATTCTAATAACAAGGACAGGAACTAGATATGGGGGTACAGAAATTAGCATTTGAATTACACAGTAACGTTATGTCTACAGGAGACAGAGAAAGGACACTCATCACAAGTTCCAGGCTAGCCTGCCCTACATACTGAGTAAGTTCCAGGCTAGGCTGGTCTACATAGTAAGTTCAAGACCAGTTAGGCTACAAGATGAGACCCTGTCTAAACGTTAAAATAAATAAATGAATGAATACATAAAAAGATACTGCATTTAGTCTCTGATACAGACCCCTTTTGTTCAAGACTAATTTTCCTATAACAAGATCTCATGTGTGTGTGAAAATGGTCATTTAAAGGATGCATTACTTGGACATTTGTCTGTAGTGACATACATGTGTATGATCTGTGATTCTCTCAGCTGTTGTGCTTCCAAGTGTTTAGAATATTGTTATCACTATAAGAAAAGGAGACTATCTAATCAGATCCAGGAAAACTGTTTTACTCTTCATGGTCAGAGCTTTTCATGGGTTAATGACCATTGAGTTCTTGGATCTGGAGGGAGGGAGGGAGAGAGATTCAATATGTTATACAATTGTAAAGGAACTTTTATTTGCCTGTTTCAACTGTTATCTCAGAAGATTACTGCCTCTGTCTGCTCACCTAGGCCTAGTCCTGGAAGCTTCTAGCCTCCATATAATCTAATCTAGGCCTAGAATGTTTATAGCCTCTGAGACTTACTGCTTTATAAGCTCACCCTTTCTTGTTCTTACTGAGCACTGGACTGGCCGGTTCAACTCAGCTGTTCTGGCTCAAACTCCTCTCCCAGCTGATTTATTCAATCTGGTGTCTCTCTCGGCCCTTGAATTGCTCTGCTTGGCCTCAAACTAACTCCAGCTAACTGCTCCAATCTTGTGGCTCCTTCTCATTCTCTGGCTCATTCTGTCCTCACCTGAGTTCTCTTTTTGCAACTTGTCTCTCTATTGCTGTCCAGGTAAAACTGACTCTTCTCTCTCTCTCTCTCTCTCTCCACTGCTCCCTAAAATAGCTTCCGTTTCCTCTCTGTTCTCATGAGAGTTGGGCATATTCTATTCTGTCAAATCTTCCCTGATTCATCACTTTCTTTTTCTGTCACTCAATTAGACACCACTTTCCAGCATGGATGCTTCCTTCTACAAACTAACTTTACCTTCATTGTTTTGGATTAAAGGCATGTGTCATCACACCTGGATCTAAGCCTTTCTTTAGCTGACATTTGCTCTATACAAGTCTGGCCTTGGACTCTAATCTGCTTGCCTCTGGCTCCTGGATTAAAGATGTGTTTGTATTCCAGCTAGATCAGTTGGTAGAGCATGATACTCTTTTCATTTTTTTTTAAGGTTTATTTTTATTTTATGTATCTGAGTACCTTGTCTTCATGCACACCAGAAGAGGGCATGAGATCTCATTATAGATGGTTGTGAGCCACCATGTGGTTGCTGGGAATTGAACTCAGGACCTTTGGAAGAGCATTCAGTGCTCTTAACTTCTGAGCCATCTCTCCAGCCCCGAGCATGATACTCTTAATCTCAGGGTCATGGGTTTGTGCCCGATGTTGGGCACCAAAATGTTGTTATAAAGAAATAAAATCCCCAATCATTCGATTTTACCAGTGAAGACTCAGGAGCCAGATGCTGGGGTGAAAACCTGCTAGCTCAGAGACGCAGAGAAAGCATCCAGCTTTCCTTCCTACTCAGCTCACGTCCCAGAGGAAAAGGCCAAAAAGCCAAAAGCCAAAAGCCCAAGTCCAAAAGCTTGCTAGCTCAGATGATGACCCAGGAGGAAAAGGCCTGCAAGCAAACCCAACAACCCAGGAGGAAAAAAGCCAAAAAGCCAAAGAGTTCTTTCTTCTTCTCCACACTGTCTTAAAAACTCTTCTCTCAAAGTCCTGAGCAAACATAGAGCCCACAGGTCATAACAAGGCATAAGTCAAAATTTATCTGATTGATGCCAAAGAAAAAGACAGAGATAGGTAGATCAAAGACCACATGAACAGGCAGAAGCCAGGAAAACAGGCAGATGAAAGAAAAGAAACAAATCCATGGTGTCAGAAAATTAGAAGTCTTTACGTTTCCAAAGGCTGGGTGAGGAACATAGTAAAGCCAACGTGAAACTGGAGCTGGTGGCACATACCTGTAATCTCAGCATTTGGGAGATGAGGCAAGAGGGTCAAGCATTCAAAGCCAGTACCCACATGGCTGCTAACAACTGTCTGTAGGTCTAGAGGGTTCAACAGAGACACTGTACACACACAGCCCACAAATGTACATGCAGGAAAAGGTACATCTACCCAAAATAAAGATGGATTAATATTTAAAATAGTAAATAATAATATAACAACAGGCAGTTAAAAACCAGAAAGGCTGGAATGTAGGCAAAGAAGTAGATACAGGTCTAGAAGTGGGAGTTCAGCAAGGCGTGGTGACTCACCCCCTATTGTCACCAGGACTAAGAAAGAAAAAGCTAACCCTGTCTACTGTGAGTTCCAGATCTTCTAGGACCACATGACACAATAGCAAAAAAAAGGGGGGGATATCTCAGAAAATAGGGCCTAACCAAGAGGGACAAGCAGCAGCAACAGGACCCACCAAGAGAATTAGAAAGTAAATGGTGGGGCTGGAAAGATGGTTCAGAGGTTAAGAGCATTAACTGCTCTTCCGGAGGTCCTGAGTACAATTCCCCCGCAACCACATGGTGGCTCACAGCAACCATCTATGATGTGATCTGATGCCCTCTTCTGGCCTGCAGAGGTACATGAAAGCAGGGCACTGTATACATAATAAATAAATAAATCTTTTTTAAAAAGAAAGAAAGAAAGAAAGAAAGTGGCAGCAGAAGAAGGCCATAAGAATCTCATGTAAGAGAGCTTCTGCCCCAGCTGGCAAGTCCTGGCCACCTCCTGCCCAGGTGGAAATCTATATCAGTGTGGGCAGCCACCCACCATGGAGGCTTGCTGCCCTTGGCAGTGTTGATTCAAGACCCTCACACGCTGCTGCTTTCCTGTATGTAATCTTAGCAAGGAAAACAAAGGAAAGACAGCTTTCAAAAGAAGACTTTTCTCAGACCTCAGACCAAAGGCGCACGAGGCACTGTGCCTCGGAATACAGTAATACCCCAGGTACTGCTCAATATAGTTACGTGATGATTGTCTCAGTCAGTGGTGGAGCACATGCATGGCAAGGATTACGTCACCCGATTCACTGTAGGTATCTTAAGAGTGTGTATGGTCCGTAATGTTAGCACGGTACAGAATGGCCTGATGACACATTTCTCGGAATACTGCTCCGTGGCGAGGCAATGTGTGGCTGCACTGTTCTTTGCTCGTTTTGCAAAGGATAGGTCATCAGTTCCTTTTTTTTTAAAGATTTATTTATTTGTTTGTTTGTTTATTTATTATGTATACATTGCTGTGCCTGCTTGTACCCCTGCAGGCCAGAAGAGGGCGTCAGATCACATTATAGATGGTTGTGAGCCACCATGTGGTTGCTGGGAATTGAACTCAGGACCTCTGGAAGAGCAGACAGTGCTCTTAACCGCTGAGCCATCTCTCCAGCCCATCAGTTCCATCTTTGTCTGCATCATGAGGCCCTGAGCTAGTTATCTCCAAGGTCATGCTTTTAGTCTTTGATGCTTTCTGGTCCATTGCTTTAGCCACAGGCCACGATGACACCAAAGCCTTCTGTGCTTTCTGAACTAGACAGGAGCCTTCTTTTGTGGGTCTTGTGAGATAATGAAGGTGTATTAAACAAGGGAAGATTAACATCATTTACTGATTCAGAAATAAGTCAGCAACAGCAGTTTGGGGTTTTGGTCTGCTTTTGTGTAGAGAGAGTACAAGGCTGAGCCCTTGGTGTCCTAGTTGATTTTCCTCTTTCACAGCACAGTTGAATTAACAAGGTAATGGAAAAAGAAGCAAAGGGACCCACGCTCTTAACTTTCCTTCCCAAGGCTTGTGTTTCTGGGTAACAGGAAGAGGCGCTTCCTTCAGCTCACCGGGCACTCCTATTTTCCATTCTGCTAATAGGCTTTGCGCTGGCCCAGCTGGGCTCCTGGAAGCCTCAGAGAGGCATGTGCTCTCTTCCAGTGTGTGCATAGTGTCCTGTTGTGTGTTGACGGTTTGCCATGGGACAGACACCCTGCTGGAAGCGAGGCTGTGGCAGGACTTTGCAAACTTTCCACTGCCTCATCACTCCCAGGAGGGGAAACAAACGTGAACCCAGCAGGGTTTGGGTGTGGGCTAGGGCAGGCCAGCCAAGCTCCAGGAAATCTGAGGTTTGACAATAGGGTTATAGGAAGACCATGTTCTTCACTACAGCATACCTATATTTGTTTTAGGAGTTTGGTTTGGTTTTGGAACAGGGCTCTTACTATATAGACTAGGCTGGTCTCAAACTTGAATCAATCCTCCTGCTTCTGTCCCAAAAATGATTAAAATTAATTTTAAAAAAAGTATTAATAATAATAATATAGCCTGTAGAGGCTGAGGAAGGATTGCTGTAAGTTTGAGGCCAGCCCTAGGCTACAAAGTGAATTCCAGGTTAGCCTAGGCTATAGTGCAAGAGCCTGCCTCAAACCAAACAAAAAGCAATCTACCAATAACTAGGTTCTCCTTGAATCCTCAGAGCAGTTTGTGCTATAAACAGATACAACTTTCTTTTCTCCTCTGGCACTGAGACCTCCTGGCACTTTGCTATAACATATGAAGTTTGTTTTGACAGATACTGTTGTCATTAGTTTTTTGTTTGTTTGTTTGTTTGTTTGTTTCTTCCAGACAGGGTTGTAGCCTTAGCTGTCCTGGACTCACTTTGTAGACCAGGCTGGCCTTGAACTCAAAGTGATCCACCTGCCTCTGACTCCCAAGTGCTAGGATTAAAGGTATGTGCCACCTGGCCATCGTGTGTGTGTGTGTGTGTGTGTGTGCGTGTGCATATATACATATATATAAAGATATGTTTATTTGTTTATTTATTATGTATACAGTGCTCCATCTGCATGTACACCTGTAGGCCAGAAGAGGGCACCAGATCTCATTACAAGTGGTTGCTGGGATTTGAACTCAGGATGTCTGGAAGAGCAGTCAGTGCTCTTAACCTCTGAGCCATCTCTCCAGCCCTGTCATTAGTTTTTAACTATTTTATTTGGGGTATTTACTGCCTCTACCTCTCTTCTCCACCCCATCCCTTCCGACACCCCAACACTACATATGAGAGACAGAAGGTTAATGGAGAGAGGGGGCCTGTAGACTTCTTTACTTCTCCTGGCTGTTTAGAGTCTATTGAAGCCCCCCTCTCTCTCTTTCCCCCTCCCTCCCTCCCTCCCTTCCTTCCCCCCCCCTCTCTCTGTGTATGTGTGTGTCTGTCTGTGTGTGTGTGTGTGTGTGTGTGTATGTCTGTGTGTGTGTGTGTGTGTGTGTGTGTGTGTCTCTCTCTCTCTCTCTCTCTCTCTCTCTCTCTCTCTGTGTCTCTCTCTCTCTGTCTCTCTGTATGTCTTTACGTGTGTGTATTTGTCTCTCTCTCTCTTTCTCTCTCTCTGTCTCTCTGTCTCTCTCTCTGTCTCTCTGTCTCTCTCTGTGTCTCTTTCTGTCTCTCTGTGTGTCTGTGTGTCTCTCTGTGTGTATCTCTCTGTCTCTTTCTCTGTGTCTCTCTCTTTCTCTTTTTCTGTATGTCTCTCTGTCTCTTTCTCTGTGTCTCTGTGTGTGTCTCTCTCTTTCTCTTTCTGTCTCTGTGTGTGTCTCTCTATCTCTTTCTCTGTATCTCTCTCTGTCTCTTTGTCTCTCTCTGTGTATGTCTCTCTCTCTGTTACTCTCTCTGTGTTTCTCTCTGTCTTTATCTCAGTGTCTCTGTCTCTCTCTGTGTGTGTCTCTCTTTCTCTGTCTCTGTCTCTGTGTCTCTCTCTGCCTCTCTCTGTCTCTCTGTCTCTCTGTCTCTCTGTGTGTCTCTCTCTTTCTCTCTCTCTCTGTCTCTGTGTGTGTGTGTCTGTCTTTCTCTCTCTGTCTCTCTCTCTCTCTCTGTGTCTCTGTGTCTCTGTCTCTCTGTGTGTCTCTGTATGTGTGTCTCTCTTTCTCTCTCTGTCTTTCTCTCTGTGTGTGTCTCTCTGTGTCTCTGTGTGTGTGTCTCTCTCTCTCTCTCTCTCTCTCTCTCTCTCTCTCTCTCTCTCTGGCTCTCTCTGCCTCTCTGTCTCTGTCTGTCTTCTTCTTCTTTTCTTCTCTCTCTCTCTCTCTCTCTCTCTCTCTCTCTCTCTCTCTCTCTCTCTCTCTCTCTCCCCCAACTCTGAGCTCTTGTATTTATAGCCCTCGGAGTCCTCAGGCTTATTAGACTACCTGTAGCTGGCAAAGACCATGCCCCACATGAGGCAATTATCAGCTATGGACAGACTAAAGCCCAAACTAAAATCCGACGCTTGGGATTAAAACAAAATCATGTTTATATAACATAACTGAGTTTTTAAAGAAACAAAAACTTCCCTTACAGACACTGTTGGTGGTTAAAGTATTATTGTTATTGCTTATTGTTCTTTCCCTTGTGGATCATAGGCCCAGGTAGCACACAGGACTATCGGTTTTGTCCACTACTATGTCCCAGCAGTGTCTGGAAAAGGTAGGCTTTCAATAGACATCTGCTGAATGAATATGCAAGCCCGGACTTGAAAAGTCCAGGAGCATAGAGAATTAGAACATGGTCCCTGTTTTATGGAGGTTGTGGTTCCTGGAGAGAGAACTGTATAATAACATATGTGAAAGATAACAAGTGATGGGTGCTGAATGGGTGACACAGTCAAAGCAAATTTGGGGAGAGGAACAAATCCTGCATGCAGAGGTGATCTCAGCAGGCTCTACGGAGGGGAGGGGGAGGGGGGCTGATGGAAAAAAATGGCTGCAGTAGGAAGATCTCTGCGCCCGTGGCCACCTCACCACTCTGAGCTCATTCCCTTCGTTTGGCTTCTGTATTTACTGGATGTCTACCGTGGGTCAAGAGCTGTGCCGGGAGCCAAGATTCTATTGGTGGATAAAAGTTATATAGTCTCCACCCTCACAGAGATTAGCAAGCAATTGTGCTGAAGCCAAGTTTGGAGTCAAAGAGGCACCGTAGGGGCCGCAAGTGATCCAGATTTTGACTCAGGGTCTGACCTGATGGAAGAAATGAAGCTCACATTAAAGACTGGAAGATGAGTCTGGAAGAGTCAGCCAGAGGTGGGATATGAGTAGGAGTTCTTAGTCCTCTGAGATAAATAAATAAATAAATAAATAAATAAATAAATAGTTGGGGGAAACGTAAATGAAGACCTGGAAGTGGTCCAGGAGGCTGGATGCAGGAAGACATCAGGAATGCAGGGGATGGGGGATAGAACCACAGAGGCCAGAGCATGAGTTTGAACTTCATCCTTGGGGCAATGATGATCTGTAGAGTGATCAGATGGTGTCGGGCTGGGCGTGGCCTGGATGGAGGGGCAGGTGAGCTCTCCGTCATCCCTCTGTAAGGACAGGATTTAGTGATTAGTAGACAGAAGCGAAGGGAAAGGAAAATGTAAAGCATGACACTTCTCTAAATGCTATGGACAGAAAGAAAAGGTGAGAGGTCTTCCGCTGTATTTTAAGGGTCTGAGGTAGCAAAGGGGAGATTTTGGTCAGAAAACTCAGATCCGGTCCTTGGAGACAAAATCTAAAATCCAGATACAGATTTTAAAGTTAGCAGAATATAGGTTCTAATTAAATTTTCAAGGCAAGTAAGCACCCTTGGTGAAGAGTGAGAAAATAGTATCTAAGGCAAGACTTTGAAGGACACCAGTATTTAAGGCAGGGGAAGAGAAACTGTGAAAACAGACCAAGAGAAGAGTGGTGAGAAAAAACACAAAAGCTGCCTGTGGGGCTAGGCTCGATGGCCAAAGGCCTCCCTCACTCTGGAGTCCCGTGGTCCTGTAGAGCTTGGGACCTTAGCCAGGCCTCAGAAACAGAGCACAAAGAGAAAGGACATTCCAAGCAATGGGGCCACATCTGCCAACTCCCCGACAAGAAACAGAGGGCGCGCTCAAACCGAATCGCTTGAGAAGGGTTCAATAGAGAGGCTATTTACAAGGGTGTAGGAAGCTTTAGAGAAACAACAAAGCAGAAATCTGGCAAGCGTCATAACAGAGACCCTTTAACCACCCCCAAAGCCTGAAGCCAGCAAGAAGGCGGGGGGGGGGGGGGGGGCCTGTGGGAAGATGTGATCATCTGAAACACCCTCTCCACAACCACCCCACACCCCACCACTATGCCCTCTGCTTTGCCGCTGGTGCCTCCTGTTGGCCAAACAGAAGGCAGAAAGGACAGGAACGCGGGGATGCAGCCTAAGCCTATAGTAGTCCTAAGGCACAGAGCAGAGTGAAGAACAGAAATGGACGGATGGACGGAGTGTTCTAGAACACTTCCCCGAGAGATGAGAGTGGGTTGGACAGGGAATATTGGTTTCTGTATTGCTCTGGTGACAACAAGCAAATTCAGTTGCTTAAAACAATACAAGTGTGTGGTCGCCATTTCGGAAGTTCGAGATCCAAATGGCTCTCACTGGTGTCAGCAGGACCTTAGCGCTCTCTAAAGGCCGCAAGGGGGAGATCCCTAACCTTCCCCAACACCCATGGTCCTCACACGGCTTCTCGTGGCTTTCCTGCATCTTTGAAACCCCAAATCCTGACCTTCTGACCTTCTGTTCCCGCCACGGCTGCTTGGCTCCCACTTCCATCACCTGAGCACTTTGGAATACATTGTGCCACCCAGACAATCCAGAATACTTGCCCTGCGGTGAGTCCTTAATGTAGGGGCCCTGGGTGTGGCTCAGTTGTGAGACCCAGGTCCCTTAGGCATAGCACGTGCTCCACCAGTCCTCCTCCTGGCCACCCCGGCCATCCCACCAGCCATTGTATACTTCCCTGTCCTGTGTCTCTGCCTGTGCTTGTCTGTGTCTTAGATGACCCTGGCACATGCGTGTCCTCCTCAGGACCTCTTCCTTCAAGGCTCGGTGACAATCTCTGTCTCCTGAGACTTTCAGCCTACTTCAAATGTTACAGGAATACTTACCACACGGCTTTTTTTTTTTTTTTTTTTGCTATATGTGTGCTGCCTTGCTAAGCTATGGTCCTCCTGGAGGGAGCTTTTCTAGAACTTTGCTTGGCGGCAGCAGGTGTACAAAAAGTGCATACTGCCTTGGAAGAGCTAGCTGAAGACCGAATGCAGGATTGTCTTGCTAGGGAAGACCTGGAGAAATTTCCTGCAAGGGACTGAGGAAAGCTTGCATTTGTCGTGAAAGTTTAAGAATGAAGCATTCAGCAGGCCCCAGTGACACACAACTGTAATCCCAGCACTCAGGAGGCTGAGGCAGGCAGATCTCTGAGTTCGAGGCCAGCCTGGTCTACAAAGTGAGTCTAAGACAGCCAAGGCTACACAGAGAAACCCTATCTTGAAAAAAAGGGGGGGAGCAGGAAGAAAAACCAAAAAAGAAAAAGAACAAGGCATTGGCGTTTCAGAGGGGTGGGGGACTAAAAAAAAGAATGTTTTAAGAGTATAAAGAAAGAAAAATTAAAAAGAATTGCTACAGAAACAACAACAACCAAAATAAAAAGAGGACATGAAGATGGGAGGGAGATGGGACTGCAGGGCATCGGAGGGAGGCGGAGGGGGCACCGGAGGGAGTGGGGGGGGCACTGGAGGGAGGTGGAGGGGGCACTGGAGGGAGTGGGGGGGCACCGGAGGGAGTGGGGGGCACTGGAGGGAATCGGAGGGGGCACTGGAGGGAGTGGGGGGGGCACTGGAGGGAGGCGGAGGGGGCACTGGAGGGAGGCGGAGGGGGCACTGGAGGGAGTGGGGGGGCACCGGAGGGAGTGGGGGGGGGGCACCGGAGGGAGTGGGGGGGGCACCGGAGGGAGTGGGGGGGCACCGGAGGGAGTGGGGGGGGCACCGGAGGGAGTGGGGGGGCACCGGAGGGAGTGGGGGGGGCACTGGAGGGAGGCGGAGGGGGCACTGGAGGGAGTGGGGGGGGCACCGGAGGGAGTGGGGGGGCACTGGAGGGAGTGGGGGGGCACCGGAGGGAGTGGGGGGGCACCGGAGGGAGGCGGAGGGGGCACTGGAGGGAGTGGGGGGGGCACTGGAGGGAGTGGGGGGGCACTGGAGGGAGTCGGAGGGGGCACCGGAGGGAATGGGGGGGCACCGGAGGGAGTGGGGGGCATTGGAGGGAGTGGGGGGCACTGGAGGGAGTGGGGGGGCACTGGAGGGAGGCGGAGGGGGCACTGGAGGGAGTGGGGGGGCACCGGAGGGAGTGGGGGGGGCACCGGAGGGAGTGGGGGGGGCACCGGAGGGAGTGGGGGGGGGCACCGGAGGGAGTGGGGGGGCACCGGAGGGAGGCGGAGGGGGCACCGGAGGGAGGCGGAGGGGGCACTAGAAGGTGTTGGAGGGAGGCAGTAGTGGACAAATGTGATCAAAAGCCATAATTTAAAGATAAAACTTTCAAATAAAAAAGAAACTATTAAAATGCTCTCAAAGACATCATTAAAAAATAATAGATAAGGGTGGGCGGTGGTGGTGCACGCCTTTAATCCCAGCACTCGGGAGGCAGAGGCCGGCGGATCTCTGTGAGTTCGAGGCCAGCCTGGTCTACAAAGCGAGTCCAGGACAGTCAAGGCTACACAGAGAGACCCTGTCTGGAAAAATAAAAATAACGAAGGAAAGGAATAAGAAGTGGAGAGAGTAACTGTGCTCAGAGCTTTAGAATGACTCTCGTTTTCACTGCGTGGGCGCAGGGGACAATGTGTTCTCACTCGGAGCCTCTGAACTCTTTCCTGAATGAATCCCAGTCTGTGTTCTTCACAGCCCTCTCTACCCTGAAAAGGCGTGAGTACGCTGCTTACAACCGCCCCACAATTAGTCATTGTTCCTCAGTGGGTTTCAATGGAACCCGAGGATGGAAAAGCACTCACTACCCTGGGACCCAGAAGCCAGGCACACCTCTCAGAGCTAGGCCTTTGCTCACCTCGCTCTCCGCCACAGTCTGTAAAATCCCCTGATGCTATCTTGCCGCCTTCCTTACAGGGCTGCCTTATGCGGGGGCAAAGATTGAAATAATACTGCAGGCTGTGGTCTGCTCTTTGGCTGTGCGGTAGAATCCATTGCCGGCACGGCACGGTCTGTTACTAATTTGGCAGTTTTATGGTAAGGAGATAACAGTGTTTCTCTTTGTGGTAGTGTGAAGTCTCGGGAAGCTGGCCCACTTCAAGGTGCGTGAGAAAGGTGTGTCTCAGAAGCCATGGCGCTCCCCTTCCAAAAAGAGCTGGGGAAATTCAAGGACATCGACGAAGATGAGCTTCTTGGCAAGCTGTCAGAAGAGGAACTGAAACAGTTGGAGAACGTTCTGGATGACCTGGATGCCGAGGTTTGTGCCGAGGGACTGGAGCGGGCTGCTGAAAGAGAGCGCAGGAGAAAGGGGCGGTTCCCTCCTTCCGCGTTGCCGAGGCCCCCACAGCCCCAGTGCGTAGTTCTGGCTTCCTTTAGCGTTTATGCTGAGCCCCAGGGCCACCACAGTGAGGAATGGCAAGGGTGCTTCTCAAAACCAGTTCGCTATAGATGAGGAAAAGTGGTTTTCATTGGGAAAGAACTGGTCTGGTTTAGCTCAGGAATTGGGGGAGCGGCCCAGAGTCCTTGGAGAAAACGGCATTAAGTGTATTTCACGACTAGAAGGTATACACACAAGAGTGACCCACACAGGAGCCCTCACTACAAATGTCTGAGGTGCTGTTGAAAACGCCTCTGTAGTATAGGATTTCTTTAGGTTGATTTATTTGTTTGAGACAGGGTCTTGTGTACTCCAGGCTGTCTTAGAACTCGATGTTGTAGCTGAGCATGACCCGCCCTTCTGATCTTCCGACCTCCACCTCCCAGGTGCTGGGACTACAGGCATGTTAAGGATGTAACTTGGGGGTTTCTGCCTGTGAGACAAGCACTCTGCCAACTATGCCACGGCTACAGCCTGTTTGTTTGTTTGTTTATTAAGACAGGGTCTTATAGCCCAGGTGGATGGCAAACTCACTGCACAGCTAAAGCTGACCTTGAATCCTTCCTGTCCTTACTTTCCAAGTGTTGGAATAACAGGCCTGAGCCGCCACACCAGCCAGACACCCTTTTTAAGGCAGGTCTCACTGTGTAGTCTTATCTGGCCTGAAACTCACTATGTAGCCCAGGCCAGTCTCAAACTCATAGAGAGCCACCTGCCTCTGCTTCCCAAGTGCTGGGATTAAATATATGTATGGAACTCTACAACCAGCCCAGAATTTTTTTTTCTTAAGATGGTGTCTCACTATGTAGCTAAGGCTGGCCGGCAACTTAGTACGTAGCCCAAGCCGGCCTCCTATATGTTAACTATAAGCATGCAACACCATTCCTGGATCTTCTTGGGTTTGGTTTTGGTTTTGTTGCTGTTCTGGGGAATTTTGTTTGGTTGGTTTGGTTTTGGTTTTGAGGTAAATCTTGTGTCTCCTGTAGCAGAACTGGCTTGAAGCCAGCTCGAGCTCACCATGTACTCTAGGAGAAGCTCAGGTTTCTGGTCATTCCACCTCCAGCTGCAAAGTGCTGGGATAGCCTGTGCTACCACTGGTATAATTTAGTTCAAACATACAAAGAACTTGAACTTCTATGACAGTGTGTAGATGATTAGCATCCGAGTCTCACTTTCCAACATTTCCATCGCTTCTCGAAAAGCTGGGCAGCTCTTGCTAAATACTTAGCAAGTGTTTCAGCCCTGAATGACATTATCTTAAAGCTGGAGGTATCCAGAGCTGTGATTAAGCCCTAAAGATGTCAGTAAATAAAACTATTCATATGACATTCTGCTCTACCTGATACCTGAGATGTTTATTTTTTTTTATTTAAGTATAATCTCCCCCCTCCCCCCCCCACTCAGTTTTTTGAGACAGAGTTTCTTTGTGTAGCCTTGGCTGACCTGGACTTGCTTTGTAAACCAGGCTGGCTGCAGACTCACAGCGATCCACCTGCCTCTGCCTCCCTGAGTGCTAGGATTACAGGCATGCACCACCATGCCCGGCTTAAGTGCAATGCTTTTATACACATAAGGAAGGAATGTTGGGGCTTAACCAGGGCATAATGCCACATGCCTATCACCCCAACACTTCGGGGAGCAGAGGAAGGTCATGAGTTTGGGTTGAGCCTGAGAACATAGAGAGTTCTAGGGCAGTGTGGACTACAAAGGGAGACTTTAACTTAAAAATCTAAAATAAAGCCAGGTGTAGTGGCTCACTCTTTTAATCTCAATACCTGAAAGATAAAGGTAGGCAGATCTCTGAGAGTCTGAGGCAAGCTTGGGCTACCTAGTGAGTTCTAGAACAGCCAGTGCTACTTGGTGAAACTTTGTCCACAAAAAAAGAAAAGGAAAAACCAACCAACCAAACAACAACAACAACAAACTAAAACAAGAGCTGGCCATGTTGGTGAATGTTTTTAATTCCAGCACTCAGGCAAGAGGGTCAGGAGCCAGGGCTAGCCTCAGTTACATAGGGAGTTTGAGGCCAGCCAGGGTTACATTCGACTGAGTCTTAAAAAGACAAATAAATGACTCTTACTCAGGCAGATATGGTCGTACACTATAATATTTCCTTACCTCTTGGTTGTCTCTGGAGGAGACAGGTTAGAAATAAGTGAGTATGGCCGTCCTGCCTGCCTTAGGAGCTGTGGGTGCATACCTGACCAGACCTTATGACAATAAACACAGAAAGACCTTTTCCTCCACATTCTAGAAGGCAGCTGCAGATGTTCCAGAGGCTGATGCTTCTGTGGCTGTGCTCCTTGAGCTGGTTGGGTCCCCTCCCTTAGCAAAGGAGGTTAGAACAAATACATTCCCCAGAGCCGTCTTAGAGAGCCCCAGGCCTCAGCCAGTAAAGGTGCTGCCAGGCCTTCCCGCTGACAGCACATGCAAAAGAGGAAAGAGCTCAGAGCAGAGCTGTGGTGCACGCCTCTAATCCCAGCACTCAGGGAGGCAGAGGCAGGTGGAGCTCTGAGTTCGAGGCCAGCCTGGTCTACAAAGAGAGTCCAGGACAGCCAAGACTACATAGAGAAACCCTGTCTGGAAAAAGGAAGGAAAGAAGAAAGGAAGGAAGGAGAAGGGAAGGAAAGAAGGGAGGAAGGAAGGAAGGGAAGGGAAGAAAGGAAAGAGGAAGGAAAGAAGGAAGGAGGAAAGAAACAAGGAAAAATCAGTCTAGCAAACATCTCCCCGACATCTCCTATCTGTCTTGTCAGAGTGCGATGTTGCCGGCTGGATTCCGACAGAAGGACCAGACCCAGAAAGCAGCCACGGGCCCGTTTGACCGCGAGCACCTCCTCATGTACCTGGAGAAGGAGGCTTTGGAACAGAAGGACAGAGAGGACTTTGTGCCCTTCACGGGAGAAAAGAAAGGTAAGGCCAGCACACTGCACCTCAGGGGACAAGGTGCCCTTCACGGATTTGTGGAGCATCAGGCAAGGGAGCTGGCCTGGGCATAGGGAGTGGGCCTATCATCTGTGCATGGTGTTTCCAGACACTAGGACTCATAGATACAGGTACAACACCCAAAGTGAACCCTAAGGTAAACTACAGCTCATGGGTGGTGATGATGGTGGTGCTTCCCAGACCCATTGGTTACCGCAGATGCTCCCACTATAGTGTGGGATACAAGTAGGGAGGTTGAGGGGGCACATGAGCATTTTCTGCTTAATTTGGATATGAACCTAAAGTTATTCTCAAAATTAAAAGCCATTAGTTTAAAAGAAAAAAAGCAGAGCAGGATGTGTGATTAGTTGAATGAATACATGAGATGTGATGGCTCTGAAATGAATTTCGTTAATTATTTTTTCAAAGTCTGAAGAAAAAAGCTTTGGACATGTTAAGCAGCGACCTACTCGGGCTTTGGACATGTTAAGCAGTGCCCGACAGGGCATCGCTGTGATAGCCCTAAAACCACACTCATCAGTTTGCATCTTTGCTTTGCTGGGGGTGTGGTCTCTGCATCAGAGCACTGCAGCCTACACTCTGTGCTGTGCACATCTGACGGGTCACAGGCCCCTGAGAAGGAAATTAAGAAGGCAGAGCCCATCAGTGATGAGTCAGGTAAAGAGCCATGGGTTACTGTGGAATGTGAGCGGTTGCTATGGTAACGCTGTTGCTGCTGTTGGACTTACTGAATTGTGGCAAGCATAATGTATAATGTAAAAAAAAAAATTCTTCAATAAAATTCCCCAAATGCTATGCATTAGATAGTGGCAGAATAATAAGAGGGAAAGCTTTTGTCATTTCGTCTCCAAGTAGAGGGGGTGGCTATGGCAAATTACCCGCTGCATCCCTGGTTCATGTACTTGTGGTGCTGGAGGTAGAAAGGAAAGCAGGAGCTATCGGAGTACAAATGGTGCACACAGTCACATCCTGTCGCCTAGGACACGGCTGGTGGGGTACTTACTCTCTCATTGCTGTGACAATGTGCCAAAACACCGGGCAAAGGCAACTTAAGGAAGGAAGGGTCGATTTGGAGTGACAGTTCAAGAGCACAGTCCATCTCCAGTGGAGAAAGCGCAGCAGCAGAAACCCAAGGCAGAGGCTCGCTCCGCATCCACGGGCAGGGAGCAGATGGATGCTGGGGCTCAGCTTGCTGTCTCCTTTTCAAGCCAGGACTCCAGCCCACGGATTGGAGCCTCCCCCATTCAGGGCGGGTCTTTCCAGTTCAAGAAATACAGAAACCTCCTCATAAGCATGCCCAGAGATTTTTCTTTTCTAGATCTTGTCAAGGTGATGCTATTAGCAATCACCCTTAGAAGAAGCTTAACTGCTGAAGTGTGGAGTTCTGCGTGGTAAGAGGCAGGGCAGGGTTCCTTCTCAAACTAGCTTAGCCCCATCCCGGCAGTTCAGGAACGTCAAATGATACGAGACAGTTCAATGATGCGTGTCTTTAATGCCAGCGTTGCATCTTCTGTTCAGTCTGCCAGCCCCACCCATAAGGCGGTAGTGCAGTTACTTTTGTTTTTCTTCTGATTTAAAGGGAGAGTGTTTATCCCCAAGGAAAAGCCTGTAGAAACTCATAAAGAAGAGAAAGTGACTCTGGACCCAGAACTGGAAGAAGCCTTGGCCAGCGCCTCTGACACTGAACTCTACGACCTTGCAGGTCAGTTCTCAGGGCTGACCTGTGTCCCCCGACGTGACCCCCAGGCATGCACTCACTCCCCTGGGGCAAACCTGTGAGCTTCTGGTAGCTGCTGAGACTTGTGCAGCCCAGGTGGCAGCCCTCACCTGTAATCCTGGATCCTGTGGCTGAGCAAGCCATGTTCTAGCCCATTCTGCTGTTTAGATGCTGCCCATCCTACAAACCTCCTATGAGAAACCAAACAGAGCAGATAAAAATAGTATCGAGAGCTTAAAAGAAGTAAAATTGCAATCTAGGTGTGGGGACTCATGCCTGAAATGGTAGCATTAGCACTCTAAAGGCTGAGGCAGGGGGATTATTGTGAGTTTGAGCCCAGCCTGGGCTACAGAATTAAGACACTATCTCAAAAAGAAAACAAAATTAGAAATTAAAAAATGAATGAAGAAGGGCCAGAGAGATGGCTTAGAGGTTAAGAGCACTGTCTGCTCTTCCAGAGGTCCTTAGTTCAATTCCCAGCAACCACATGGTGCCTCACAACCATCTATAGTGAGATCTGGTGCCCTCTTCTGGCATTCACACACACATGGGGGCAGAGTGCTGTATAAATAATAAATAAATAAAATCTTTTTTTAAAAAATGAATGAAGTAATATCCCCATATGCTTTCTAAGAGCTTCTACATTAAAACAAACTTACGGACTTCATATATTTAATGGTCACTTTTTTTTTTTTTTTGGTTGGCCTTGTTTTTGTTTTTTGAAACAATTTCTCTACGTAACCCTAGATGTCCTGGAACTTGCTCTATAGGTTCTCTCCAGGCTCAAACTCAGAGGTCCACCTGCCCCTGCCTCCCAAGGGAGGGATTGAAGGTGTGTGCCACCACCTCCTGGCTTCACGGTCACATTTCTGTGAAGGTATTTGTCTCCCTCACAGTCACCATTGCAAGCTGATTTGTGCCAAGCGGTCAGCTGGCCTTCTTGTTTCCTTAACAAACTGAAACATGAGGACGATGACAATGACAACGACAGCAGGACTGTTATTTTAGTTGATTTTACATGCAGATTGTATTAGTTACTTTTCTGTTGCTGTGACAAAACACCACGACCAGGGCGACTTATAAAAGAAAGTGTTTAGTTGAACGTGCGGTTTCAGAGGGTGAGAGTCTGTGGTGGCGAAGCAAAGGCACGGCACTAGGAACGGCTGAACACTCACATCTTGATCCAAAAGCAGGAGGCAGAGCGCACTGGGAATGAGTCTTTTGGAACTTCAAAGCCGGGCTGGAGAGATGGCTCGGAGGTTAAGAGCCCTGTCTGCTCTTCCAAAGGTCCTGAGTTCAATTCCCAGCAACCACATGGTGGCTCACAACCACCTATACTGAGATCTGGTGCCCTCTACTGGCGTGCAAGCTAAAATGCAGGCAGAACACTATAAATAATAAATAAATAAATCTAAAAAAAAAAAAAAGAAAGAAAGAAAGAAAGAAAGAAACTTCAAAGCCTGCCTACCCCAGAGACGAACATGCTCCAACAAAGCCACGCCTCCTAGTACTTGGCTCAGGACCACCCATTCAAATATATGAGTGAATGGTGGCCATTAACATTCAAGCTACCATGTAGCCATAAACTCAAATAATACAAAAGAAACGAGAAGTCTTTCCCCCAAATTAAGTCTATTCTCTTAAAAAAAAAAAAGATGTGATGCGGGTGTGAGTAACATAGTAAGTTCTAAAGTAGTATGGGCTATCTAGAACAAGGGCTGGAGAGGTGGCTCAGAGGTTAAGAGCACTGACTGTTCTTCCAAAGGTCCTGAGTTCAATTCCCAGCAACCACATGGTGGCTCACAACCATCTATAATGAGATCTGGTGCCCTCTTCAGGCATGCAGGTGTACATGCAGGCAGAACACTACATAATAAATAAATTTTTTTAAAAAAATCTAGAACAAGAGCTGGGTGTGGTGGTGTATGTTCTTAATCCTCACACTGGGGAAATAGAGGCAGGAGGATCAGCAGACCTGGCTAGTCTCAGTGTGCATGTGACGTTCACAGGACAAGTCTATGGAGCTGGCTCCCTCCTTCCCCTTTATGTGAGTTCTGAGGATCAAACTCAGGCCGTCCAGCTTGCATTGTGGGGCAGCAGGTGCCTTTACTTCCTGAGCCCAAAGCCCTGCCTGCCCCTATTTCCTTAGCACTGGGATCACAGATGCACACCTCCACACCCAACATGCATCTGGCTCTTACGTAAGTTCTGGGTTCTAACTCAGGTCCTTGTGTTTTCTTTTTTTGTTTGTTTGTTTGGTTTGGTTTGGTTTTTTGAGACAGGGTTTCTCTGTATAGCCTTGCCTGTCTTAGACTTGCTTTGTAGACCAGGCTGGCCTCGAACTCACAGCGATGTGCCTGCCTCTGCCTCCCGAGTGCTGAGATTAAAGGCGTGCGCCACCACACCCAGCTGGCCCTTGTGTTTTCCAGTGAAGTAGTTTATCAATTTATCTGCTTCCCAGCCCCGGCACTGTGGTTCTTATTCCACTAGTAGATGTGTGTAGAAAGCTTGTGGGGAAGCCTGCCAGCCTTCTCCCAGTGGAGAGTGCCACCCCCACACATTTCCATCCAGCTCTGCTGATGTCAGCGGGTGACACCAGGTCCATTAGAGGTCTCTGTAGCCTCGGCTCACCTGGTGAGGAAGGTATTTTGCAATGAATGACTGGGCCCTGTGGTTACTATGGAGACACTCCCTCCGTAGTTACTGCTTTTCCCAAGGGTTGTCTCACAAGCTTTACTGGAATTGCCCAAAGGAAGAATGCAGGGTCAGACTTGATTGCCAGGAAACACCTGAGAAAAGAGAAAGGGAAAAAAAGCAATCCCCCTGAAGATACTTGACCCTGGGCTCCGTGTATTAGCCGGGGAGATAGTGCAAACAGGCACTGCCTTTGTTCTCCTTCCTCGGCCGAACAGACACGCGCCCTAAGAACTCAGTGGAAAGCCTTCTCTGGGGATGAAAATCAAGCAGCGTCTTCTCCAGGGTGGATCTTTCTAGAAGATTAAGCATAACCTGTGAGTGCAAGGGCTAAGGAGCATTGCCTGTGCTGGTGTGGCTGGGAATGAGTAGAAAGGCCAGCAGTTCAAAGGTGTGGCGATGGCTTCTTCCCCTCGCGTGGTGGTCCCAGGCACATTGAGAGCAAGGCTTCCCCTCTCCTGGACTGCTCTGAGGAAACTCGCCCATAGAAAGCCCTGAGGGAGCTTTACTAACCGAAACTTTAGTCAAGTTCTCAAGCAGTTGGGGTTAAGGAGGAGGCAGACCCCGTGGGCAGTCAGTGGTTTCCCAGATCAAGGAAGTTAGGGTGTACCAGTGAGGATTCAAACTCTATGTGCTCCAGATTTTAGCTCCTAAATTCCATAGTTTAGTGTTGTGACTCAGTTTTCAGTGCAAGGGATTGAACCTAGGGCCTTGGGTGTGCTAGACAGGTGTTCTACAACTGAGCTATAGTCCCAGCCCTTGTGTTGTTGTTGTTGTTGTTGTTGTTGTTGTTGTTGTTGTTGTTGTTTGGGTTTGGTTTGTTTGTTTGTTTTCAAAACAGAGTCTCACTCTGGTAGTAGGTTATCCAGGCTGGCCTTGAACTCTTGAACTATGTACATACCCCCGTACATAGCCCCACACTGGCCTCTTGATACCCTTATGCTTCTTGGGTGCAAGCCACATACCTACCTCTAACTCCTGGGGTTGTTTGTTTTGTTTTGTTTTTTGAAACTGGATTTCTTGTAGCCCTGGCTGTCCTGGATCTCACTCTGTAGACCAGGCTGGCCTTGAACTCAGAGATCCGCCTGCCTCGGCCTCTCGAGTGCTGGGATTAAAGGTGCATTCCACCACTGCCTTGCCTCACTTCCAGGCTTAACCACGGTTACTGGCTTAATCACGGGCCCTTCTTTGTATTGTGTTAGCTGCCTCACTTCTAAAATATAGCTTAGAGTAGAATCAATCAGGTCTTAGGGGCCTGTGCCTCTCACCTGTAATTTCACTAGAAGAGAAAACTGTTTCAGCCTGCCCAGCACCACCCGGCCCACAGTGCAGCTTCCTGCAGGCCTGCCCCCTAGTGCCAGTTCTGTGTAACAACAGGCACTGGGGCCTTAATATACTCAGCTGACCCAGTGTTCCTGATAGCCTTTCTCTTCTTTCCCAAAAGGAAAGAAAGGACAACTTTTTTTCTAGCTGGTTTTGCCTCTGGGGTGGGGGTGGAGTGGAAGGGAACCAACATAATAATCTATACCACATCAGATCTTTAAAATCCTGAGAATCCATCAGGGTTATTGGTCCAGTATTAATCTCAACACTCAGGGGGCAGCAGCGAGAGGATTACTGCAGATCTGAGGCCAGCCTGGTCTACGTGATGAGTTCCAGGCTAGACAGGGTTACAGATAAGAAAATTAAACAAGGCCAGGTGTGGTGGCACACACCTGTAATCCCAGCACTCAGGGAGGCAGAGGCAGGTGGATCGCTGTGAGTTCGAGGCCAGCCTGGTCTACAAAGTGAGTCCAGGGCAGCCAAGGCTACACAGAGAAACCCTGTCTCAAAAAACAAAACAAAAAAAGAAAACTAAATGAAGGTGGGATGTGGTGGCACCTACCTATAACACAGCATTTGGGAGCAGAGGCAGGAGGATCACACTGAGTTTGAGGTCAGTCTAGCCTATGAGTGAGTTCCAGGCCATCCAGGGCAATAAGGCGAAACCCTGAAAACAAAGTAACGATGACAGTAACAAACAGCTGAATGTTGAGTCTCCTTAGCTAGGGCAGTGTTCTAGACTCATCTCTCTTACTATGATCAAAGGCAGCTCAGGGCAGGAAGGGGTTTATTCGGCTTACACTGCCAGCTCACTGTCCAGCATCGAGGGCAGGAGTCAAAACAGGAACTTACGCCCCTAGTCACATCACATCCACAGCTCAAAGTGGGGAGAAATAAACAAATAGACGCTGCCACTTCTGTCCAGCTGGCTGTCTTCACTCTGGCACGGTTCAGGGCCCAGCCCAGGAAGTGATGCTGCTCACATCGGGCTGGATCTTCTGGCCTCGATAATAACCCTCCCAAAGGCATGACCTCACACCAGCGTAATCTAGAGAATTCCTCATTAAGACTCTTTCCAGGTGACCTGTGGTCGTGTCAAGTTGGCAGTTGTGTTTTGGTGACTAGCCGGAATGGCTACACAGTTAGTTGTTCCTCGGCCCCTTAATGACCCTGCACATCTAACCACACAGAGCTACTGGAAGTCTCTGGAAGGATTCAAGGTTATTGAACACTGTGCACAGACGACACACTGTGCCAGGGAAGGGGTCCTGGAGACTTTGTGCTATGTAAAGAATTGTTTGGCTGGGAGTGGTGACGCACATCTTTAATCCCAGCACAGGACAGCCAAGGCTACACAGAGAAACCCTGTCTCAAAAAGACCCAAAAAAAAAAAGAAAAGAAAAAAAGAATTGTTCTTCTAGGTGCAAATTAACAATGTGGCCATCCTCGCCTGTGTTTCAAAACTTAATGCTTGTTATTGTCGCTTGTGTTTTCAGCTGTCCTTGGAGTCCACAATTTGCTCAACAATCCAAAGTTTGATGAAGAAACCACCAATGGCAAAGGTCGCAAGGGGCCTGTAAGGAGTAAGTTGTTGAGGAGTCTGGGGACTCGGGAAGCTTCGGAGCCTTGGCCTGGTGCCTGCTGGAGAAAGACCCGCTGCTTCTAGCAGGAGTCACTGGGCGCCAAGCAGTCAGACCCGGTGGAGAAGCCGATGGCGGGCACTCTGCCTGCCGGTGTTGGCTAGAACCACAGAACACGCCTTCATGCCAGGTTATCCAGTAGGGGGAAAAAATCCTGATAAAAAGTTTGCAGAGTGGGCTTAGAATGCAAATAAAGTTTTATGTTCGTAAGGATATTTTAATCACTGAGGGAATCTTGGCTGCTGTCTTCTTCATTAGTTAAATCATTGTTAAATACTTACTGGGAATGTCCTGGGCAAATGTAGAAAGATCTTTTCCAAAGGAACTTAACCAGAGTGACCGGTTAGTCTTCCCTCCGTGAGAGCTGAGTAAAGGCAGATCCTGGCTTCTGGACCAATTGCCTAGGATTCCCTCTGTCCGAGATGTCAGAGATGCCACTCAGTCGCAGTAGCTTGTTTACTTGGTTAGTTATTGAGATGAGGTCTTGCTACTTAGCTTAGGACGACCCCAAACTCCTCTCTCCCAGAGCCCTCCTCTCTCAGCTTAAAATTTAAAGAATTTATTTGCTTGTATATTATGTGCATTGGTGTGAGGGTGTCAGACCACCTGGAACGGGAGTTACAGACAGGTATAAGCTGCCATGATTGGTACTGGGAGTTGAACCCTGGTCCTTTGGAAGAGTAGACAGTGCTCTTAACTACTGAGCCATCTCTCCAGCCCTTCTCTCAGCTTCTTGAGTGCCGGGATTATAGGTGTGTTGCTGGTGTGTAAGAGCTCTCTGCACATTAGAATATTGAATCCTTTGTATGTTACATGTACTCCAAATACTTTCGGATAAATCAGTGTGGGCTGTTTTGTTGTTGTTGTTTGGTTTTTGTTTATTCTGAGACGGGCCTGAAATTCACTGTGTGGCCCAGGCTGGTCTCAAACTCCTAACTCAATCTCTGAAATTCGAGTATTTGAGGCATGTCTTGCTATATCTGGCTCAAGTAATTTCTCATTTATTTATTCTTATGAATGTAAGTGGGCTTATTTTACATGTATATATGTGTGCCACATGCGCATCCAATGCCCAAGGAAGCCAGAAGAGAGTTTCAGATCCCTGGGTCTGGACTTGGTAGTGTTTGTAAGGCACCATGAGGGTGCTTGGAGCTAAACTCCAGTCCTCTGCGAGAGTAGCAAGTGCTCTTAACCACTGAGCCATGTCTCCAGCCCCCAATACTTGCTTTTAAGATGGCCTTCATTCTCCTCTTCCATTCCTTGGTCTTTCCCATACCTTTCTCAAAGCTAAAGATGCCAAATGGAAATTGGAGGAGGGAGGCAATGGAGAACTAATGGGTTGGGACCTGGAGACAGAGGTGTAGTTCTCAGCGCAGTTCTTACCACTTCTAAGCAGGAGAACAAAAGCTCTGAGCGGGTCCTGGGTTCAAGTTTTTAGATTCACACAAAAGTTTTAAAAGGGTTTGGGAAGCAAAGAGACTCATCATGGCGCCCAGTTTTGCATCTCAGAGCCTGTGGTCTGGTGAAGATAGTGCGGGGAAAGTCCATATGGTACAGCAGGGACTGCCAGTGGATGTCTTGGGGGTTGGAGTTTGCTTTAGGGCCTTCTGTACTGGGACTTCATGTAGTGTCAGCTACTGAGACCCTCGTGGTAGCTGAAAAGCACCTGCCTCCCAAACTAACTCAAGAGCAGTGCTTGCCCAGTGACAGTGCACTTACTGTCATTGCTACGGAGTGTTAGACTCCACAGGAAAAAACGGTGCTTTCTGGGGAGGTCGTCTCTGGTTCGGTAAAGGATGCCTTGCGCTTTCTTTTCTAAATTAAAACTTGTGTTTTAGATGTCGTCAAAGGTGAAAAAGCCAAGCCAGTATTTGAGGAGCCACCGAACCCCACAAACGTGGAAGCGAGTCTACAGCAGATGAAGGCCAATGACCCCAGCCTGCAAGAGGTCAACCTCAACAACATCAAGGTAGCTCTTGGCTCAGCCTGGCATCACAGAGCTGGCCGGAGGCCACCGCCTGCTTGCCTGCCTTTACACTGGCCTCAGCCTGGCATCACAGAGCTAGCTGGAGGTCACTGCCTGCCTGCCTTTACACTGGCTTGCAGTCCTTTCAACCTACTGACTTTAGACAGAACACTCTAGTCAAAAGAAAGGGGTCCACGAAAATAGTAACTTCTAGAACTTTTTGAAAAAATAATAATAATAACACTCAGGCCAAACAAAGCACATTGTACCTGCTGCTGAATAACACCAATACTTGTTTCTTTTCTTTCTTTCTTTCCTTCCTTCCTTCCTTTTTTTTTTTTCTTTTTTTTTCAGTTCTAGGAGTCAAACCCAAAGCCTCGTGTGTGCTACAGCACTCTACCACTTAGCTGTATTCCCAGCCCCCTCACACAGTTTCGAGTATCAAGAATGTCAGAGTAACTTAGAAGGGTAGTTGGCACAAGCTCTCAGGTGAGACTGCAGTGAAGGCGCCTGTCGAGGCTAAGCTGTCCAAGGCTCCACTTCCAGGATGGCACACCCCTGCGGCCGTGGCCAGGAGACCACGTTCCCACCACGTGGGCCTCTCTTTATGGTCACATGAGTGTCCTTACACAATCACACCTGGCATCCCCAAGGAAAGCGACCTTAGAATGAAAGAGAACACGAAGCCAGGGTGGAGAGAAAGCTCAGTGGTTAGAAGCCATTCAGAGTACCCAACCTCAGCACCCATGGCAAGTGCCTCACAACCACCTGTAACTCCAGATCAGGGGTCCAACACTTTTGGCCTCTATGTGTACCCATACTTAGAGATACAGGCCTATATGCATGCCTGCACACACACACACACACACACACACACACACACACACACACACACACTTTTTTAAATAGTGAGAAGAGCATGACAGTATTTTCCACGACCCGGTGTGTGAAGTCACACGCTGTCGTGGTCATTTCCACCTTATTCATTTTCGACGTAAGTCATGCTGTTGCCACTCTAGTTGGTAGCATGAGCCTGGGAGAATGGGGCCTAAAACTGAGGCGGACTACACAAGTCTTATGCAACTAGCCAACGTTATTCAGAGCATCAGATCATTTATGCTCTGAGGGTTAACAAGAGTCACCTGAGTAAAGTGAACAATCACAAGGACAAGCCACGTGTGACAAACGCACATTTGGGGGGGGTCATAGAAGCATATGAATAAATAACAGTAGCCAGGTGTAATGAGTAACCTAAAGTGAACTCCTGCCTGCGACACCTGGGCACAAAAGCACATTCATTCCAAGAACAGCCTGCGCTGTGGATGAATGGAGGTTAACAGCCTCTTGTGAGGAGGTCACAAAGTCTCAGAAGTCCCCCCCACAGCTTTATCCGTGGACTGTGTCCTGCCATTGCGCTAGTGGAGGAAGATAGAGAAAGGAAGAGATGGAACATGAGCAAATGTGACCGGCCTGAGCCCGCTTGATGCATCCTCTTCAGCTGGTTGTTTGGTTGATTAGTTGGTTCACTAGTTTGAGACAAGGTTTCACTGTGTTGCCAAGACTGGCTTTAAACCGTTGACATTCCCTATGTACACAAGGGTGATTTCCACTGCTCCATGCTCCGGCCTCCACCTCCCTAAAGCTTAGGGATTACAGGCATGCGTCATCAATCAGGCTTGTTTTCTTCATCCTTCCAGAGCTTGCATTTAATATTTTTCTAAAGATTTTTTTCTTCTTTCTTCTTCCTTCTTTCTTTTTATTTATTCTTCTCTCAAACAATACATCCCGACTACAGTCTTCCCTTCCTCCGCTCCTCCAAGTTCCCCCCTCCCCTCTCCCTGAGATCCACTGCTCCTCCCTTTTCCTTCAGAAAAGAGCAGACTTACCAGGGATGTCAACCAAACATGGCCTAACAAGATGCATCTTATTTCATCTTGCATGGTGGCGCATACCTTTACTCCCAGCACTAGGGAGGCAGAGGCAGGCGGATCTCTGTGAGTTTCAGGACAGCCTGGTCTACAAAGGGAGTCCAGGACAGCCAAGGCTACACAGAGAAATCCTGTCTCGAAAAACAAAAACAAAACAAAAAAGTCTAGACACAAATCTTCATATCAAGGTTAGACAAGGCAACCCAGTAAAAGGAAAAGGGTCCCATTAGCAGGCAAAAAGAGTCAGAGACACCCCAACTCTCACCGTTAGGAAGCCCACAAAAGTCTCAAGCTAAACAACCATAGCATTTATACAGAGGATCTAGCCCAGACCAGGCAGACTCCGTGGTTGTCACATTAGTCTCTGTGCTCCCCTATGAACCCTGCTTAGTTGATGCTGTGGGCCGTTTGCTCCTGGTGTCCTTGACCGCTCTGGCTCCTGCGATCTTTCCTCCTCCTCTTCTTCTTCCTCCTCCTCTTCCTCCTCCTCCTCTTTTGTGGGCTTCCCCCAAGCTCTGCCTACTGTTTGACTGTGGCTCTTACATCTGCTCCCATCTGCTGCCTGAGGCGCCTCTCTGAGAGTGACTGGGATAGGCACTGAGCTATGTTATGTGTAAAGCAGAATATCATTATGGAATCGTTTCATTGAAAAAAAATATTTTTTTTTTTTTGCCAGTCATGTTTAGTTCTATCCTAGGACTCTGGCCTATCCAGCTTCCGGTTCCTGGTCATCTAGGAAGGGTCTGAGCTCTCTTTCCTGTGTGGGCCTCAAGCTAGACCACTCCCACAAGCTCTGAGCCACCATTGTCCTAGTACATCTTGCAGGCAGGACAGAGGGAAGGTCAGAGGGTTGGTGGCTGGGTTGGTGTCCCAGTGCCACCACTAGAAGCCTTGACTGATTACAGAAGATGGCCAGTTCAGGCTCCCAATCCGCCATTACTAGGAGTCCTTGCTAGGGTCACCCTCATAAGTCCCAGAGAGTTTCCACTGTACTAGGTTTCCACATTGGCCCCAATTCCAGCTGTCTGTCTCCATACTCTCTCCCTGCCCCACCTGGTTCCTCGTGTTTTTAACTCTGTGTGTAGTTGTCTCACGTGGGTATGTGCCCACGAGTGAAGTTGCCTGCAGAGGCCAGGAGAGGCCATTGGGTCCCCTGGAGGTGGACGCACGGGCAGTTGTGAGCCACCCAACGTGGATGCTGGGAACTGAACTCGGGTCCTCTGCAAGAACAGCCAAGTGTTCTCCAGTGCTGAACCATCTCTCCAGCCGCAGTAATACTGTTCTCACTGAGTGTGCGCTCTGTGTTACATCACTGACTACTTAAAATTCATTCTCTCGTGCCATCCTCAGCGAGGCCTGGAGAGACGGCGTTGTTGCCACCACTCAGCCGGGCTCGTGTCTACTGCTGCCCCGTGCTGCTTACCACTTACTTCCACGGTGCCCACTGCAGTGCTACGTGACTTATGAGAAAGAGTGCAGGCACACACATGCACACATGCATGAAAAAACAATCATAAAACACAATTCATCTAAAAGAAGAAGGAGAAGAAAGGAATACACACAAACTCGGTAGCTCACACCGTGTATCTGAAGGATCCAGTCCCAGCAGGGCACGCCCATGTGCCTGTGGGCCTGAGACCTCACTCTGTAGGAATCTACCTTTTAGAGGCAAAAGCAGAGGCCACTTAGCAGGAGTTCAAGGGAGCTTTGGCCACATAGTGAAATTGGATCCAGCCTGGGTTCCAGGAGACCCAGGTAAGATCCATCCCCTCCTTACTTAGAAAAGTAATAGTAGGAGAAAATAACATTAACCAAATGTTGGCAGCATGGTGTGGTAAGCCCCAAAATGTAGGAATTGTAGAATTGTAGGAAAGGAAAAATTTGAAGCTGCCTAGGAGAACTCATAAACAAGAGGAAATATTTCAGTCAGGTCTTCAAAGGTGAGTAGATAAGTAGATAAAAAAAAAAGGCAACAGGGATTGTCAGGCTAAGGAGAAAAGCATATGTCTAAGGGCATGTATGTGAGAGACCATGGCTGTTAACCTGTCCTAAAATATAGACAATGAGAAAAGAAAACTCTTTTGAGTTACATTCCCTTACTAGACACTAGGAGGCGCTATTCAGTCAGACTAGCTTAGTTATCGCACATGGATAAAAATCTAACTTGCACTTCCTGTTCCCTCAGATAATTAATTTTATTCCTTCTCAAGTCTCTGATAGGGCTGAAGACCAGATAGTTTAGTTTTAGGATTAGTTTTTTTAGGGCTTAAGTTGTTTTTAGGTCTAGATAGAAGTTTTTAGAGATAGAGATGAGATATGATGGATAATGATTTACATTCAGAATTGTAGACTCACCAAGATAGGAAAGATGCTTTCTCCAGTGTTGCCAAACACAAATAGACAAAACACTATGAATATAACATTTATATGATTCCTAATTGTTTCATGGTCCTTCTAGCTGTAGGTATTTTATATATGTATAATAATATAAATATATATGTAAAAGTAAAAATAAATATTTAAGAGCAGAAATGGGGAGGGAGAAAGAAAAAAAGGCTATGTAATCATCTAAATGTAGGTGATACTTCAGAGTTGCAGGGGACTTGCTGACAGTGGGGCTCAGCAGCAGAGCACATGCTTAGCACATGTGAGTGAGACCCTGTGCCCAGTCAAAAACAAAAACAGTATTCTCAAGTTGAGGCTGAGTGCTCTGCGAATGGTTTATAACTATATAACTAAGTCCTGTCTTCTACGCTTTAGAACATTCCAATTCCAACCCTGAGGGAGTTTGCAAAGGCTCTAGAGACGAACACTCATGTGAAGAAGTTCAGCCTGGCTGCGACCCGGAGCAATGACCCTGTGGCCCTTGTAAGTGAGACTTGAAACACACACGATATGAAGTCATTTTATTCACTGGAGACTCTTTATTTTTAGGTTTTGCTTATTGTTTAAAATTAGCTTAACTTAGCTCTTACTTGTTTTGAGATAGGGTCTTAAAGTGTGGCCTGAGTTTTGAAGTCACTATGTATCTTGGCCTGGCCTTGAACTCCCAGTAATCCTCCTGCCTCAGTGTGCCTAATGCTGAGATTTCAGGCATGAAATCACCATTCCTGGATAACTTATTTAATCAATTAAAAGTCTTAGATCTGGCCAACTTAATCTAACAAACTTGCAGTCCCAAAGCACAGGCTCAGAGCCTACACTACATTGACTTAACTGGATTCTTATCAGCACTGCATTTTCCAAAAAGGAAACAAGACAAGCATCTTGGCATTAACTAAATAAATATTTAGAGTTTGCTCTGTTGAGAAAAACCACTCTGAAACTTTCACTCTCTGCAACAGTCATTGGACGTCATGAACCCAATAGCCTACTTGAACTTGGCACGTAGGAAAAAAAAAGTCAGAGAATGTTTTATCTTGATCTTTATGAGCATTAATATGCCAGGCATACTGTAAACAGCCAAAATTGCTGAAGCATTTTGTTTGACATCCAGATAATTAGAATATGGAAAGAAAAATAATAACCGAAACCCTAGTCCTTTTATGCGTGTGGGGTAATTCAGCCAAACAAGAAAGCTACTTAGCTCGAGTAAATACTGTCATCCTGTCACCACCACTGACACTCCTCCTGTCTGCTTTAAGTATTTGAGGGATCAGGGACTACAGCACTGATACTTGCAAAGCTTCGAATGCATTGCCCCACCCAGTCATCCCCGTAGTGCTCTACGTGTGGGCTGCCATTGGTTCCTACTGCAACAAGAGAGAGGTTAGATTATCCCAGGTCTAACAAGTAAGGACAGAGAGTCACTGCCAGGTCTTTCTGGTTCCGCTCTGCTCTGTTTACACACACAGCCCTGCTGTGGTCCACTGACTAAAATACGTTGTTGGCAGGGTCTCTGGGAATCAGCCCGAGGGTCTACAAGTTCAGTCACTCAGCTCTCAAATCCAACTAGAAAAACAAAGTTGTCCTGGCAATGCTGTTTCCAATTTAGACCCAGAGAGATGGCTCAGCGGTTAACAGTGCTTGCGGCTTTTCCAGAGGACCTGAGTTGGTTCAAAGCACCCACTTCAGACAACGCACAGGCGCTTGTAACTCCAGCTCCAGGGGATCTGATGTTCCCTTCTGGCATCCTTGGCTACCTCATGCACGTGGTGCACAGACATGCTTTGAGGCAAAGCACCTATATGCATAAAATAAAAATAAAGATTAAAAAGTAAAAGCTATGTATGTCTATGTGTATAGATACAGTTTAAAACTATACTAAGGCATTCCACATTCTTTTATTTATATTTCATCTTTGAAATCTATGGTGTGCTTTTTATTTCTGGCACATCAATTAATTCAAACTAGCTAATTTTCGAAGACTTAGTAGCTACGTTTCTTTTTTGTTTTGTTTTGTTTTGTTTTGTTTTTGAGATAGGGTTTCTCTGTGTAGCCTTGGCTGTCCTGGACTCGCTTTATAGACCAGGCTGGCTTCGAACCCACAGAGATCTGCCTGCCTCTGCCTCCCGAGTGCTGGGATGACAGGCATGTGCCACCATACCTGGCTATAGCTACATTTCTTGTGACTACCATTTGGTCATCAGGGAAGCTATGTATTTTTGGGTTCTGTTTGTTAGATTTAGAAGAGTTGTTTTAACTTTTAATTAAAGTGTGTGTGTGTGTGTGTGTGTGTGTGCGCGCGCGCGCGCGCGTGCGCACGCGCATGAGAGTTCAGGTGTCCTTGAAGTCCAGAAGAGGGTATCTGGAGTCCTGGAACCAGAGTTACATGCGGTTGTGTACTGCCTGATATGGGTGTTGGGAACCGAACTTGGGTCTTCTCCAAGAACAGCATGTGCTCTGGACTGCTGAGCCATCTCTCTAGCCCTAGGAAATTATAGTTTTGTGTAATCCCATAAAGTGCAGAAAGCAAATCTTTTCTTGAGACATGTACTTCTACTTTAATAATTTAGATAACATTTAATAAACCACATCTGTGTTCTTCTGACATTACTATCCCAGCACTTGGAATAGATGCTCAGATATTTGCTGAACTGAAGTGAACTTGGGTGTAACAGCTCCAAGTTATGTTTGGCTGCGTGTGCTCCATTTTGCTCAGTTTGAGAAAAAGTGTTTTCTCAAGTTTGAGACAAAGCAGCATGATCTTGGCTGCCTCCCAGGAGGTCCTGCAAGTTTTTGTAAAGAACTAATTGCTCTGACATTTCATTATTCTGGAACTGAGAGTTAAGGCCAAAGCTGGGCGGCGTGTCCCGTAACAAAAGGCTTGTCACATTCCCGCCTCATGCTCTGATTAAAATGTGTACACTTAATTTTAAGATCAAGTATTAAACTGGGTGTGGTGGGGCACGCCTCTAATCCCCTCACGCGGGGGGCAGAGGCAGGCAGATCTCTGTGAGTTCGAGGCCAGCCTGGTCCACAGAGCGAGTTCTAGGACAGCCAAGGATACACAGAGAAGCCCTGTCTCAAAAAACAAAAACAAATAAACAAACAAACAAAGACCAAGTATCGAATAAATGTACCTTGAGTTACATAGTGTGCCTGCCACGAGCCCATGCCCAAGCTGTCAATGCCCAGGTTCCCTGTTCTGTCCCACTGAGTCTCAGGATAAGAGCTCTTTTGCTCCCGGGGCACACTGGCAGTGGCCGGAGATGTTTGGGGTTATGGTGAGGACAGATGCTACTGGCATCTTTAAGGTCTCTGAAGCCCAGAGAGGCTGCTAACCAGCCTACAATACACAGGACACCCCCCCCCCCAGCAAAGTCTCCAGGCCCAGACCTCAGCCATGCAGAGGATGGGAAACCTGCCCGGTCTCCTGTGGAATTCCTTCTCTTCCTTCTTCCCGTCTCAACTGCCACTGCAAGAGTGATGATCGTTTCGGGCTTCCTTGGTCCACTCCCTAGAAGCAATCACTATTAGTAATTTGTTTTGCATTCTTCTACTTACTGCCTTTATGACTTTAATTAAAGTGCCTGCCAATCTCAACTGTTTATTCATTTGAGGAGCAGAAGGCCAGGCCACAGCCTCCGAGATCCTGACTCAATTCATGGTCATCTGGGTGGGGCCAAAATATACTTAAAATTTTAATGTATATTTAAATTTATGTCAGTGTCTCCTCTCTCTCTCTCTCTCTCTCTCTCTCTCTCTCTCTCTCTCTCTCTCTCTCTCTGTGTGTGTGTGTGTGTGTGTGTGTGTGTGTGTGTGTGTGTTTGTCTAAGTGAGCATATGTACACATGAGTGTGAGGGTACCCATAGAGGCCAGAAGAAGGCATTAAATCACTTGGAGCTGGACTTATAGGTGTTTATGAGCCTCTTTTTTTGTTTGTTTGTTTAGTTTGGTTTTTCAAGACAGGGTTTCTCTGTGTAGCCTTGGCTGTCCTAGACTCACTTTATAGACCAGGCTGGCCTTGAACTCACAGAGATCCGCCTGCCTCTGCCTCCCTGAGTGCTGGGCTTAAAGGCGTGTGCCACCGCGCCTGGCTTTTGTGAGCTCTTGATGCTGGCATCTAGACACTTGTTTTCGTGATTGAGCAGCAAGTGTTCTGAACCACCAAACCGTACCCCCAGCCCCAATTTTATGTATAGTTTTGAAATCTGTTTGTACGGAGACTATTATTAAAATAGGTTCTTTTAGTGAATATGTGGTCTCAGATCTTGAGAGGCAGAAGCAAGATCAGCACTTCATGGCCAGCCTCAGTTACACAGCAAGTTCAAGGCTAGCCTGGGCTACCTGAATCTATCTTAGCATACATACACACACACATACACACACTCACACATACTCACACACAGAGGCTGTATAGACAGCTCAGTGTTTAAGGCAAAACATCTGTACATTAAAAAAATTAAAATTAAAAACAAGAGAAAGTTGGATGGGTGTGGTGGTGCACGCCTTTAATCCCAGCACTCAGGAGGCAGAGGCAGATGGATCGATGTGAGTTCGAGGCCAGCCTGGTCTGCAAAGTGAGTCCAGAACAGCCAAGGCTACACAGAGAAACCTTGTCTTGAAAAACCAAAATAAATAAATAAAACAAAGAGAAAGCATACACTTAGATGCTAGGAATCAAAGTCTGGTCCTCTGGAAGAGCAGCTGGCCGACATAACTGCTGAGCCATCTCTCTCAATTTCTGCTAAGCTATTTTAATTTTTTGCTTGGTTTTGGTTTGGGGTTTGGGTTTTAGGTTGGTTTTTTGTTTGTTTGTTTCTTTGTTTGTTTGTTTTTTTCAAAACAGGGTTTCTCTGTATAGCCTTTGCTATTCTGGAACTTGCTCTGTTGACCAGATTGGCCTAGCCAAAGATCTGCCTGCACCTGCCTCCTGAGTGCTAGGACTAAGGGCATGTGCCCCCACTGCCTGGCACTATTTTAATTTTTAACTGCATTTCTAAATTTTAGTTTTATTTGGAGATGAAAGTATGACTTAATAAATGTTTTCTTAAAGTGCTATAAAACTTTTTGGTTTGGTTTGGTTTGGTTTTTGAGACAGGGCTGTCCTGGACTCGCTTGTAGACCAGGCTAGCCTCGAACTCACAGTGATCCACCTGCCTCTGAGAACTATATTTTTTTTTAATTGGGAGAAAGATGTTCATGAGACCAACCTTTGGAAACCCTAATGCCTGTTTTTGTACACTAAGGCCTTTGCAGATATGCTGAAAGTCAACAAGACCTTGAAAAGTCTAAACATAGAATCCAATTTTATCACTGGAACGGGAATCCTGGCCCTGGTGGAAGCACTGCGGGAGAATGACACCTTGACAGAGGTCAAGATTGACAACCAGGTACATGGGGGGGGGGGTGCAAAGCTTGCTTACATCATAGACCCCACAGGCATTGGGCTAATGCTGAAAGCTCTGTGCGGACTTACTTCACGGGGTCTTCTGGCTTTCCTATAAATCTTAACAGTCTCTCTCTCTCTCTCTCTCTCTCTCTCTCTCTCTCTCTCTCTCTCTCTATTTCTCTCTCTCTCTCTCTCTCTCTCTCTGTGTGTGTGTGTGTGTGTGTGTGTGTGTGTATGCACCTGTGCATGTATTCAGGCTTGTGTACCTGCACATGTATGTGTGCACATGTGCATGCAGAAGTCATAGGACAGCCTCAGCTACATTTTGTCAGATACCACCACCCTTTTTTTGAAACAGGGTAGACTGGCTGGCCGGTGAGCCCCAGGAACCCCTCTTATCTCGGCCTCCCCAGTGCTGGGATTACAAACGCACACCAACACACCAGCTTTTTAAATGTGGGTCCTGGCGATTGAACTCACGGCCTCATGCTGTGGTGACAAGTGCTTTACTGACAAGGATTCTCCCTAGCCCCTGAGCATGTTCTTTCTTCTTTTCTTTTCTTTTTTAAAAATTTTTATTTTTTTAATGTGCATTGATGCTTTGCCTGCATGTATCAGTGTGAGGGTGTCAGATCTTGGAGTTACAAACAGTTGTGAGCTGCCATGTGGGTGCTGGGAATTGAACCCGGGTCCTCTGGAGGAGCAAACAGTGCTCTTAACCGCTGAGCCATTTCTCCAACCCCCATCAGAGCATGTTCTTACATAAATTTCACAGCAGGCCAACGGACACATACAGAGCCAGCTGCCTTTGCCCTAAACTAGCCAGGAAGCAGAGGTATTACCAACTGCTTTGTTCAGACTTCTTTCTCTTACCCTATAGCCTGAATCTCAGGCCAGTGGTGCCCAGCCTTGGTTTTGCCTATTACTGAGGCTGTGTCCAGAAAGAAAGTGGGGTGGCCCTGCCCAGACACTGAGGCAGCATGCCCTTGTTTGGAAGCCATTGGTCAATGATCTTTACCTTATTATTTTTAATGATGCATGTGGGGTGTGTGTGTGTGTGTGTGTGTGTGTGTGTGTGTGTGTGTGTGTGTGTGTGTGTGTGTGTGTATACACCAGAGGTCAGAGATGTCTAGTCCTGGGGTTACAGGAGGTTGGGAGCTGCCTAGTGTGGGTGTTGGGAATCCAATGCAGGTCTTCTGGAAGAACAGCAGGTGCTCTTAGCCACCAAGCCGTCTCTTCAGCCTAGCTCTTTACTTAGTCTTGGCTATGGATTCAAGGATAGAAAAACTGAGTAGCTGGGTTGATGGTTTTTCTGTCCGACCTTTACTTAAGAAACATCTCTGCTTTAATCCCATTAGCACTAAATGACCTGGAACCACAAATATTAGTTTTGCTTAAACTCACTCAGGAATTATGTTCTCTTTATTTTTGTTGGGTCTGTTCTATGTATTTATTTTTTAGGCAGTCCCGTTGGTTAGCACAGGCTAGCTTTGAACTAGAGATCTTCATGCCAGCCGGGCGTGGTGGCACACACCTTTAATCCCAGCACTTGAGAGGCAGAGGCAGGTGGATCTCTGTGAGTTCGAGGCCAGCCTGGTCTACAAAGGGAGCCTAGGACAGCCAAGGCTACACAGAGAAACCCTGTCTTGAAAAACCAAGGGGGGGGGGAGATCTTCATGTCTCGGTCTCTCAATACTGTGATTATAGGCATACACCTAGCTCATCTTTCCTTTGGAAAGGATTTCTTGTTTACTGTTAAGTTTGATTGTTTTTTTGTTTTTTGGTTTTTGTTTTTTTTTATGAGAGTGGGAGTTGAGACAGGGTTTCTCTGTGTAGCCTTGGCTGTCCCAGACTCAGAGAGGCTAGCCTTGAACTCACAGCGATCAGCCTGCCTCTGCCTCCCAAGTGCTGGGACTAAAGGCATGTTCCACCCCGCCCAGCTTGCTGTTAAGTTTTACTGTTGTTTACTTGCTTACTTGGTTTTGTTTTACTTATGTATATGTTCATTTGCAAGTGAGTGTGAATACATGTCACGTGTCTTTACCTTAGTGTTAGGTTTTGTAACAGGATCTGTCACTGGACCTGATGCTCGCTGTTTGGCTAAATTGGCTGAGCAGTGACCTCTGGGGATTTACCTAGCTGGGCACTTCCAGCTGTGTAGTTATAGGTTCACGTCATCATGCCTGATTTTATAACATGGGTGCTGGGGACCCAAGTTCAGGTCCGCGTGCTTGCATAGAGGCACGTGACCGCTGAGCCGTCTCCCCAGCCCAATTTTTGCTTGTTTATTTGGTTGGTTGGTTTCATTTTTTTTTTTTTTTCATTTTTGAGTTCCAGAAGATTGGGGCTGTCTCCATTTTCTTTCTAGACAAAGAACCAGACTCAGCGGCTGCATAGGAAGGAACATCTCAGTTTGACTCTCTTGGGGGAGGTAGCCATGTCGTTTTCCCCCGTAAGTAACTGTTCCCTTTCCCTCCCTGCTTATCCCGTGTCCGTGTGCGCGCCCACCCACAACCAGAGGCAGCAGCTGGGAACAGCCGTGGAGATGGAGATCGCCCAGATGCTGGAAGAGAACTCAAGGATCCTCAAGTTTGGGTACCAGTTTACTAAGCAAGGGCCACGGACAAGAGTGGCAGCTGCCATCACAAAAAATAATGACCTGGGTAAGGCAGATGTGGTTGGGGCTGGCAGGATGAGCACTGGGAGCATTTGTCTTCCCACTTCAGAGGCAGCATGGCCGACGACACCATGCCCCTGGGCCCTTGGGCACTCTATTAGGTGGTCATGGCAGTCCTCTGGTCTTCAAGGCGTTTAAGCTTCAACGCCGCATTCTTTTATTTTGTTTTATTTAATATATTTATTTAATATATTATTAATAATAATAAATAATATTAATTTATTCATATTACATCTCAATTGTTATCCCATCCCTTGTGCCCTCCCATTTTCCCCTTACTCCCCTCCCCTATGACTGTGACTGAGGGGGACCCCCTCCCCCTGTATATGTTCATAGGGTATCAAGTCTCTTCTTGGAAACCTGCTATCCTTCCTCTGAGTGCCACCAGGCCTCTTAGCTCTAGCTTAGCACTTGATTTCCTTGTCTTTGCCTGTCTTCTCCTCTCCTCCTTCTATGGCACCCTTTCTTTTCTTTCCTTCTTTTTTCTTTTCTTTCTTTCTTTTTTTTTTTTTTTTTTTTTTTTTTTTTTTTTTTTTGAGTCAAGGTCTCTCTGTATAGCCTTGGCTGTCCTAGACTCGCTTTGTAGACCAGGCTGGCCTCGAACTCACTGCAATCCGCCTGCCTCTGCCTCCCAAGTGTTGGGATTAAAGGCATGCACCACCACGCCCAGCCTATGGTACCCTTTCTGTTTGGACACAGGACACAACAATCCCAGGTTCCTCATGTGTGAGGTCTGCTGCTGCTTTCTTCAATACTCAGGCTTAAATATGGGGGCATGATTACGTCTTGCTTGACCCATGATGTGCCCTGACCGCCTACACTACACAGGCTAAACTCTCCCGGAACTCCTCAGCAAGGCTTCCCTTTACCTTCCCGTGCTGTTAGACTTCGCTGAGGGTCCACACTGTTTCTTCTGTTAGGATGAGATGGGGCATGTCACAGTGTAAAGGAGGCCGGTCACAGTGTAGAAGGATGGGGCGGTTTGGAAAAGCTTGGTCTGTAGACATCTTAGCTACCTGGAGTAGCATAGCAAAAAGACATATAGGACAGGCCAAATCCACTTGGCAGTGAGCCAGTAGCTGGCTTGGGTCCTTGTTTGAGCTTTGGGAATAATGTACCAGCCCTTGGACAAAACAGAAAGAGAGACACTAGCAAGATAGAGGCCGAGCTTACCAACTGAGAACAGTGAGTAAGTGAGACCCATGACCCAGAAGGAGGCTTTAGGAAAAGATGGAGTCAAGCAGAAACGCCTAGGAAATAAAGCGTGTTAGGTTGGTATCCGAGCAACCCAGAAGGAAAACGAGCAAAGGAAGGCTCTGGAAGCACTGACACTAGGTTCCATGCCCAGGAACAGCTATCACGGGCAACATCTTTGTCACTTCCAATAGCTTGGGCCACTGGAAGTAACAAGGTAGAAAGGACCATGGACAGCATACCAGTTTGGCCAACTCCGGGGAGCTTCCAGAAACCCCTTGCTGTCAACCAAAAAAGCCTGCAGTCCAGGAAGTAAAAAGAGAAGAAACAGGTTGTAGAAACCAGGAATACAGTCAAGTGTGGAGCGTGCCTGTAATTCTAGCACTCCGGAGGCTAGCACAGGAAACCTCCGGTTGAAGAGCTACCTGAGCTACGTGGTAAAACCATGTCAGAGGAGGGGAGACAGTGTCTTTGATCCCAAAGTACTGGTTTGAAGGAACCTCAATCTCTGATTTTGCCTGTTGTCCAAAATCCACTCCTTTTTTTTTTTTTTAAAAGACCAATAGTTAGGAATTTGTTTGTTTGTTTTGAGACAGAATCATGCTGTGTATCCCAAACCTGGCCTGGGACTCAGCTCTTTAGCCCAGGTTGGCCTTCACTTCTTGAATCTTCTGCCTCAGCCTTCAGGGTACCGATGACTACAGGTGTACTCCACCACAACCACGACTGAGGAGTTTTTAATCAGGATGAGATTTAGAATCTGAACCTGAGCTTCAGCCGGGCAGTGGTGGTGCACACCTTTAATCCCAGCACTCAGGAGGCAGAGGCAGGTGGATCTCTGTGAGTTCGAGGCCAGCCTGCTCTACAAAGCGAGGCCAGAACAGCCAGGACTACACAGAGAAACCGTATCTCGAAAAACTAAAAAAAAAAAAAAAAAAAAAAAAAAAGAATCTGAGCTTCTGTTTATAGATGCCTGCTCTCCCAGCCATAATCAGAGGTGATGGGCATGGCTTTATTCACCTGGGACTGAACTACACCGACCAACAAGATGCCCTATATATAAATACTCATGAAAATAGTTAGCAGTTCGCTATTCTGTGCTCTCTCCTGGACTGACTGCCTCCATAAACACACGAAGAGGCTCTCCCACTCAAGCTCCCAGTTAGCAGGCAGAACTTTATTTAAACGTAAGTTCTTCCACATCCTAGATTACCTTGCCATTTCCGCTTATTGCCACAGTTGATTGAATATTGGCATTTAAGATGATTGATCCCCTCAGGTGTGTGTCACCGAGTTTTGTAGGACGGATGTTGTCCTCAAGAACAGTGGCTCTCAACCTGAGGGTCACAACCCCCAAGGGGACACATGTCAGATTTCCTGCACATCAGATGATATTCACACAGCAATTCATAGCAAAATCACAGTGATGAAGTGACGATGACAGAATTTTATGGTTGGGCGGGGGTGGGGGTGTCGACACATTAAATGGCCACAGCATTAGGAAGGCTGAGACCCACAGCTCTGGAATGATTTTTAAAGACTGCCCTTTTCTATTTGTCCTCTCTCTCCTCCCTAGTTCGCAAGAAGAGAGTGGAAGGAGACAGGAGGTAAGCCTGCACCAGAAGAGGTGCAAGCCTCACCACGCAGCCATCCAAAACACCAGACATAAACTCCTCCTCTTCTCCACGGGACTGTCTTTATCTAAGGCCGTTTCGCTTCCGTCAACCCTGTATGTCATAATTGTAACTGTTACTTTTTTTTTCTGCACTACTTATTTACCTGAGATTCTGGATTGTGTGCGGCAGCTGGACTTGCTCCTGGACACACCTGGCGGCTCGCACGAGTGGGAGGAAACAGCTCTGAGACCGTGGCGACGCTGGCTGGGGGGGGGGGGTCTCACCCACCTCCCTACTTTCAGATCGGTTGTCTTGCTTTCTTACATGAACATCTTTTTTTAATCATGGAGAGGAACTTAGCATGTAGCATGTGTTTGCAGCTGACTGCATTAGTGGAGGCCTATCTCTGTTTACACGCATTTGCTTTGGGTTAGGCTGAGTATGTGTGAAGTGTGCTACCGACCACATAAAAAGTTAGTACTGCCAATCTCTCACAGATTTTCCGTTAATTCCAGGGGGCAAAAATGTCTCTACATGCACATGCCCCACTGACTGTTGGCCGGTGGGGCTCTCCTTAGAAAGCACTTTAACCTAGCACTCACAAATTAACTATTTATTATCCCATGAGTATATGAATAATCCAATACTTATCTTTACTGACTACTAAACGTGAATTGACATATTTGCATAGGTGTGTGGTCCTGGGGGTGTACCCAGGGCCCTGTGTGTTGTAGGCGAGTCCTGGGATGTATTTAGGGCCCTGTGTGTGGTAGGCGAGTCCTGGGATGTATTTAGGGCCCTGTGTGTTGTAGGCGAGGCCTGGGGTGTACCCAGGGCCCTGTGTGTGGTAGGCGAGCACCCTATTCCTCCTGAGCTACATCTCCAACTCAAATTATATTTAAAATGATTCCCTAATAGATAAGCATTTACAAAGCTGTGGAAAGGCTTTCCAGGTATGGTGGGAATTTTTCAAGTTTTACTAAAGAAAAATTCAAAATGGCACATTCCTAAATAAAACAACAATAACAGCATCTTAGGAGCTAGAAAGATGGCTCAGCAGTTAAGGGTGCTCGCTACTTTTGCAGAGGACCAGAGTTCAGTTCCCAGTACCTGTGTCAAGCAGCTAACAATGGCGAATAACTCCATCTTCAGTGGAATCTGAAGCCTCCAGCCTCTGAGGGCATCCATGCACACATGTATACATACCCCCCATACGCACACACATTATTAAAAATAAATTTAAAAGATATGGCACCTTAATCAAAGTTTCTGATACATAAGATTGAATGAATTTGAGAAAAGCAATTGTTGCTTCATCTTTAGCCTAACAAGACCTCAGGATAAAATTGCAGGCATTGTGGCTAATTATATAGATTTTTGTTACATGATACTACTTCTCTGCCTTTTGGCTTAAAAATCAAGCGCCAATTTTTGTCACATGACAAGGTCAATCCAGACATTTGCAAACCTAAGGTAAAAATGAATTGTCTGTTGCTCAGCTATTTGTCACCTCAAAAACAAAGCCTGTGGAGACACGGCTGAAATGACTGCATTAATTTCTTAGTAAAACAATTGGACAGGGCAATGCAAAATTAAGGTAACAAAGGATGGAAGTCCTTGACCCAAAATAATCCTGGCCCTCTCCTGCCTAGATAGCCACTTCAAGGTGTTGTGACTAAACACCTGACAGAAGGAGCATGAGGAGGGAAGGGCTCGGTATGGCTCACAGTTTTAGGGTACCATGCACCATGGCAGAGGAAAAAGGCAGGCAGAAGCAGGAGGCAGCTGGCCACATCGCATCACACCCAGGAGGCAGAGAGAGAGGGATGCTGGGGCTCTGCCTCTGGGACCAGCCTGTGCGATGGTGCTCCCCACGTTCTGGGTGAGTCCTCCGTTACACTTCTCTAGTAACAGGTTCCGCGACCCCAAGTCCCATCAAGTTGACAGTGAAGGTAACTGTCAACAGCATCTCTTTTCCTTTTCCTCTCCTCTCATCACACAGCATCCCTCCTGTTTCCCTTCTTCTCTTTAGGACTCTGAGTCAATGGTACCAACCTGTGGATCATGGCAACCCCTTTGGGGGTTGAGTGAACCTTTCACAGGGGTCACCTAAGACCATTGGAAAATACAGATTCATAGCATTGATTCAAACATTACGATTCATAGCAGTTGTAAAAATTACTGTTATGAAGTAGCAAGGAGATAATTTTATGGTGGAGGTCGCCACAACGTGAGGAGCTGTATTAAAGGGTCTCAGCATTAGGAAGGTTGAGAGCTGTTGTTCTAGGTCTTATAAAGGTGATACCTCCTGTGCTGGCCACAGAGCAAAAGACGCTGCTGGCTGCTGTCTCTGGCAGATCGTGACCCCCAATCCTGTATATTTTTAGTTACTGGGGATTCCTGACTTGCTTGGTAGCAGTAAGTCAAGTTATTGGGAAAGTAGATTAGCTTGAAAGCACTTGGAATCTGTTTGCAGAAGCCTTTAAAAAAACTGGACACTTGGAGGGAGAAACTGGACGGTTAGTGCGCTGTAAGTAGCCAAATGCTCTGAAACATCACATTGTCCTGACTCATGTCCGTGCTCCTCAGGACACAGTAAGGATGGTATTCTGACATTTTAGAGTCACACCCCCCCCCCAATCCTTTAGTCTAATATTTTATCTTCCTGTCAGTCTGAAAACATATTAGTTTTGTTTTATCCCATTTGATGGTTTTTAATCTGATTTTTCCTTCCTTCTCACCCACTTAGGGATGATATGTTGGGGCCAGTTTGTATAGGGTTGCTAGTTGTTCAGTTTTCAACAATTCTTTGAATTATTGCTAGCACTGCTAAAGATTAGGCGAAGTCAGTTGTGGTGGCACATGCCACTTGGAGTAGGAGCAAGATCAGTGTTGGCTATGTCGGAGGCAGGAAGCCAGCCTGCCACCTGAGACCCCCCCCCCAGGACACCCCCGTCAACTGAAACATATTAAATGACATGCACTTGTGGTTAAATCAATTATAGTAAAGGCACAAGTATGTTCTTGAGATTATTTGCGAATGTTGTGCCTATACAGTGTAAATACTGCTATGATGTGCTTTGGCGCAAGTCTTCCCAGCTCTGTCAGCATTAGCCTCTTGGCCTCGGGGAGAAGAGGCCTTGGGAGTGAGCAATGTGTAAGATACTGAGTCCTTTCTTCCCTCCAGATGGCTGGCTGATGAGCAGCCATCGTTTATGCCTGGGTGAAATGTGTATGGTGTATTTTAGCCTTAATTTTTGGTTACTCTGTTGCCAAAGGGAGAGTGCTAAGTCTCTTTCCTGTCTCTCAGTCTCAGACTTCTTTAAGAGCAAAGTCCCTAACAAGCTCCTGTGAATAATCCTTTTCCCTTTCCTCATTCACTCTCTTGCCTCATCCCTGAGACCCCCTGAATCTGCAGAGTGTTGTCTGCACCCCACATTGTGGAGAAAGGGCTTGCCCCAGTTGTTGACACACCCTAGCAAAAAGTGAGGAAAAAATCGGACTGGATCGTGGCTACTCCTTTTTACAAGTAATTATTCATACTATGAAAGCAAGAGAGTATAACATTATTTTTTAAATCTTACTGATTATATTTAAAATCATTTTAGCTTATCAAATGAGTTTATAAGATTATTTATTACAAATTACCTGTTTTATCATTAGGGATTTTTAGGTAGCTTGTAAAGTGATGTTTCCTTTTTTTGTTTGTTGTTGTTGTTGTTTGTTTGTTTGTTTGAGACAGGGTTTCTCTGGGTAGCCTTGGCTGTCCTCGACTCACTTTGTAGACCAGGCTAGCCTCACACTCACAGTGATCCTCCTGCCTCTACCTCCTGAGTGCTAGGATTAAAGGCTTGCACTACCACGCCCAGCTTGTAAAGTGATGTTTCCACTAGCATTTATAGAGTGAAGATAACTATTAGAAGATAAAACATACATCTTGGGGAAATCTATCAAATCATTTAATTAGATGACGGCTGCACACACACAAACACGCACACACACAAACACGCAAACACACAAACACACACACACACACCTGCCCAAAGTGGACCATTAATATCATCATGATGAGATATAATATATGTAAATTGCTTTAAGTATGTATGTTTTGCTAGCTAGTATCTTGGGGGTTTGGTGCTGCCTGAATGCTTCCCTTCCCTTTGCAGTTGTGTAGGCCCATAGTAAGTGAAAACCACTCACCTGGCCTTGAAGGTTCCTGCCACTGGTGTCTTGTCATGGCACATGCAGATGGATGGTTTTTAGGAGACAAAGTTCTCAAGTCTGGAAATGCTAACTGGTCCCACAGTGCAAGTGCATTTCTTCATCTGCCTAATGTGTGCAGTGGAAGCTCCTTCATCCTCATCAGCGTGATCAAACCCCTTGCTTTCATCCTTGAGGGATCTCTCTCTCTCTCTCTCTCTCTCTCTCTCTCTCTCTCTCTCTCTCTCTCTCTCTCTCCCTCTGTGTGTGTGTGTGTGTGTGTGTGTGTTGTCAGATATCTAACTAGGTATTTGGCTACATCTGGACAACTGATTGAAGGGGAGGCTCTCTCCCCAAGTCCACTCCCCTTCCCCTTTCTAGAGCTGCCCCACACCCAGGTTCCAAGGGAACTTACTCTGGGGTCTGCAGTTTCTGTCACCCACCACCACATTCCATAGTCGTATCGCAGACGACTCTTAGGAGACTGACTGGCTTATTCTTCCATGAGATCTTCCTGTATGCCTGACGTGTGTATCACTTCATACTCGTGACCATCAATTAGTCCCCTCCTTCCATCTCTGTAGGACACACTGTATATAGACATTTTGTACATAAAGATCGCCAAATACTGTAGTGAGGTATTTGGCTACGTGTGGACTGTGGATTGACGGTACCACTCTTCCCTCAGCCCTCTCAGGGTTGTTGTGGGCCCAGGTTAGAGAGTCACGTGCCTGGAGGGGCAGGTGCTGCCCACCCATCTTTCAGCACACGGTTTATCTTCCGGTAGAAGCCCGTCCCCATGTCAAAGCTCAGAAGCTATCACAGTGCCTGGAGCCCTGGAGCCTGTTTTCCTGAAGGAAGACTGGTACCCCAGACCAAGAACAGCTGCTTCTCTTCCACGTGCAGATGTGGCCCCTGGCGGGCGCCAGCCTATGGGAGCCACTGCCTTCCGAATAACTGCCACAAGACATTTCTAAAGCGCAAAGCTTAGACCCAGCGTGAAAGAGTCCACATGCTCTCCTGGTCAGACGGTCCTGTCGAGCTGATAAAAGTGTTTGAACAGACTTCCTTTCTCATGGCTGAGACTTGCTCTGCTCTCTCCTCGATACTGTGAAGGAGACAAGAAAACATAAGAATGCTGGTCTGGGAAGTTTGTGTTTTCAGTTGGGATGATAGACAGTGCCTTTTCAAAAAGTCGTTACTGAATTTGCTTACTGCTCAGTTCCCACCCTGCCGCTACCACCTCCGTTCTCGGTTACAAGACTGAGGCACCCATAAAAGAAAGGTACGGACACTGTAAATATCAGGCTGACCCCACTGGGTAAATACAGACCAGCCTTTGGGAACTAACAGGAGGGAAGTGCCCAGAACCTCAATGTTTGTTGTTTCCTTGTCCCCAATTCTAGATCTGACAGTATTTTACACTATGGCTCAAGATGCTTACAAAGTAGAAGGGCTGGGAACTTAATATTTAAATTAGTTTAATGGCAGAACTCTGTTCTGCTCACACCCCTAAACCTCTTTCCCATCAGCCTCTTGACCGAACCATAGGTGAGCAATGGGTTGCACATTTTAAGTCTGCGTCTCAGACACAGTGTACAAATTGGAGGTTATCCCTATTTATGACACAGTGTCGGCTTGGAGAGGGTGAAGGAGAGGGCATGAAGTCTTGGGTAGAAAAGAGTAACCAGCTAACCAGGCTTGGTTGGCTGTGTCTTGTGGCAGTCATTTGGAGCGCGTTGGCTCAGCTAGTTGGTATGGTGAACGGGTACCATACCAGCAGATTTGGAGGCTAAATCCCAATCCCGTTACTAACACTTAGCAGGTGTATGATCATGGGCAATTCATTTAATTGCCTGCCAATTATATACTATATGGGAGATGAGCACCCGAAATGGAGTCAAGTGACCCCGACCCTTGACTCCACACTTTCTGAGCTGAGTGACTTTGGAGAAGCCCCTTGATCTCTCAAGCCTCAAGCTCCCCAGCTAGTAAATGGAAATAATATCTTCACTAACTACCTCACAGAATTGTAGTGAGAAATATCATCAGGTAATTGGATGAAAACCACCGTAGAAACTAGAAAGCACTATACAAAAATAGGTCGCGTTTATCAATTCATTAATGTTTCCCACTGTCTGTGAGTCTGTTTTACTCTCACCAGTGGTTGGTTCATCTTCTGGAGTGGGGCAGATTGAAACATGAGTATGATGCAAGGGACTAGAACTGTTTTACTTTGAACTTAGAGGTGAGAGAAGTAGTTGGCAGTAGCAGTGGGTGTTATAGTTCAGTGATAAAATGATAGGCCGTTTCTGCTGGGTCATTTTGAAAAGGGTTGGGGAGTAACTGAGCAGGGTAGTACGCTTGCCTAGTGTGCACAAAGTCCTGGCTTTCATCCCCAGAGCTGCATAAACTGGGCATGATAGCACTAGCCTGTAATCCCAGCATTCAAAAGGTAGAGGCAGGAGGATCAAAAGCTCAGATTTATCCTTGGCTACATAGTGAATCTGAGACCAGCCTGGGTTACATGAGATCCTGTCTTAAAATAAAATAAAATAAAATAAAAAGCCCCTTAGGATGTGGTCGCAATTCTTGTAAATACCAGACCCAAGAGGGGAACTCAAACAGTGACTAAGAATTTAGGCGAGAGCACTGCTGCCTGTCACTAAAGGTGATGGAGGCCAGGATGACGGTATCGCTGGCAGCTTTGGAGAGCATCTCCCTGGGCCTCCAAGAACTGTCATGCCTAACATCTGCATACCAGGTGGCAGAGAAGAAAGCTCTCTGGGGCTACAGCTACCTATCACCAGCAACTCAGCCATGGTCAGTTCTTTATTTCAGCCAAGAAAAACAGTGGAGCCTGGCCTCACAGGGATGGTGTCTGATCAGTCCTTGTATCTTTGGTACCATCTAATACGGTGCCTTGTACATAGTAGGTGCTTAATCAGTGTTGCTTGTACTTCATTTTCTCCAGGCCTACAAGAATTATACTCCGTTTACAACCATGTGATTGATATATATATATATATATATATATATATATATATATATATATATATATATTGATTTGGATTGCAGCTGTATGTGACACTTTGGGCAAGATTTTCCATCTATCTTATCTTCATTTCATCTATAAAGCAGTGTGTTCTCAAAAGTCCCCCTTAGGTCCCAAACACTAGAACCCTGTGGTTCTGATTCTGAACATGGGTGTGTAAGGTAGCCACGGAAGCCCCAGCCCTCTCCAGGGACGTGCTGCAGACAGTTGCCTGGTCTTTTTCATCAGTGTTTGATTACTTCAGAGTAGTTCTGGACAAGCAGCCTCATCAGAAATGCTGCTGCAGGGCTGGGAAAGGTGGCTGAGTGGCAGAGCACTTCCTGGCATGTGGGTTCAATCCTAAGCACTACAGAATAATAAAAACTTTAAAAGTCTTGTGATGCTTCCCTCAAGAACAGAAAGGATATCTTTATATATATTCTCCTTTAGAATCAGAGGGAAAGGAAGGGAGGAAGTACAAGGAAAGAAACTGACCAGTATGGTATTTCATAGATTTTCATCTGTAGTATGTGGATTTGCATTTCCAAGCACAGATTGATTGCATACCAGGAGACAATCAAAAGTGCACTTCCTGCTGAAAGAAAGTGGTCCAGGATTTAAACTTCTGTGGACACAATCTAGAAGTGGGCAGACAGGAATCAGTCAAGTGAAAAGAGGAGATGGCTAGAAAGTATGTCCTGAGTAATTTTCCTTTAGTACCAAATGTTAGCCGTGACAATCTTTATCTAAGTGATTCTCAGCCAGGCTTGATGGTGTACACCTGTAATCTGAGCGCTTGGGAGGTGGAGGCAGGAGGATCAGAAGTTCAAGGTCATCCTCATCAGCATCACAAGTTCAAGACCAGCCTGGGATACACGAGACTTTGTCTTAAAATTTAAAATAAATAGATACATAGGATTAAAATAATCGTATCTCTGTGTACAGGAAAAAGCATATTTATATTTTAAGTAAACGTTTATCTTGATCTTATTCCATGTTTTTCAGAAAACAAGCAGCATTTTTCATTCACATAAAATGTAAAATACTTGCATGCCACCAGTCATAATGGCTTACTGGTTCTATGCCTGTCAGTGTGACCTTATGTGTATTGCTGCCGATATCCTGTTGAAGAGACTAAGGGACATAATACTCTTGTAAACTTGTAAATTTTGTTGGTAACATATGTTTACTTAAGCAGTTACTGAAAAGCCACATGGCTTTATTTTTCATTTGATACTTTTTGATCAAAGCTACACCGTTGGTTAATTCACTAGGACACTAAATATTAACTTGCCTTTTAAATGTGAAGTTGAACATCTTGTGAAAAGTAAGTGTGAATTTTTTTTTAAAAATGTATGCAGTGTAAACTAATTTTATCCTCAACATAAGGAACCCCTCTGGCCCAAAAAGGTGCAATTTTGGGCCCTTTGGAATTAGCCACCCAGAGATAATTAATGTTCAGCTAAATGTAAACTGTTTTAATTAGCCAAGATCGTTCAGCTTTCAGAGATGTCATGTGCTCATTTGTGTCTGGAATTATAGTTGTAAATGAAAATGTAAAAGGGTGATGGGGTGGTGATGGTGGGGGTCAATAAACTTACCTTTAAATGTAAAAGCCTGGTTCTTGGATACTCTTGGACAGTGTATCTCTTCACAATAAGTGTCTGACACTGTGTTCTTACTTAAGAACATTTGCAGAAAGAACAATGGCGCCTTAATACAAAGAAGATAAAGTGCACAGCCACTGTAGCCAGAGGAGAAACGGAAACATGTTAAACCCAAAAGCTTACATAATTGAAGTTTGTTAGAATAATTGGGAAACAGGAACACAATCATGGGTAGGTGTTTACACCTTCTGCCAGCTAACACTAAACCAATTTTCTGAATAAAGATTTGACCTGGACCAGCAGCAAAACTAAACTTGCTGCTTCCCCACTGAGCTCTGCCTCAGCTTGGTGAGCCCCAGGCTGACTACAGTCTGAGGAAAAGAGAGGCCTAGATCTGGTTTCTATATTTGCTGTCACGGACATCTATCAGGAAATATAATGCTTTATTGTTTTGCTTAACAAATTCTCCTTTTGCCTGGCGGTGGTGGTGCACACCTTTAATTGCAGCATGGGGAGGCAGAGGCCAATAGATCTCTGTGAGTTCAAGGCCAGCCTGGAGCAAGTTCTGGGACAGCTAGAGCTGTTACACAGAGAAGCCCTGTCTTGAAAAACAAAACAAACAAACAAACAAAAGTCTTCCTTTCCGGAGCTAGGGATGCAGTTTGGTTAGTAGAGCAGCAGAAGCCATGGACTCTGTCCCTGGCACCACATAAAACCCTGTGTGGTGGTATATACTTGTTAGCCTGGCATTTGTGAGGAGGAGGCAGGAGGGTCAGGAGTTTGAGGTCATGCTTAGTTATACAGTGAATTTGAGGTCAGTCTGAGCTACATGAGACTCTGTCCTTTTCAATCTGTGGCATCATGGTTAACAGAGATTATAAGTATACACACTGAGGTCACCCTTGTCTAGTTTAAAGTTCATCACACACACACACACACACACACACACACACACACACACACACACACACACACCAGGAACAATGATGTGCCTCAGGCTTCCTCACACTCACTATGTAGCCAAGGCTGGCCTTGAACTCCTGGTTCTCTGGTCCTTACCTCCCGAGTGCTGGCCTTGAACTACGGATTCTCCTGCTCTTACCTCCAATACACCTGGCTTTTTCTTTCTTTAAACTATATTCACTTTCTTTTGCCCCTCATTCCCCATGCAGAAGTCCTCCTGCCACAGCACCAAGAATGGAATACAAGCAAGATGGCGCTGCACTAGGAGTTACTCTGGCCCATCCTCTCACCTGACTGGGCCCCTGCTCACTCTCCTGTGCTGTACTTGCTGTTTTCTAGACACCAGCTTTCAGATTTGACCTCCCCCCCACACCCCCACACCCCCCCCCCACACACACACACCCCTCTGTTTCAGTTTTTTGGTTGGTTGGTTTTTTGGTTTTTTGAGAGACAGGGTTTCTCTATGTAGCCTTGGCTATCCTGGACTAGCTTTGTAGACCAGGCTTGCCACCCCCTCCACACCACATACCCCCACCTGGCAGCACTTAACTCTTAATTGACTTGACTTGGAGCTCTCTTGTGTTTGGATTTTGTTAAGGAATGCCTCGCCTTTGTGGACTGTTTGATAGTTAAGCCTTTTTCTAGCACTAAAAGAAAGGCAGCCCTTACACTATCCTCCATCTTTGGCTAGCAACCTAGAAACCCATTATTTTGTATGCTAATAAAAAAAGAAACCTGATAGGCCAGATGTCCATAGCTGATAACATTCCTTATGCCCAGGGTGTCGGTGGGGACCAGATGAGTAGGGTAATTGAACACAGGTCCTTGGCTTGACAAGTATAAAGGTCAGAAGGAGATTCTACAAATTTTATAAATCTGTGTTTATCAAGCCTGAGAAAATTTTAGAGCACTGTAGAATCCAGTAGAAAAAATGGCTTGTAAGCATACTGCCATGCCCTCCCCCCAACCGCACCCTACCCCCCGCCGTTCTTTTCTGAGACAAGGTTTCATATAGTTCAGGCTGGCCTTGAACTCCCTGTGGAGCTGGGAATGGCCTTGTTAGATCCTGATCTTCCCGTCTCCAGCTCCCTCCAGTCCTGGGATCACAGGCATAGGGCTTCCACAGCCGACTAGAGAATGCGTTTGGTTCTTGGTCCTCTGGCATTTATAGGAATGTGTATTATAGCTGCGCCGCTAGAAGAGCCGTGATAGGGCAGGGATGTGGGGAGAGTGGATTTCAGCTGATGGTGTTGTGGGGGGGGGGGGGAGGAGGGGGGTTGTGAGGGGGCGGGGCGGGCGGGAGTAATAAGTGGCCTTTGAGTTGGGCAGGAAACATGAGGAGACCTTACCATAAATGCGTGCCCATCAGGAACAGTGCTGCTCTCCTCTGAGTTCTACCTATCTCCTCTTTAACCAACTCCGAGGCCCCAGAATGCAATCCTTTCCTTTTAGTTTTTGGTCTACAGTTCAAGTTTTAACAGTTGTCCTGGAGACTGTTTTTTAAAAACTGCTTAAGTATATGAGGGAAGCTGTTTCCTGCAGGGATCTTTTGATAATGAGCAAGTTGCCCCTGGCGTTCATTTGCTAATGATGACTCAGTGTGTGTGGCACAGGCTTTATGAGGTCCTCTGGCTGGAGACATGAGGATAGCACTAATGACGACTCACGTGCAGCAAGGAGAACTGGCGTATCATCTTATCAATCACTTTCACTCTGTGTGTGTGATCTTATCAATTGCTTTCACTCAGGCCGTGTGTGTGTGTGTGTGTGTGTGTGTGTGTGTGTGTGTGTGTGTGTGAATGATCTTATCAATTGCTTTCACTCTGCCTGTGTGTGTGTGTGTGTGTGTGTGTGTGTGTGTGTGAGTGTCTGTGTGTGTCTGTGTGTGTGTGAGTGATCTTATCAATTGCTTTCACTCTGCCCGTGTGTGTGTGTGTGTGTGTGTGTGTGTGTGTGTGTGTGTATGTGTGTGTTGTAAGCCAAGGGACAATTTTGAGTACTCCTTGGGTGCTGTTTTTTGTTTTTTCATTTTTTTGTTTTTTGAGGTTGTGGGTATTCAAGATAGGGCTTCTCTGTGTAGCTCTGGCTGTCCTGGAACTCACTCTGTAGACCAGGCTGGCCTCATACTTGGAGATCTTCCTGCCTCTGCCTCCTGAGTGCTTGGATTAAAGCCATGTCCCAGCACTGCCCAGCAAGTAAGTGCCATCTTGAGAGAGAGAGAGAGAGAGAGAGAGAGAGAGAGAGAGAGAGAGAGAGAGAGAGAGATTTACATATACGTATGTGTGCCTAAGTATGTATGTACATCACATATGTGCAAGGGCCTGTGGGTGATAGAAGAGGACATTAGGTCCTCCTGAAGAGCAGGACGGGCTCTTAACCACTGAACCACTCCCCCAGCCCTCCAGGCCCATTGACGCCTGCACTGGAGCTCACTGGGTAGGCTAGGCTGGCTGGCCAGAGAGCCCAAAGCCTGACGACTAGAGTTAAATCTCCAGAATGGCAGAAGGAGAAAACCAGCTTCTTAGGCCAGAAGAACGAGGGTGCTGTGTAAAGTGAATATAGAGCTGTCAAAGGAGCCAGATGTATGGTACAAGACAGTAATTCAAGGATCTGGGAAGTGAAGTCACAAGGACCAAGAGTTCAAGGTCAGCCTCAGCTACATAATGAATTTGAGGCCACTCTGAGCTACATGAGACCTTTCTCTCACATAAACTGGTCTGGAGAGATGGCTCAGCAGGTAAGAGCATGTGCCACCCTTGCAGAGCATGGGACCAGTTCCCAGAACCCACATTTGTCTGCTCCCAAGTGCCTGTAACTCTAGTTTTCGGGGACCCAACATCCTCTTCTGGCTTTTACAAGACACCTTGCACACACATGGTGCACATAAACACATGCAGGCACACATACATGTACATCAACAAGAAATCAGGCTTTTGTTTTGTTTTATTTTTAAATATCACATACATGAACTGTCAAAGAATCCACCTTTTTATTCACCCAAAATGCTGTCTCTTCTGGAATTTCTTGGAGAAGTTTTTTCATGTTCTTTGACCATGGCCACAGATTATCGTATTTTAAAAAATTTGATAAGATCTAGGAGACATGTCGGTCTAACCTGCAGTTAGAAAGTAAGCTAGAATTTGAGCATATGCTTCATTTCTGGACTTATAAGTAGTAATTGGCTATTTGACTTTATGCAAATTAATTTCTCATTTTTATTTTTCTGTTTAAAACTTGAGGATATTAATTTCCTCCTTGTAGGGCTGTTTCAAAGCCCAATGAGGTATTACAAATACTGGCACAATGCTGGTATGTATTAGATACTCAATAAATATTCATTGAATCTGAGCGCTGTAGGAAATTTCTTTCAGAAACCAACTCCTGAATATCGTAACTTACAAGAGAGTTCCCTTAGCTAGGTAGGGCGGTGTGCGTCTGTAACTCTAGTGCTTGGGAGGCTGAGACAGATTTCTTTAAGGCCAGCCTGGTCTAATAGCAAGTTTCAGGGCAGCCTGACTATGTAGCAAGACCTTGTCTCAAATGAACAAACAAATGAAAAAGAGAGGGGAGAGAGGAAGAGGAAGAGAGGAGGAGAGGGGCAGAGAGGGGGAGGGGGAGAGGGGCAGAGGGAGAGGGAAAGAGGGGGTGAGGGGGAGAGGGGCAGAGGGAGAGGGGGAGAGGGGCAGAGGGAGAGGGAAAGAGGGGGTGAGGGGGAGAGGGGCAGAGGGAGAGGGGGAGAGGGGCAGAGGGAGAGAGACAGAGACTGAGGTTGATTTTCCTGATCATCAGTGCTGTTCAGTGGCTGTCAGTTGCACAAAATTCCAGGGTGTTTACTTAACCCAGGGTACTCCCTGCCCTGAGAAGAAGTAGAAGCCAGGAGAAGCTTAACCATGGGGCGACTCCCTATTCTGGGTGTAGCTGGAATGTACCTCAAGCATGCACTCCGGCCCTCTTCCGGCCTGCCTTTTTTTTTTTTTTTTTTTTTTTTTTTTTAGGTTATCAAGATTGAGCATTCTTCCTGTAATCTGGTACACTCCTTAGGTACACTCTCCTCAGAGCCCAGCATCTGAGACAGCCATTACATGGGGCATCATGCAACAGCCCTCTGAGGTGTTTCCGCTGTCTTCGTCTTCCCTCCCTGACTCTAACAACTTTATTTCCCCCCCTTTGACTAGTTGCTTCTGTCCTTTACTCACTGCCTGATGTAGAACATGAAGTTGGAACGGAAGGAAGGGACGGAGCAGAAACTGACCAGGAAAATGGGCCAATTGCTATCCAATAGGCAGTCAGAAGCTGCATCTGTTAAGCAGCGTTGACTCACTTGGGCGCATACGATAAGGAGAAGCCAGGTACTGCCTAGCATCTCCGGTTTCATTTTGTCTGCCTTCCTGTTTTGGGTTGCCTGGTAGCTCTGCATGGAGGCATGTGCATCATTCAAGGAATGCCTATCCAGACACCTGTGATACCTGTCCTAGCTCATCCCCGCTTCAAGGATAAAATAAAACAAAGTAACTGAGACATCTTATAGTCGGCTGTTACAATTCCTCCCTAAAGGCACCTAAGGTCACCTTGGATTCCAGGAACATCAGAGGATCCCAGGTCAGCCCACCTCCCAGATGAGGGCATCCTACCCAGAATGGAACATGAGCAGTCATCTTCTGAGAACGATATTGTCCCCTCAGGCAGGAGGGACTAGTTGGACCACCTTGTAGAACCAGACTGAAACAATGACCAGCCAGGATTGCTCAATTACACATTCTTCTTGCTGGCTCCCCCAGTTCTTGCTATGCTTAAACGTAAAGTTCATGTAGCTCCTATCTGTTCCTTTCCTGGCTGTGTGCATTAATGAAATCTAACTCTATTTTCATCTTTACTCCTCTTTTGTGTTAGGGGCACTACACCCTGTGGTTTCTTATGAAACTTTCTTCTCTGAGCTAGTTTTTTGTTTGTTTCTTTCTTTTGTTTCTTTGTTTTTGAGACAGGGTTTCTCTGTATAACAGCTTTGGCTGTCCTGGACTCACTTTGTTTTTTTGTTTTTGTTTTTGTTTTTTAAAGATCTTTATTTATTTTGTATACAGTGCTCTGCCTACATGTACACCTGCAGGCCAGAAGAGGGCATCAAATCACATTATAGATGGTTGTGAGGCACCATGTGGTTGCTGGGAATTGAACTCAGGACCTCTGGAAGAGCAGTCAGTGCTCTTAACCTCTGAGCCATCTCTCCAGCCCCCTGGACTCACTTTGTAAACCAGGCTGGCCTAGAACTCACAACAATCCGCCTGCCTCTGCCTCCCAAGTGATGGAATCAAAGATATGTGCCACCGCCACATCTAGGGTTCTGAGTTAGTCTTAAAAGGAAAATCTCATTAAGCCCAGACTGGCCTTGAACTCAGTACGTAGCTGGATGAATATTACCCTAAACTGATTCTCCTCCCCCCCCATCCCCCTTCAAGTGCTAGGATCTGAGATTACAGACACGTAACACCGCACCCAGTTCATGCATTGCTTGGAATTAAATATAGGGCTCTGTGTGTCCTTCAGCAAGCACTCTACCAACTGTGTTACAACCCCAGCCCCTCAGCGTTTATCTGCCTTCCATGACAAGACTTGCTCTATAAAAGGCCCACTTACGCAAGAAGGAAACCTATTACACCCCCGCCCCAAGCCTCTAGAAAGGCTTTCTACTCCCAGAGGGTTGCAGGCAGGTTATGTACAGGAGCGGAAAGCATATTTCTAGTCCTGGTATCTGTAGCCTGTTATAACACCCTTCCCCTAGTAAAGAACGTGATCCGTACGGAGCCGCGCCCTTCTCCCTCGAACTACAACTCCCAGGATGCAGCCTGTCCTAAGAGTACGCACGCGCATGGGAGGGGAAAGGGAGTAGTGGGGCGGGGGGGAGAACCAGCAGCACCGACAGCGCGGTAGGGTTTCGGGGCAGCTGGCCGGAGGACTCGTCGCCTCCCTGAACTTCAGGCACTGCGGAGTGCGGGCTCTGAGAGGAGCGATTCAAACCTTGTGGACCGCAGGGGTCGGCGGCCGGACAGGTGAGTTCAGCGACCGTGCTTTCCAGGAAGTCCGTCGGCGGGCGCGGCAGCGGGTCGCTCCGGCCTGGGCGACCGAGGAGGGAGCGGCTGTGCTTCCCGCTCCTTCCCCGCGGGCCTCGCTAGGGAGCGGAGGGTGCCGGGCCATTCCGGAACGGCGAGGTGTGCCGGGTGTCGCCCGCGGCCAGGCGCGCAGGGCTCCGAGCTGTCGGTGAGTCACTCGCGACCGGCCAGCTGGGGGTTCGGGGCCGACCGTCTCTCGGGTTCGGGACCCGCCGGCTGGGGTTCGGGGCCCGCCACCTAGTGTTCGGGACCGGCCTCCTCCAGTTCGGGGAAAGTCTGCATGGGGGGTTCGGGACTAGCCGTCTGGGTTTGGGACCGGCTGATGCTCCTGAACCCGCGTGGGCTGGCAAGCCGTCCAGGCATCGCCCCACTCTCTCTACCCGAGCCATCATCTCGCATGCCCCTGCTGTCGGTTGGGAGGGAACCCACAATCCTTGGGACACACCCTTTTCGTGATTGAAATCTGGCGTCTTGCATTGGCCATTTTGATCTATCTGCTGTGCTCTGCTCTTCCTTAGAATAAATTTCTGCCTCCTGCGCAGCACAGCTGGGGCCGGCTGTGAAGCTGACGACGGGTTTGTTTTGAGGACGTGACTAGGTCGTTATATTTTTGCTTACAGAAGTTGATGCGTTTCCTCCGCAAACCTACATTTTGATTACAAACAAAAATGGGAAACAGACCCAATTTTTACTTTCTTTCCGCCCCCCCCCCCCCGTCTCTTTCTCCTCTCTTTTGCGTTTTCTAGTCTTCTCGGTTGTGTTTAAGAATCTCCTTTCCCCTTTTGAATTCTTTTTCCTGTTCCCTTTCTACCCCCCACCCCCAGCCCGCGCCCCCCCCCCCTCGCTCTCGTCTTCTTTCATGTTCAGCAAAGAATCGCATTTCCAACTTGCCCTCTGCCTTCCCTAAAACCCACAGTCATCTATTTGGTAATGAACGCTGCAGTAAAACTTTTCCCAGGAGGTCGTACTTAAACAGGAAGTGAGCCTGTGGAGATTTGCTAGCCCTGTGCAGCCTTCTTGGGTTTCTGACATTTTTGTGCAGCTCGTATTTCTTTTTCTGAGCATTTTCAAGAATGGGGTTTTTTGGTTTTGGTTTGTTTGTTTGTTTGTTTTTTCATATTAAGTTGATGAATCAATTGACCTGCCAGTATTTTAGAAGAATAACTTTGCTTAGACTCAGAGCACATATTGATCTTTCAAACGACCTAGGTTTAGTTCCTAGCACCCCCACATCACATGACCTACAACGATCTGTAAGTCCAGTTTCAGGGCATCCAGTACCCTCTTCTGGTCTCTACAAGCCCTGGACACATGATGCATATAGTGCACATACAGACAAGCTGGCACAGACATATATATATATATACACATAAATAGATTAAAAAAAAAACTCTACAGTTACAGTTAGAATCCCATCTCCAGCTCTACAGTGTGCATTCCATTATATTCCGATCTTAGAAGAACCTCCCTTGCCTTTGCATCTGTCTCCCAGCAATTGATGGTGACCAGGTAACCCCATGATCGTCCTAGCATCCTGGGGTGTGTGTGTGTGTGTGTTTGGGTCTATGCAGATGTGTTCACACATGTGTGAACATGCATGTGGAAGCCTGGAAGTCGATGTTATGTCTTCCTGGATCATAACCACTGAACCATATCCCTTGTCCCTCCTTCTAGACTATTAAGAAATTAATCCATTTGGGAAACCTCGGCTACATGCGTATCATTCCAACCTCTATGCTAGACAAGAACAAAGAGAAGTGTGTTCGTGATATTGCTGCCCTATAGCTAAATTTTTTTTTCATCTTTGTGATAGACCTTTAGGCCACATTTTACCTGACATTACATCCTTATGGGTCAGATCCCATCACAATTCTTGGTTTTCAGTGTAATCACAATTTTATTTCAGGCTGGAGACGTAGCTCGATAATTAAATGCTTGCATAGCACGTAAGGGACTAGGCTGGATCCCAGCACCACAGGAGCCAAGCGATTGTTTTCAGCTCCCCAGAACTGGCTTATTAAACCGCAGGTTCAGTACAACAGAAAGAACCTAAGGGCCTAATGGAGGGCAGAGCTTTCCACATTTAGCATGCGTAAGTCACGTGCCTGTTCATCTGAAGTGGAGTCTAGAACGTGCATCTCTCAAAGTTGGTAGAAATCACACTTTGAAAACCAAGATGGGTGTGGCTGGGCGCGGACCCAGCACCCAGGAGGCAGAGGCAAGTAGATCGCTGTGAGTTCGAGGCCAGCCTGGTCTACAGAGTCCAGGGCAGCCAAGGCTACACAGAGAAACCTTGTCTCGAAAAACAGAAACAACCAAAAAAAAAAAAGAAAGAAAAAGAAAAAAGAAAACCAAGATGGGAAGATAATTTTTGAAGTTACTTCAAGGGGCTTATAATGGTTCTTTTAAGACAGGTGCTCATAATTGTGATATCAGATATATATATATCCAGGACTTGTCTAATTTTCAATATAGAAAATTTTTATTTGAGACAGGGTCTCACATAGGCCACACAGGCCTCCAATTTACATTGTGGCGAAGTTAGGCTTGTGCTGGAATTACATGTGGGTGCCACCATGCTGGCTTCTCCTTTGTTGTTTTTGGGGTTTTGTTTTGTTTTGTTTTTTTCTATATACTCTCAGCTTTCTTCCTTTTCCTTCCTCAGTTGTTTGCATTCACATTTGGTAGTTAATTCAGCACTCTATCCCAGACATTTTCTTGGGCTCCTGATGTGTGTAAGATAGGATTCCTGTGTGTAGATGCTTACTTTCTTTGCAACTATGCCTGTGTACTGGTTCAGAGCACTTGTAGGTGCTGTTTGTAGGAAGCAGAAACATGCGGTAGTTGTATGTTAATCTGTTTCCATGTGTTTGTCATCCGTTCTCCCAGGCCATCCCTTTCTGTCATGTTGGAGTGTGTGTGACATATCTACATAGAGTACAGTGTTATTTTATACATTTATTTGGAATTTAAGATGATCTGAATACAGGAAAATCAACTAGACGTAAGCACTGTTATCAGTAGGGTTGTGTCTGCAGGTATAAATATATACCTGGAGTAGAGATCAACAGAGGGAGGGGAAAACGTGAAAGAGATAGAGATAGTGGGAGAAAATGGCTTTCATGCTGTTCTGGGTCGGCCTGTACTCTGGTGTTATTGTTTAGGTTTGAATTCATGAGCTTCCTGCCTTCGCTTCCAGACTGCCAGCATTGTGAGCATGTGCCACGACTCGGGAATTTTTGTTTTGTTTGTTAATGGGTTTTACTCTGGAGCCCAGTTTGACCTGGACTCACCGTGCTTCGATTATTTGCACACTCACAGCAGCCTTCTCCACTCAGCCTCCCTAGTGCTGGAGTTAGAAGTGTGAGCCCACGCCCTGCCAGGAGTTCCCGATTAGAAGCATCCGGGAGGGCATTAGTGTGTAGGCTATAATTGTAGCCAAAGCAGTGTGTCACTGCTTGCTGGTCATTGACTTCCCGTTGACATTTGATTTACACTTGCTCTTCTCGGTTTTATGTCAGATCATTTAAAATCGTAAGTGTAAAATTATATTGAAAGGAAAACAAATATTATTTAATTTGTGATGGTCCATTAGCCTGTTAGATATTAAAATTGTGAGTCAAATTCTGTTTGCTAATTATAAAAATAAATAAATCTGAGCATATGTTCTTATATCCGTCTGAACCCGATTAGTGAGTGTATATTTATGTATATATACTCACGTGAGTGTGTATTTGCGTGGAAGCCAGGTGCTTTTTTCCAAGACGGGATCTTTCTCCATAGCCCCGGCTGTCCTGGAACTCACTATATAGACCAGGCTGGCCTCAAGCTCACGTAGATCCTCCCACCTTTGCCTTCCCAGTGCTAGGATTAAGGGTATGCGCCACCACACCAGGCTCTGCCTTATTTTTCTGAGACAGGGTTACATACTGAACTTGGAGCTCCCTGAGTCAGTCAATCACTGCACCCCAAGATCCTCCTGTCTCCTCCTTCCCAACTCTGGGATTACAAGCACATGCTGCCTGACTGTTATGTGGGTACTGGGGATCAAACTCCCGTCCTCAGGCCTTCCCACAGACCTCTGCCGAGACTGTTTTGTTTTGATACTTTGTAGTACGGAAGGACTAGAGAGAGGTTCTAATAATCCACAGTGGTAAATGGTTGAAAGTGCATGCGTTCTCTAAACTTTCTTCGGAAACAAAATCATTAGCCTGTATCTTGAGAATAGAATTTTTACATTTTTTTTTTTTAGTGTGTGTGTAGGTGCCCACGTGCTGTGATGCCTGTGTGGAGGTCACAGACAGTCTGTGTGAGTCAATTCTCTTCAGCATGTGGATCAAGCGCCTTTAGCTGCTGAGTCATCTTGTTGGTCCCGTCATTAACTCTTATCTTGAAGTGGAATGTTGCTCTTTTTTATGATTAGTGTTTCTTACATCTTGACCAAGAAATGCCTTCCTCTCCCTGCCATACAGTTTACCCACTTAAATGTAATCCCTAAGGGGCCAAAGAAAAGCAATAATGCCAACATTATAACCCAGCACTGGGTAAGTAGAATTCAAGGCCAGCCTGGGCTAAATGAGACTTTGTCTCAAAGCAGATGCAACAAAACAATAATGTGTGCTCCTAATGTCAGTGGATTTTAGTATGCTAAAGAGTTGAGCAGCCTGTACTGCAATTCGTTCTAGAACATTTTCTCATGCTAGAAAGAAACCTCTTACCACTAGCAGTCACCATATGTGTCACGTCATATGAATCATATAACAGCTGACCCTTTGTGACTGGCTTCTTTCACATGTACTTGTTGCTTGTTTGTTTTACAGGTCACTGTGTAGTTCAGGCTTGGCCCGGAACTTACTATTTAACTTATTAATTGTGGCAGGAGTGTCAGCTCTGGAAGTGCTGGTATTACAGGGTTAGCCACCCCATGTCTGGTAGACATCTTTGTCCCTCCTCCTTTCCCCCCCCCCTTTTAAAATTAACATTTATTTATTTTGTATGTGTCTATGATGTGTACTGTGTGGCCATGTGCCATCATGGTACATGTGTGGAGGTCAGAGCAGAGCTCATAGGGATCTGTTATGTTCCACTACCTTTAGGGTCCCAGGAGTTGAACTTAGGTCATCAGGCTTGCTAGCAAGAATTCTGACCTCACTAAGCCATCTTGTTGACTTTTTTTTTTTTAAAGGTTTCTCTGTAGCCTATGTAGCTGAAGAGACCTTGAACTTTTGACTCTCTTGCCTTCCCCTCACAACTGCTAGGGTTACAGGCGTGTACTACCAGCCTTGGTTTTCTGTGGTGATAGGGATCCAACCCAGGGTTTTGTGTATGCTAGACAGGCACTCACCAACTGTGCTGTATCCTCAGCTCAACCCTGGTACTCCTAAGAGAAAATGGCTATAATGCTATTAAGATTCCTTGATAGGAGTGACCTTTTATTGACCTGTAAAAGTATACACTCCCTAGGGTACTATGCTCAAGCACTTACACCCACACCCTAGGGAAGGAACACAAACACTCACAGACACTCCTACGAACTAAGGTTACTGATAGACAGCAATAACCTTTTGCGGATAAACAGTTCCTGTCTGGACATAGCCAACTTGTAGCATCATTATAAATACATCCTGAATTTATATAAATTCAGGAATATAATATAAATACTCCTGAAGTGTATGTGAGAAAAATGGATGAAAGATAAAGTAGGAAAAATGAGGGCATACTGCTAAGAGTACCATGGCAAGGCAACTTGTTAAATTTTTAGATAGGGTCTTCTATGTATCTCTTGACTGGCCTGGAGCTCACTACACAACCGTGGCCTCAGGTCCCCAGCATCCTCCTGTTTCTGGCTCCTGCAGGATACAGGCGCGGCCCATCAGTCTGGCTGTGTGTTAAATACCCATAGAGTATGCTGGAGTAGTGAAGCATGCCTCCGACCCAGGCACCAGAGAGTCTGTAGTAAATGTTTGGCAAGTGCATATTATTTAATATGTGTATGGATTTGTTAGTCCTTAACTTACTGAAAAAGAAGTCCCTTATTGAGCAGGATCCTATTACTAATAATTACACACCCTGGGTTCCCATTTGTAAAATCATAAAACAGAGTATATTGGTTTTGTGGGTCTTTTGTTATAACTAATGAGGAGTTGTTAAGGAACTCATTCCCTTGGGGTGTATAGCACCAAAAGGGAGATTGCCCTTCAGCTATGAATGGATCAAGTTAGGTTCAAATTAAATGTGTGCACCCTTCAGTCAGCCCTGATGTTGGGCAATGGTGACAAGACTTCGTACAACTTGAGGGTGTATTTTTCTTCTTGGTGGGCTCTTACTGCACAAGTGTTTCAGAGTTGACACCTGGTCCCCACCCCTCATTTTTTTCCTGCAGTTTGCCCTAAAGTTATTGCCCTAAAGGTATTGCCATAAAGCACAGAACATGCAGGGGAGGGGCTGAGGCAGAGCAGTATGGTTTTACCTCCAGCAGACCCTTCCCGGGGAATCCCTGGATATGGGTGGTTCAGCCTCTGCGTCCCCCTTGCTGCAGAAGAAACCAAACTCACTGGTGCTCTCTCCCCTCCCCAAGACTAAACCTGAGGTCTGGCCTTGTCTTCTGAGTAGGACACTAGGGAATTGCCTTCAAGGAAGTGTTTGTACTGGTCTCTGAAGAATATAAAAATATTTGAACACAGTGGGGGAAAGGATATTTTAGGTTGTAGTAAAACAATGTGATGATGTAAGGATAGGAAGTAGAAAAGCATGGAGACTGGACTGCTTTTTTTTTGTTGTCCATTTTTTTAAAGTTCTCCCTCCCTCCCTCTCTCTCTCTCTCTCACTCTCTCTCTCTCTCACTGTCTCTCTTTCTCTCTCTCTCTCTCTCTCTCTCTCTCTCTCTCTCTCTGTGTCTGTGTGTGTGTGTGTGTGTGTGTGTGTGTGTGTGTGTGTGTGTGTGTGTACTGTTAATTGCAGGTCCCTCTCAGAGTCCATAAAAGATATCAGACCCCTTGGCACTGGAGTTACGGGTGAGTCTGAGTGGCTGCCCATGAGGATTGGGAACTGAACTCAGGTCCTCTGTCACAGCAGTATGCACTGCTAACTACGGAGCCATCTCTCACAATTTTTTGTTCTATTTGGAAACAGTATCTCCCTGTGTAGCCTTGAATGGTCTCAAACCTCTCTTTCACATATATTGGTTTGTGTGAGTTGGTTTTCTCCTTCTGGGATGAACTTGGTTACAGACAGCAAATGTCTTTACCCCTGAACCACCTTGCAGGTCCTGTGTACTGATTTTTTTTTTTTATCAGCCCTTTTTCTCTTTACTTTTTTCTTCCTTTCCGTCCACTGGCTGTAGTCCCTGCTGCCATTTAGCCTAGGCTTCGTTCTTTTGCATCCTCCATGCTTTGCTCCCTCTTTAGCTGACTCTGCCTCTTTCTGACCACCCAGCGTTACCTTGGAACCACCACAGCACTAATTGTCAGGCCCATGGCTTTGGGCTGCTAATTACATATTGCCTTGTTTTTTTTTTTAAAGTAGCTCTAGGTTGTTTCACTTTCCCAAGTAGATGGCTTTCATCTCTTGGGTCTCAGGGAATACAAACTTCTTTAAGCTTCTTGCTGTGGATTATTATTATAAAGCCACCGAGCTCCCAGAAATGAGCTACAGCGGGGACTCAGAGTGGCCTCTAAGAAACATGCCCAACCCCACGCCAGCCTCCTGGCTCAGGGGCCGGCTTGGCTTCCCTGGCTCTTTTCTGTGCCTCTTCACCACTCTAGGATACTACTTACTATTTAAAAAGTAATGGTAAATATGACATAATTTGTCTTGACTATTAAGTTTACTGGAGTTGTCTTGAATCTAAAACTAATGTCTGGACTTACTCTCTTGCACAGCCCTTCCCCATCATCTTCCCTACAGACTGGGATTTTCTGCTTTTTCATGTCATGCTTTTCCTCAAACTTTAGGGTTTTTGTTGTTGTTGTTGTTTTGGTTTTGTGAGGCAGGGTCTCACAATGTAGCCCAGGCTGGCCTCGAAGTCAGTGGCAAGCCTGAGGGCTGGGATTATAGGCATTAACCACCCTGCCTGGCTTTTATTTATTAATGTATTTTTTTCATTCATTTCAGTTGTTTATTGCTGAGGATCAAACTCCAGGCCTTGCCCATGCTAGACAAGTGCTCTGCCACTAAGGTACATCCTCAACCTTTAGGCTCCGGCTTATTTTCCTTTAAGATTTATTTTTATTTCAAGTATAGGAGTGTTTCCTACATGAATGCACGTGCGCCGTGTGCGTGCCTGGTGCATGTGGAGGCCTGAACAGGGCAAACGCACCCCCTGAAGATGGAGCGGCAGGTGGTTGTAAGGTGACGCCATGTGGGCTCTAGGAACCAAACCCAGGTTCTCTGTGAGAGCAGCAAGTACTCCTGCTGCACAACTGTATCTCCAGCCCCTCGGCTCAGTTTAAATGTGGCTCGTGCTTGTTTTATGGAGTTCCAGATTTGATGATGTATAATCTTCCAAATTAGACTTTGTCTCCCAACTCTACAAATCAGATTTGATCTGTCTTGCTTGGGTTGGAAGAATAAAAGAAGGATATTAATTTATTTATTTTCACTTTGTTGTGTGTGTGCACATGGGTGCCTTAGAGGCCAGAGGCATTGGATCCCCGGGAGCCGAGAGGAGATTGGGAGCCAAGAATCAAGCTCAGGTCATCTGCAGAAGTAGCAAGTGACTCACCGAACTGTCGTTTCTCCAGCGCCTTGATATAATATTTTAATGTTGTCTTTTAGATAATATTTTTACTGTAGTATGCAGTTACTTTCTGGGTTTTAAAGGTTTTCGTAAATATATTAAATTGCTTTCCACTTTTTGTTTTACTTTGTTTTTCCTTCTCTTTTATACCCAGCTGTGGCTCACTCTCAGTCACCTTGATTTAATTGGCTTCTGTTAATGTGAAGTATTAGTGACATGATAGAAATTGTTGACAATAGTGACTGCTAGTGAGTGTGGTAGAAATGGAATGTTTTACAGAAGTAGTGTGAGATTGTGGGAAGCAGGGGCTCTAAGGCCTTGTTCAACTGAGAAGCACATTCTCCTGGGCAGCTCTCTTTTCTCTGAGCCTCAGGTTGTTTTTAACCAGTAACACAGGATATTAGTATTATACAGGATTACTAAATGATGTATTACTACATATTATATTATATATTATATATTATTCTCATGTCAGTGATAAAGAACTTTGCATATAAAATATATGCAAATGAAGTGTGTTCTGCTTTTTCTTCATTGTTTTGGAGTATGGGGTGTGGTCCTTTATCGACCTGAGAGGCTCAAGTAAAGAAATGAACTTTGGGCTGATGAGAGGCCTGGCAGGTAGGAGTCTTGCTGTGTAAGCCTGATAGCCATCTCCCAACGTGGTCTTCTAGTCTCCTTGTGTGTGTCATGCCACGGAGGTGCCTGTCTTCACAGATACACATCATGCACACATGCACATACACATGTATGTATGTGTGTATGTATGTATGTATATTTTTTGAAGTGTTTCTCTATGATATAATTAAAATACAGCCAGTTTCACTCTACCACTTAAAAGTAATACTTACAGTTGTGATAGTTTTAGATTTGTCTTGGGCTTCTGTTTGGGCCCTCACTTGGCTCTTGTTGACCTTGTTTCTTTTCCAAGTGGCCTTTTGTTTCTGTGTGGGTTTCTTGCGTTCTCTCACTATGAAAGGGAAAATGTCCTGTTAAAGAACCTGTGCTAAAGCAGACCTTGTACCCTGCTTCTTGGCCAATAGCCACAGTTTCTGAGACGTCCTTTCTTTCGTCAGTTCTGCTTTCTTCAGCTGTCACAGCCTTAATATTGATTTGTTTTTCTTTCCATTTCTACTCCCTCCCATCTCTCCTTCCCAGAGCTCCTCCACTAACTCTGTGGTTCTTGTTATTTTGGTCATCTCACATGGTTTTCCTTTGTTTGTGTTACATGTCACTGTTTTTTAAGTTATCTGACCCAATGTATAAAAAATGCGTATCATTATAATATGGTGGTAAGTATGTATAACTACAGGTGTTCCTTAATGTCCAGATCAGGTCAAAGTCATCTCCTCAAACATTTATCACTTCCTAATGCCCAGCATTGTCAAAACCTCTTCTTTGGGCATTTTTAAATGTATTGTACATTTTTATCACAGCAACCAGGACTTCTTCGCCTGTGTAGCTTAATACCTGTTTATCAACCTTTCTTTACCCTCCCCCTAGGGATATGTATTTTTAGAGCTATAGTATAGTGAGGGGGTTTGCTGTTGTTGTTTTTAAGACAGGGTTTCTCTGTGGGGCCCCAACTGTCCTGAGACTTGTTCAATAGACCAGACTGGTCTCGAACTCTGAGGTCCACCTGTCTTTGCTTATCAAGTGCTGGAATTAAAGATTTGTGCCACCACACCAAGCTTATAGTGAGTTTTTTCTTTGTTTGTTTGAGACAGTATCTCCTTCTTATATATTTTATGTGCATTGGTGTTTTACCTACCTGTGTGTCTGTGTGAGGGTACCAGGTCCTCTGGATCTAGAGGTACAAACAGTTGTGAGTGGCTGAGAATTGAACCTGGGTCTCTGGAAGAGCAGCCAGGGCTTTTAACCACTGAACCATCTCTCCAGCCACTTATAGTGAGTTTTTTAATCACTTAAAATGAGCTCTGCTATTATAATATCACAAGAAGCCAGGCGGTGGTGGCGCATGCCTTGCCACCGAGCCTGACAGTCTGAGTTCAATCCCTGACACTCCCATGGTGGCAGGAGAGAGCTGACTGCAGAAAGCTGTCCTCTGATCTCCACAAGTGTGCTGTGTTGACACATGCACACACACAATAAGGAAAGAAAGGAAGGAAGAAAAGAAATAAAATTAATTTATAATAACAAGGCTTTCTGTGTACACAGTCTCTTGAAGTTAGAGTAGTGACCATTGGTGTCCCCTAGAAATCACAAGCATGTTGTGTGTCTGAGGTGTGTAGGAAATGCCTTCACGTGCAGGTATTCATACCAGCTGAGGCCCAAGATACACAACGATGACGTGTGACGGGCTAAGCGGTGCTGGCCTCTGAGGAGGGAAGAGACGGGGTGGCTAGAGGACATGGGAAAGGCTTGAGAAAGAACAGGCTTGAGCTGGACTTAAACTGTGAGGGTTTGGATAGGATGGAGATATCTGGGGCTGGGTGGGGGCCTGTCACAGAGATGTGTAGTCACCGCTCTGGGAAGGAAACAAGTGAAGCAGCAAGGTAGCAGTGAGCTTGGTGTCTGTGAGGAGGCCCTGAGGCCGCCAGCCTGATCAGCACAGAGGCTGCCTGGTGAGCCGTAGTTCAAGAAGGGGATTTCAGCAAACGAGAACGCTCCAAAGTACATGAGTGTGGTGGGAAAAGAGTGCTTCGGTGACTGAGCTGCTCCCGAGCAGAGAGCCAGCCTGTCTCCAGCCTGGGAACGATGCTTTGTGAGGGCCCGCCTCCTTCCTCTTCATGAGGTCCAGGATTGGGTTAGGTCCTGGAACCTTGCCGAGGAAGGAGCAAGGGCTGCAGATAAGGATGTGTGCGTGTGAGTTGCTGTTGCTTGTTTTTCAATTAATTTTTAGAGATGTGGAGCTTTGCAGCTTGTTTCTCTTGATATTTCCCTGGGGGAAAGATCTTGAGGGAAAAAATAACCCCCCAAACTGGCCTCAGTCCAAGTTTCAGACTCTCACAGCCTTTAGTCCAAAGCTGGGGAACTTGGGAAATTATGTGATCTCATGCATTTGAATACGTCTTTGCTATTGATTTTATAGACTCTTGTTCTGACTTTTTCTCTTTGTGGTTCTGAGGACGGAAGCTGCTGCCTCACTCCCACTGACCGTGCGAGTCTTCTTGGCAAGCTGTTGCGTGTTCGTGGTTCTTGTTTTGTTCTTTCCATCCAAGCACTTTTCACTGTTACCCGAGTGTGGTGTATACAGTTCGGAAATCCAAGGCAACGCTTACTTCTTCATGCGCAGAATCAAAATGCTGCATATAGGTGAGCTGTCCTTTAAAAATGAATGAGTGAATGAGCAAACATGATATAAAACTGAAAAGATACCACTGGCTACGTACTGCACGTTGGAAGACTCTCCTTATTATTTCAGCTTTCCTTTTTCTCTATTGTTCTTGTAGAACTTTCCAGAGTTATTATAAACTCATTCATTTTTAAAAGCTCAGTATGGCCTGGAGAGATGGCTCAGAGGTCATAAGTTCAGTTCTCAGCAACCACATGGTAGCTCACAACCATCTATAATGAGATCTGGTACCCTCTTTTGGCCTGCAGAAACACATGCAGGCAGAACAGTGTATACATAATAAATAAATAAATCTTAAAAGCTCAGTATTTAGAACTGGAAGTGCCATAAGGGCCTCTTGTTAACCATTAGAGCTTCTTCCTGTCTGAAAGTGGCGGCTCATGCGAGGTAAGTGCAGGAGGGCCTGGAGTTGGAAGCCACCCTTGCCTTTATAGGAGTTCTGGCCTGCGCTACATGAGAACCTGTCTCAGAAGAAAGACTAGGAGAAAAATGTCCTGTACCAAAGAAAATCAAACTTAAGGGACAGGTGTTAATAAATGATTGAGGTCCACTAATTTCCCCTAGACTATGACCTGAAATTAAATTTAAACTTTGAAGAGCCCTGTTTCCCAGAGGGCTCCTTCCTTAAATTTCAGCTTCCCTTCTCCCACTCCCCTCCTTTCTTGAGATAGGGGCTCACTGTATAGTTCTTGAAATTTGTTATATAGACTTAGCTATCCTTCAACCCTGTGACCATTATCCTGCCTCTGCGTCCCCAGTGTTGGCACTGCAGGTGTGTGACCACCACTCCTAGCTTTTTGGGTTTTTTTTTTAACCATAAGAGAAATTGTGGTAGATTGGCAACAATAGATAGTAAATGAATTCCTCTTTAGACCAAAGTAGGAAGAAAACAGGTTTATTGAGTATATCACAAACAGGTTTATCAAGTATACCTCAAGGAGTGCCAGGCTGGGCAGAAACAGAAGTACTGCCTGCAACTTGAGTTATCTTAGTAAGAGGCCATGGCTGAAAGTTGTGGCTTTCTCCTCAAGGCTGTATTTAATGCCAGTGCTCAGCAGGCAGAACTAGAGGGGACTGCTGCGAGTATACACAACACGCAAGAAATCAGTGTGTTCACTTGAGTGGTACTGTAACATTACTCACAATTGTAAACTTACATCTGAAACAGATTTGCATTCACTCCTGGGACTTACCAGTGTGTTGAGCATTTATGTTTTCATAGAGACATCTTACTTTTGTGATGGAGATAAGAGATGAGCTTTCAATGTCTGCGTGGTATGGTGGGAGCTTTCACCAGTGTGGTCACACCACATTAAGTTTTCTTCCTCTAGTACTTAACAACACTTTCTTTCTTTCTTTCTTTCTTTCTTTCTTTCTTTCTTTTAATCTTTTTTCAAGTCACTTTTCTGAAATGTTCATACCTACCTAGCATGATTCAGCTTTCACGTGTTTCCTGTCTGCTGGTATACTATTCATCTTGGCTGTGATAGGACAAGTCAGCATTATGTTTTTCCATTTTTAAGGTTGAGTTAAATGGTGTTTCTTTAAGATCATGCCTGTTGCACCTAGAAAGACTTGAGCCCCTAAAATCCCAAGAAGTGACCAGATCTTAGCCCCTAGTGAGCTCCCACATAGTCGCCCTGCTGAGGCTTTGTAGACCAGGCTGGCCTCAAACTCACTAAGTGCTGGGATTAAAGGCATGTGCCACCATGCCCAACTCCAAAATCCTTTTTTCTTTTCTTTTTTTTTTTTTTTTTTAAGTCCAAGAAACTGAGAGGCATAGAGCTGAGAAAAGACACTACTGTGTTCACTACATGGATTCAGCTCACTCTCAGTGTGGTTTCTTCTAGACCTAGCCTAGTTTAAAAAAAAATTTTGGTAAGTAGTTCAATTCTTATTAACTTGGTAGAGTAAGAACATTCTTGGAAAAAGATGAGTGAGTATAGTTATACTTCTTTGGGAGGAAAAGGGAGGAAAAAACCAAACCAAAACAAAGCTCAGATTAATACCTCTGTTATGCACTTGGAATAGTAACCACTATTGGTATAAACATGGGTGCTGACACTGAGCACGCTAAGGGCACGCCTGTTTTGGCATTCATCTTTGGTTCTCAGGGTGGCTTCTCTCACCCTGCTTCTCACCTGTTGCCATGACTCCACCGAAAAGACAGGAGGGGTCACTGGGAGGAGGGAGCTGGCTTGCAGCAGTGAGCCAGGTAGGTTACTCACATAGGAGCCCCAAAGTCTCTGAGGTTCACGCCGAGAGCTTACTTTTGAAGTGGTGAGTAACCTGTTCAGGTGGTCTGGCTACTTTCCTCTCTGAGGTTGCCCTTGCTCTCTTTAACAAACATCTAGTTAAACCTCTTCTCTGTTCTGGCTTTATCAGGCCTTGCTGAGCTGCCTAGCAACTGCACACTGTGTTCTTTCCCTATGCTTCTGGTAGACATCAGCTTTAACAACTCACCTCGGGATGTGGCAGTGGGAGAATGTACTGGGCTATGCTTTTTAATTGTTTTTTTCTAATTTAATTTTTTGTTTGTTTGGTTGGTTTTTCAAGACAGAGTTTCTCTGCGTAGCCTTGGCTGTCCTAGACTCACTTTGCACACCAGGCTGGCCTCGAACTCACAGCAATCCACCTGCCTCTGCCTCCCAAGTGCTGGGACTCCGTCCAGCCTTTTGTTTAAGTTTATGTATTGGAGGAGGCAGAGGCATGCATGTGTGGTCAGAAGCCAGTCAACGTTGAGTAGTTGGTTTTCTTCTTCTACCATGTTGGAATCTACCACAGGCAGTCAGGTTTGGCAGCATATCACTTGTCTTGCTGGTTCCCTTTTTTGTTTATTAAATAGCTTCCTATTTTAAAATAATACAGGAAGTCCAGGCCAGCAGGAAATACATAGTGATGCCTTGCCTCAAACAAACAAACAAACTAAGTCCCCCCAAATTGGCTGGCTGTTCACACTTTTTTGTGTCAGCCCTTAGATGACAGAGGCAGGCAGATCTCTTTGAGTTCAGAGCTAGCCTGGTGTGCATAGCAAGTTCTAGGCCAGCTAAGGGATACAGTGCTTAAAAATAAATAAATAAAAGGAGAAACTGTCATGTAAAGTTAAAAGGTTAATAGTTCAATAATTTGATAATTGTTTAAGTGACTTGGGCGTTTTAGTTACCACTTCAGAGTTAATTATGTTGCTGCATTTTAGTCCTTAGTGGTGACCTATTTTACTCCAGGTGCAAAGGGTAACAAAGTTCTTTCCTGACTATAGTTAGGGTTCAGGGACAGAATAGACAGCGAATCAGTAAATCTGTTCTACAATGCCTGATGATACATACAGAGGGAAGGAACATAAAAGTAGGGGACCTGTGAGGGTTGCTGTTTTGTAAGAAGCAAGCATGAACAGTTCTCAAAAACCAGTTAACATTTAAGCAGAGACCTAAGAAAGAGAGCAAGTCATTTAGCTGCCTGAGTGTAGAGTAGTCCAGGTACAGGAATATTCAGGTACAAAGGCACTGAGGCAAAAGTGTGCCTGGTCTGCTGGAGGAAGGGCAGTAAGATCTTTTTGAGTTAAGAGTTGAATGGTTAGAGGTGAGTGAGGGCTTAGGGTATCTTTTGAGTCCTTGTGGGCCCCTGTAAGACCATTTGAGTTGTTTTTATTGAGATTTGATGCTATTAGGTATCATGAGCAGTGCAAGTTAATGCTATTAGCTATGGTCACACAAAAAAATGTACATGAATCTTCATACCTTATTTGTAATATTCAAGATGAGGAGTTAGGTGCTGGATGTATGGCTTAGTAGTAGGGTATTTACATAGCATGTTTGGTTTCCAGAACTCCCCCTGACACACACACACACACACACACACACACACACACACACATAAAAGATAAGCAAACACAGTCATTCCCAATGACTCTCAACATCTGAATATTAATATGTATAACATTACTATGAACTCCAGCAGAGAGCAAACTACTAATGAGGTGACTTGGATAAGTTCCTAGGGATTTATATTTGATGACAAAAGCTAATCTCAAAGGTATTTATGATTGATTCTTCTTCCTCCTCCTCATCTTCCTCTTCTTCCTCCTCCTCCTCCTCCTCTTCTTCTTTTTGAAACAATCTCTTTAATGTAACCCTGGCTGCTCTGGAACTGTGTAGACTAGGCTAGCCTTAAGCTTGTAGAAATCCTCCTGTCTGCCTCCGGGATGCCAGGATTACAGACAAGAGACACCACAACCAGCTGAATGTAGTAGTATCTTTGAAATGACAAAAGTTTAGAACAGGTCAGATGAGCATTTGCTGGTTGTGAGAGGCAGGTGGGTGTGGCTAGAGAAGGGCAACATGAGGAGGAATCCTCTGTGTTGAAACTTCATCTTGACAGTGGTGGTAGATGGCATGAATTTGTGCTGGTGAAAAACTAGACTGTAGCACAAATACGTACATAAGATTGCATGTAAAACTAGGGAAATGAAGTAAGACCAATGGAATGTGTCAACGTCAGTGTCTTCCTAGTAATTGCGTAGGTTTGCAAAATGTTACCAAGGGAAACTGGACACAGTGCGAAAGAAGTCCCTCTGTATTATTTCTTTTTACTGTGTGTGCTTCTACAGTTATCTCAGTAAGGCTTAAATATCACATTATGTACCTCAGTATAAACAATTACAATTAGTCAGCTTACTATTGAAAATTCTTCCGTTGGACTGAGAAGGGAGCTGAGTGGGTGAAGCGCTGGGTTGGAGTCCTCAGAGCTCATGTGAAATAAGGCACGGTAGAACATGTCTGTAACCTCAGCGCTGCCTCCCTGAGGTGGGAGACAGACAGGAAAGCCCCGGGGCTGATGAGGAAGCTAGCCTCATCCACTGTATCAAACAAGGACTACCACCCGAGGTCGTCCTCTGAGCTCCATCCGTGTGCAGCTCTACATACACACATACATGGAAAAGAAAATGACTGATATTTTATAGAGTGTAGAGTATGGCATTGTTGTAGGACCTGGCTGCACAGGAAGCTAGTGCAGGAGTTCAGGCCTGAGGTACTGAGACCAGCTTACACATAGTGTTTGATTGGGGGTTTGGATGTAGAATGTGAGAAGTTGGTCAACTTGAAGATTTTTGGGCCAAAGCAACAAGAAAGTGAAGTTTCCATTTACTGTTATGAGCAAGATGGCAAGGGGTGGTTCTTTGTTGTGTTTTATTTTGTTTCAAGCCAGAGTTTCTCTGTAACAGACATGGCTACTCTAAACTTGCCTTGAATTCAGAAATCCAACTGCTTCTGTCTCCTGAGTGCTGGGGTTAAACGTCAATTCCTGCACATTTATGTTCAGGATTACTGTTAGTCATCCAGGTAAAATTTACATAAGTAGTTATTTTTCAGGTATGGTGTTCACAAGAGAGGTCCAGATTGGAGGTAAAGTTCAAGAGTGGTCAATGTATGAAATTCATCAGGAGGTAGGTGAGCGCAGGAAAGAAGGAAGGCCACTATGTATAGTTTACCCAGCCCTGTTGTAGGTAGAGATATGATCTGCATTGGGGCCTACTTAACCAGAGAACAGCATAATCAGGTGTGTGTAAAGAGATCAGATAGAAGAGTCTGGAAACTTCAAGCTTACCCTAAAGAAATGATGAAACGGGGTTAACGGTTTGCATATTGAGAGCTTGTATCTCTGAATTATGTAACTCCACAGCAGCTTTTCTAGCAGGGGCGTGTTAAGACCTTCCTCTGTAAAAAGAGAAGCTGGGAGAAAATATGTAGTATAGGGTAGGTGCAGTGACGGTTTGGTTATAGTGTTTGGTTGTTAGTGGAGGGGTATGTGTGCCGTGGTAGAGGTCAAAAAACAACTCTCCTCCCATCAGGGGGGCCTGGGGATCAAACTCAGGTTCAGGCTTAATGCCAATTGTCTTTACTTGTGAGCCGTCTTATCAGCCCAAATTTATGTAATTTATAAACCCTCTTTAAAGTGAAAAAAATGTGTCCTAGTGTTCATTGACTTGTTTTACTAACACTGAATTGGTATTGATGGGCCAGCATTAGAGGCTGAGGTAGAGGATCTTTTGAGTTCAAAGCCAACTTGGGATATGTAATAATACCCTATTTTTATTTTTTATTATTTATTCATTTACATCTGACCCAGCTACTCCTTTCTCCTCTCCTTCCAGTCCCTCCCTCGCCTCCCCCTAACCCTTGGCCCACCCTTCTCCATCCCCTCAGAAGAGGGGAGGGAGCCGCCCTTGAATATCAGCTCTGCCTTAGGATATCAAGTTGCAGTAAGACTAGGTGATCTTCTTCTATTGAGGCTAAATAAGACAGCCTGGTTAGGGGAAAGGCATCCAAAGATAGACAGTGTAGTCAGAGACAGCCCTGCTCCTGCTTTAGGAGTCCGGCATGAAGACCGAGCTACACAGTTGTTACTGTGTGTAGGGGGCATAGGTCCCTCCCATGCATGCACTCTGGTTGGCAGTTCAGTCTCTGTGAGCCCCAGTGGGCCCAGGCTGGTGGGTTCTGAGGATTCCCCAAGATCCAGTTAATGTTTGGCTGTGGGTCTCTGCATCAGTTTCCATCAGTTGCTGGGTGAAACCTCTCTAATGACGGTTATGCTAGGCTCCTGTCTTGTCCCTGGTGCCAGCACACCTCCAGGAATGCAGGCAGAGTTGTGGACCAGAAAATGGAGCTGTGGGGACAGGGTGAAGTTTGATGCTGTTGGTTAAGCTTCAGGGGGATTGGTTGTCCCTGGTGCCAGCAGGCCCCCTGCAATTTTTGTGTCCAAACCCTATTTTTAAACGAAAGAAAAGAGCCCCACCACTGACATCAACAGCAGAACTGTTTATTGATGGGATCTGGTCACCAGGGCCAGGAGTAGCTATAGATAAGGGTGTGAACAGTTTCTCCATGGAAACGAGTAGACCTTGTGGGTACAGATGCAAGTAAGTTAGGTTATAGTTGTGTGAGAATGGAGCCTAAGGAAATTTCTAGGGATGCTATGATACTCAGTGAGGCTTCAGCTGAGGAAACTGACATGATTAAAGAATGTATTTCCTCTGGAGAAAGAAAGCACAGTACGTAGGGTGCAGGGGATCTCGTTTGGGTCCTGTTTAGAGCCATGGGCATCGTGGTAGGGGACAGCTGGAGACAGTGCTGGGAAGTTGGCTAAGCTAGTTGGTAAACGGTGTTGTGTGAGGAGGAATTTGCACTTTTCTCAGAGTTGGCAGCTTTTATTCTTTGGGGGGCCGATAGTAAATGTTTTAGGCTCTGCAGGCCATTGTAACTGTTCAGCTGCCCACTGTTGCCCATGGACAGAGATAGACAATACATCCATGAATAATGTAACTGCTCCAATTTACACTTACCAAAGCAGACAGAAGGCCAGATCCAAGTCACTGCTCTAGAACACAAGAGCATATTCTTATCTAGTTACGGTTTAGTACCCATTACCCATCCTCCCATGCCCAACCTTTCTAGCCTGAAAAACATCTATTCAATGCCTATGAAATTAACCTACAGTGTTTGACTCTCTGTGCTTGGCTTATTGAAGTAAATATAACGTCCTTTAGTCCATGTTGCCGCGCGTGTCCACCAGATTGTCCACCAGATTGGCTGTGGCTGCTGCTCATTCAGAATGTGTTCTCTTTTCAGTAACGTGTCCTCAGAGGACAGCAGAGACATAGCACTGTCACCCTGCTGTCAGCATACAGATGCTCCTCAGAAAGAAGAGCTGAGGGGAAATGTGCAGTCAAGACAGGGTCCAAGAAAGTGCAGGTGTGAGTTTTGAGCCAGTCAGGTACCATGAACACTAGCTGTTGACACTTTGTTGAAGCAGAATGAAGCTATATGCAGGTTAGCAGTAGAAAAGTTGACTGCACAGCTGGAGGTTCTTTCATCTTGGAAAAAAATCCAAAATCAAGGAAGTGGCTTCTCCATTGTTTTAAAAAGGAAAAACAAGCTGAAGCCATAGAAACATGTTCCCCTATGACACATAAGAAGCAGTAAGAGTTAACAGAACACAGCCAGGCGCTGTTATCTACATACAACAGTAATGTTCCTCTGTGAAACAGTAGTGCAGGCATGGCACATGCGTTGTGAGTGGCCAGCCACCCACTATCCGATTGGATTTAAGGCCATTCCATGAGCTGGATGGAACCCAGTCCTGACACAGCTTGGGTGGCCAAGGATCTAGGATTACATAGGCCATGGGCCTAGGGGAAAACCAAATACTGTTGTTTTGCTAAGGAACACAGCAATAAAATGACCCCTAACGTTACACTATACTCCCGTGTCTTAGTTAGGGTTACTACTGCTGTGATGAAACATGACCAAAAGCAACTTGGAGAGGATGGGATTTATTTGGCTTGCATTTCCATGTCACTGTTCATCATTGGAGGAAGTTGGCACAGGGACTCAGGCAGGCAGGAACCTGGAGGAAATCGGCACAGGGACTCAGGCAGGGCAGGAACCTGGAGGAAATCGGCACAGGGACTCAGACAGGCAGGAACCTGGAGGAAGTCAGCACAGGGACTCAGGCAGGGCAGGAACCTGGAGGAAGTCAGCACAGGGACTCAGGCAGGAACCTGGAGGAAGTCAGCACAGGGACTCAGGCAGGAACCTGGAGGCAGAGCTGATGCAGACCCTGTGGAGGAATGCTGCATGATGGCTTGCTCAGCCTGCTTCTGGGCTGCGCCTTCCCCCATCAATCACTCATTAAGGAAATGTGCTACAGCTGGATCTAATGTCGGTGTTTTCTCAGTTGAGATTTCCCCCCCTTTCAGATGACTCTAGCCTTTGTCAAGGAGACATAAAACCAGCCGCACACCATGGATCAGTGTCTTGCTCAGCCATCATCAGAGAGGCTCCCTCCTACAGCAGACGGGAACTAACAGATCCACAGCTGGACAGTGTGCAGAGGGAGAGACTGGAACACTCAGTCCTCAGTGTCTTCAGTAAATCCCCCCACCCCACCCCGGGCTCAGGGAGCTATGCAGAAGAGGAGGCGGAAAGGCTGTAAGAGCCAGAGGGGGTGGACGACACCAAGGAAACGGTGTCTTCCAGACACAACAAAACTGACTCACATATGAACTCACAGAGACTGGCAGCATGCACAGGGCCTCCAGGTTCCAGGCAGACACCACCAGAGCTCAGAGGGAGAAGTAGACATGACCTCCTGTTCCTAACTAGTAAGAAGCCCTCTCCAATTGACAACCACTTGCAAAGGAGAAAACAGTTTTCTACAATGGAGACTCACTGAGCACACAAACCACACTTGAGGGGAGGCCCCATGCCAAGCAGTGCATGGCCAACACAGAACTAACTCAGTGGTGTTTTGTAATTTTTTAAAATTTGGTTTAGTTTTGGGTTGTTTGTCTTATGTTGCTTTGTTTGGGCACTTTTTTGTTTAATATTACTCATCCTTTGCTTGTATGTTATTTTATAGTTTTTAATTGTTTGTTTTTATGAGTTTTATTTGTATGTTTCTTGTGCCTTTTCATCTTATTATAATCATTATTCTAGTTTGTGTCTGATTTACTCGTTTGTTTGCTAAAGAGAGAGGGTGTGGATGTGTGGAGGGGACCTGGAGAAGATGGCTGAGGGGAACTGATCAGAATATAGGAAATGAGAGAGTTCAATTTAGCTTGATAGCAAAGATCAATATCTAGAATGAATAAGACTTTAAAAAAAGAAAGACCACTGGACTAGGGAAGTGGCCGAGAAGGTGAAGTGCCTGCCCTGTCCCAGTATGAAGATCTGAGTTCAGAGTCCTGGAACACACTAAAAAGCTGGGCATGGCGGTGAGCGCCTGCAAACACCCTCCTAAGCTGTGGAAAGACAGGTGAAGCTCCTTGGCCAGCCAGTATAGCCGAATCAGTGAACTTCAGTAGGTTCAGGGCAGAGGAGGCGTTGTTTTGTTTTGAGACCATCTCAAAAAATAAAAAAATGTAGAGATTGAGGCCGGGCATGGTGGTGCATGCCTTTAATCCCAGCACTCGGGAGGCAGAGGCAGGAGGATCACTGTGAATTTGAGGTCAGCCTGGTCTACAAAGCAAGTCCAGGACAGCCAGGGCTACACAGAGAAACCGTGTCTTGAAAAAACAAAAGCAAAATAGTAGAGATCAAGGAGACACCCCACCCCAGCCTGTGAGCCTGTGGCCTTGACATGCAAGTGCATGCCTCCACACTAAAAGCACTATGCCACACACACACCAGACATGTACTAGTAACAGTGAGCAAAAGGAATGAACATGTTAAACAATGCATAACCTTGTCATAGTCAAACCCACAGTAAAGCCATGGTGAAATACCACTCCACATATGCGAGAACGCCGAAAATTAAAACTCCGATACTACTGAAAATAAACAGAGAGGGGCAACATGAATTGTCATGTATGGATTTTTTTGAAATGTAAATTGGTGCTGTCACTTTGAACATAGCTTGTCATTCCCTAGTAAAATTGAGCGTGAAAAAGCACTTCTTTTCCTCAGCAATTCCATTCCCAGTTTGAGGATGCAGCTGGAATTGTCTCCATGTGGATTTAGTGTGTTTGTGCATGCTCACTTTATTCTTAAAGTAATAGCATAAGCCTTAAGATAGATTGTATTTGGGACAAGGAAAAGCAGTGTCCTGGAGTGAACTGTTTATATGTGTCGTATTCCAAATCCATAAAACCAGGGTGGCATGTAGCATTGCATTTGCCAATAATATCTCATGTCTTGTCATTGTGCATGACAGTGTTTTGAGTTTCTGGATCATACCAGGACACTGTAGAGAATTAACAAAGAATGATGAAAATAATTACAATCTTTGTGTGTGTAAATTTTAGAGAAACAATTATGAGCTAAGAAATTGTCTTTACTATATATTTTAATAGGTGATAGTAAAGCGCATTTAAAAATGTTTATTGGCTATCCAAACATTAAAAAATAGTGAAAGCTAAATTATTATCTTTGTGTGAGTGTGTGTAATACTTTTTTATATATAAAAATCTTTGTCTGGCTTGGTTTGAACACATCCTATTAGTTCATCAGATAGGCCTTGATCCTTGTATTCATTGTGTGAGCCTCCTCAATGGCTAAAGTTACAGGCCTGAGCCCAGCTAGCAAAGTTGTTCTGGTTTTGTTTTTTTTTTTTTTTTTTTAAAGATGTATTTATTATTATGTACCGTGCTCTGCCTGCATGTACACCTGCAGGCCAGAAGAGGGCATCATATCTCATTGTAGATGGTTGTGAGCCACCACGTGGTTGCTGGGAATTGAACTCAGGACCTCTGGAAGAGCAATCAGTGCTCTTAACCTCTGAGTTATCTCTTCAGCCCCAACAAAGTTGTTCTTGATACATATTTATAAACCCTTACCTATCTGTTACCCTTACCTGTCTCAAGTAATCATGTTACTGGTATTTTTATAAGGGAATATTTTTCTTTTTTCTTTTCTTTTTGGTTTTTGGTTTTTGGTTTTTTTGAGACAGGGTTTTCTCTGTGTAGCCTTGGCTATTCTGGACTTGAACTCATAGAGATCCGCCTGCCTCTGCCTCCGGAGTGCTGGGATTAAAGGCATAGGCCACCACACCCAGCAAGGGAATATTTTTCAAAGCCATCTTGTTTTAAATAATTTCTCCCCTCAGAACTATCAATCACTTCCTTCAACATCATGTTTTAGGGTTAGTATATTTTAAAGCTCTGGGAATTTATCAGAAATGCAGATTATGGGTGCTCACCATAATTGACAATTATACTTGTCAATCAGGAAACTGGGTAAGGCTCTGGAATCTGGATCTTGACAGATGTGGCTGCATTCTGATAAACTCAAGATAGAGACCTTTTGGAGGGACTGCAGTAACTTAGTAGAACATTTGTGTCGTGTTCACAGGACCCTCGCAGACTTAAAAAACTAAATAAGTAAAGCAAAACAACCTTTGCCTTAAAGTTGAAACTACAGAGTGGGAGTTGCTTAACAATGATAGTTGGCTAAAAACAAAACAAACAAACAAACCAACAATAAAAACAACAAAAAGCAACCCAGGCACCACAGCACACACCTATGTCTCAGGATATAGGAGGCTAAAGCAGGTTGATCTCCTGCTTATGCTACATGAAGAAGGAAAAAGAAAAGTCCAGAATACGTGCTAGCCCAGAGGAATGTCCATTAAACACGTGTACACCAGGCCTGTCTCAGCAGGTACACGAAATGCCTGCAGTGTAACACCTGCACAGATGTGTTCTGTCCGTTTGCTTTTCCTCAGACCTAAGGTGGCTAACGCTAGTAAAATAGTGGCTGTCGGGCTCTTGGGGGTGAGGCTTCCGTTCTATACACGTGACAGAAAGGTCTTCAGTGAGTTTGTAGAGGAAGATAGACCAGCTGAAACATGAAGCTGGGAACTCTGGGAAGAAAAGGTAGTGAAGGATATGGATCAGACGGTGATGAACTGTGTGTTTCACAGCCAAGAAAACCTTAGGCAAATCACTAGTCCTAGCACTGTCTCTTGTCCCCACATGGACATTTTCTGTGGGGGAAGTACTTGATTGCTTGCTCCTCATTTTTGTTGTGTCGTGTTTTCAGCATCCTCTCCTATGGAGTAGTCCTGTACGTGAGGGCTAGCTGCTGCACCCAATGCTGTTGGTAGTGCTGTCCACACTGACCATCCATCCCGCCAACTACTGGGTGACACGCCCCAGTGTGCTTTAAGAATTTTAATATGGGGCCCTGGAGAGATGGCTCAGAGGCTAAGAGCACTGACTGCTCTTCTAGAGAGAGAGAGATTCCCTTGGTTTTATTTTATGTGTACCTGTGAGTGCTAATACCTTTAGAGGCCAATGTACAGGCAGTTTTGAGCCACTCCATGTGGATGCTGGGAACTGACCACAAACCTTCTGCAGGAAGTATTCTTAACTGCTGAGCCATCTCTCCAGCTCCTAAAATAATCTTTTTGAAAAATATTTTTTAAAAATGTTCCCAGTGGCACGGGACTCCTCCTTCCTGTGAGACACACATTGCTCTTTTCTTATGTTGGTACTGTTATACTGCTCTCCTAAATAGTTTGTAGTAAAACAAGTGTTCTCCTTTAGGACCACTTGACATCACTAACACATTATTTTGGAAAAAAAATATTTTGCCACTAAAATTCAGTCATAAAAATTGTACATTCTGTCAAGTAATTGTTTTAAGGATTTTCATCCTCATTTCCCTTTTCCCACTTGATTATTTTTCTACAGAGACAAAGCAAGTGAAGGTATGAATAATCCGTAGGTAAGAGCAGCTTACATTATGATCAAGAATGTTTCATAAATGGACATAGCACTTCCCTTTGCCCAGTAACAGGTGCAAATGGGTACGATTTGTTTTTAAGATGGTTTGTTTCTCTCTCCATAGCTGTAAGTGGTGGAAATCGAGTGGCTTCCTACCCTCCGAGCCATGGCACTGCCCTTCCGGAAGGACCTAGGGGAGTACAAGGACCTGGATGAGGATGAGCTCCTTGGCAACCTGTCGGAAACTGAGCTCAAACAGCTGGAGACCGTCCTGGACGACCTTGACCCTGAGGTTGGTGCTGACCCAAGAAGAGAAGTGCAGTAGCTCTTCAGACTGTTGACTCAGCAGCTGCCTTTTGCCGGCTTGCTTTCCCATGCTTTTCCTGTACCCTTCACCCACTCTCCGTCCAAATGAGCTGGCAGTTTGCTCCTTCTGCAGGTCCTCCACATCTTATGACACAGATATTTTAAGCTATCGTTAAACAGCTACACAATTTTTTCCACTACAAATTTCCCTTTGTGTAATTGGAAGTAGTAATTGCTAATTAGCTCTTTAATTTATGCTAATGAATTTTTCTTCAGAGTTTCTGTACCAGGCTGGTGCCAGTATACTGTGTCTCTGGAGTGTTCTTAGTGGCCTAAACTTATTTATAACAGTACTTGAGAAAGGTTGACCAAATGTTATGACTTATTAGCATTGGTAGTACAGATCCAAGAAGCAGATATGAACACAGATATTTCTTTTTTTAATGATTTATTTGTTTTTATGTGAATTTGTATTTTCCCCCACGTGTACTCTGTGTGAAGGTGACAGATCCTCTGGAGCTGGAATTACAGACAATTGTGAGCTGCCAAGTGGGTACTGGGCATTGAACCTGGGTCCTCTGGAAGAACAGCCAGTGCTCTTAACTGCTAAGCCACGTCTCCAGCCTCACAGATATTTCTTGTTTGTTTGTTTATTTGGCTGGTTGGTTGGTTTGGTTTTTGATATTTCAAATTTCTCTGTGTAGCCTTGGCTGTCCTGGACCAGGCTGGTCTCGAGCTCACAGAAATTTGCCTGCCTCTGCCTCCCTGAGTGCTGGGATTGCAAGTGTGCACCCACTGAGCCCAGCCCACAGATATTTCTTAACAATAGTCTTGTGTCTCTGATAAACCATCCTAAGTTGCAAATATTACACATTGAAATGCATTTAATAAACCTACTAATATCATAGCTTTGCCTAGTCTACCTTGAATACGCTCAGAACACTTAAATAAGCCTACATTTGGACACAGTCCTCTAATATAAAGCCTAGTTTGTAATAAAGTATTGAAAACCTCGTGTAAGTTGTGTGCTATACTGAAAATTAAAGCCAAAATAAATGTGTGGGTTCACTTTTACACCATCTTAGAGTTGAACTGTTGTTCAGTCAAGGACAGTGCAAATGAATACTTGTCTTAATTTGCCAGGTGGTTGTTGCTTGTCTCATAGGTTACACAAGGCGAATGTGGAACCCTTTAACCTTTAAAATGTGACTCAAGGAGGAGTGGATGGCAGGGAAAAACCTCAAGTGGTTGTTAACAAGCTTTGCCATGTATCTTAACAGCCCGTTATGTGCCCTTTAAGAATTGAGGTGTGGCCAGGCATGGTGGTGCACACCTTTAATCCCAGCACTTAGGAAGCAGAGGCAGGCGGATCACTGAGTTTGAGGCCAGCCTGGTCTACAAAATGAGTTCAGGACAGCCAGGGCTACACAGAGAGACCCTGTTTCCAAAAAACAACAATAAAAACAAACAAAAAAAGAATTGAGGTGTTGTGTTTAGGGAGAGGAGAGGAACTGGGAAGTAAATTCAGGGCCTCAAGCTTGCTAAAAATGTGCTTTATAAAATTGTTCTTGTTGCTAGGTGATATGTCTAATACCGTAGGCCAAGTTCTTTGATCATAATTACTATTACAAAGAGTAAATCTGAGGATTACACAGGATAACAGCTGTCAACAGTATTTCTGGCAGTCAGTGAGACCAACTTAAATCAAATGGTTTAATAACTAGAAAGAATGTAAGAGACCATCTCGCCTTGGCCTTTCAGCCTGGTGGTGACTTCTGTGAGGGGCTGTCGTGTGCTTTATGGGGTGTTTAATAGCACCTTGCCTCACTCAGTAGCAGCAGTCTCCAGGCTGTGAACATCCAGGGAGAGAAAACTACACACCTTCAACAGCCACGCATGGAGCAGAAGGGAAGGGCGCAGCGTTTCCTCCTGTGCATCACCATGTTCTCCATGGGCCTAAGACTGTGGGGTCCTTGGCATGACCGTGCCTGTGCCACTCAGGACCTCACTCACTTAGCGCTTCCTACGCTCAGGCACGTGATTTACACTAAGCTCCATTCCCCAGCTTTAGAATTTTTATTTAGTAAATGACTGGGGACAACGTGCAGTTTCTGGTTAATATGCTGCACTTAGGAAATGCAAGAGTGAGCCAAACAAATTCCACTTTGTCCCATGATGAAGGCTGGTAGGAACGGGGCAAACTAGACCGAATCAGATAAGAAAACTGCACTAACAGAATGATGAGTGCTACAGATAGGAACGCTGGTGGATGAGGCAGCAGGAAACACGTTTCCTGGGGCTCGGGGCTGAAATCTTAAGAGCGAGTAACTAGAAAGGATGCACAGAACCTTCCAGGAACATGATCTCCATATTTCACATATTTAAAATTTAAAGGTCCTGTGTATGACAAGAACAAGGAAGGAAGTATTGACAATGGAGGTGTGAATGAGGGGTTTTTGTTGTTGTTGTTTTTTGGGGTTTTTTGTTTGGTTTGTTTGTTTGTTTGTTTGTTTGTTTGTTTAGACAAGATCTCTTTAACCCAGGCTGGTCTGGCTGTGAACGCCTGATCCTTCTGTCTCTGTGGCCAAGTGCTGAGATTTCCAGCATGCACCCCCATGCCTGGTTGGGACTGACGTTTGGCAAGCAGAATGGCGCTCGCTTTGCTGTTGCTCCTGGCCTTAATACAAATTCAGAATCCTGACTTCAGGGCACAACTTTAACTATTCTTTCCCTTTCTACTTCTAGTCAGTCCATGTGCTCAAGGCTGTGCTGTGTGGACACCAGAGGACTTAGCTCTTCTGTATCCCAGGGTGCCATGGGGCATGCATAACAGTGACAGTACTTGTTACTCGTGCTCATGTGTACACGTGCACACACACACACACATACACACAGTGAAGGATTCTATACTAGATTTAAATCAAGTAAATAGTCTTGATGTTGGATTGTGCATGTTTTTATTTTGATAAGGGCCTTGTGATCAGGTGGAAGTCATCATTAAGGGATAACACTAGTTTGCAGTTATTTGGTTATAGAATTATTTTATGTGCATATTCATTGATCAGTTGTTAAGAATAAAATTCCTAGCACTCGGAGAGGCAGAGGCAGGCAGAGATCTCTGTTAGTTTGAGGCCAGCTTGGACTACAAATTGAGTCCAAGACAGCTAAGGCTACAGATAACCCTGTCTCAAAGGGGAAAAAAAGAAGAGAGAGAATAAAGAAAACTGTTGTTGCTCTTATTTGGACAATAAACTTATTATCCTCCTGCTTAAGCTTCCTGAGTGCTGGAGTATAGGCATGTGCTCCTGGGCCAAGCTAGGAAAAATTTTCCTTAATAATCCTTGGAGAAAAATAAAAATGTCAACTCTAACATAAATAACAATATAAATTTAAAAACCACCTCTGGAAAAAAATAATAATCCATGGATACTTAAAAATTAAAGGGTGAAGCTAGGCCAAATGACTCCTTTCTATAATTCCTGTACTTGAAAGGATGCAGCAAGAAGGACCATGGCAAGTCTGTGGCCAGCGTGGTCCACATTGTGAGTTCTAAGCCAGCCATGGTGATGTATCAAGAGTCTGTTTCAAAAAACAAAACAAAGCAAAACAAAAAGCTAATGGGTATTTCCTGCTAGTGGGATACTGCCTGAAGAAGATATGAAGGTGCCTGTTTTTAATAATAATGTAAATGAATTCTACCTACTTTAGAAAAAAATAGACTTGCTAGGCAGTGGTGGCACACCTTTTAATCCCAGCAATTGGAGGACAGAGGCAGGTGAATCTCACAGTTCGAGGCCAGCCTGGTCTACATAGTGAGTTCCAGGACAGCCAAGGCTACAAAGAGAAACCCTGTCTCAAAAACAAACAAAGACTTGTGGGCTCAGCAGTAAGTACCACTGTGACTTACACATCAGCCTATGTAAGATCCCAGTGCAAGAAGGGGCCCAACTCCAAAAGTTGTTCTTTGATCTCTATATACAGGCCGTGGTGCGTGCACTTCTCTACACCCAAAATCAGTGTGTAGGTTTAAAAAAAATTTTTTTTTGATAATACATCTCATATGAACATCCTAAAATCTTGCGAGGAGATATTCAATACCTGCATCATGCTAGTTTCTTGATCTTTCTTTCTTTCTTTTTTTTTTTTATTTAAGTAATTTATTCAGATTACATCTCAATTGTTATCCCCTCACTTGTAGCTTCTCGTTTCCCCCTCCCTCCCTCTTTCACCCTATTCCCCTCCCCTAGGCCTGTGACAGAAGGGGACCTCCTCCCCCACTATATGGTCACAGCCTGTCAGGTCTCATCCCTGTACCCTGCTTACCCTTCCTCTGAGTGCCCCCAGGCCTCCCCACAAGGACATACGCTCAACCATGTTCATAGCAGCCTTATTCGTAATAGCCAGAATCTGGAAATAACCTAGATCAATGCAATGGATAAAGAAACTGTGGTACATTTGCACTATGGAATACTACTCAGCTATTGAAAACAAGGAAATCCTGAAATTTACAGGCAAATGGATGGAACTAAAAATGATCATCCTGAGTGAGTTAACCCAGACCCAGAAAGATACATATGGTATCTACTCACTTACAATTGGATACTAGCCCAACAGAGATGTCCCATGAAAGTCCTCACTAAGCAGGAGACAGGGATAGAAGCATTTGGTGTTGGCATTCTTGGTTTGGTGGTCATAATGGCTGACTCATTCTCTTTGGCAGAATGCCCTTCTGCCTGCAGGGTTCCGGCAGAAGAACCAGACGTCAAAGTCCGCCACGGGACCCTTTGACAGAGAGCGTCTCCTTTCTTACCTAGAGAAGGAAGCGTTGGAACATAAGGACCGGGAAGACTATGTGCCCTACACGGGGGAGAAGAAAGGTGAGTCCGGATAGCAGGCTGTCCTTCAGCAGCTTTGGGCTCTTCTTCTAGTGGAGACACTTGGAGAGTTAGACACTTCATTTACATGTTATCAGCTTATCCAGGGAGTGCTTTTCTAAACCATTCATTAGTGAAGATTTATTACAGACTTTGTACAACACTACTTCATACTACAAGTTAAGGAATCAAATTTAAAACCCACTAGTTAATACAGGGTGCAAGCGACAGCAAAGCAAGCTCCGTTTGCTACTGTATTATCATGAGTTTGAGGAAACTTCTAGTCTTAACTCCTTGATGTTATAGTTGTAGTATCTAATTCATCCATCACTTACATGTAAGCATGCTGATTTATCTTCCTTAATCAGGAAACAGGAGCAGCACATGACTTAAGTTGAACTTTACTTTCCAGAGGAAAATGGTTCACTAGCTAAAGTTGCAGCTCAAGAAGGTACCAGCTGACACAGCAGCTCAGGAGTGGGCGTGAGCTACCTGAGAAACAGGAAGTGGGGAACCTCAGACAGGCAGAAGGCTTTTACTTAAAAGCACAGCTAGCTAGAAAGTATCCAAGAAGGTTTAGCTTGTATGCAGGCCATACTACAGAAGCTACGGTGACGGCTAGAGTGATGGCTCCTGGTTAAGGCCACAGGCTGCTGTACTCAGTTCCCAGTAGCCATGTTGTACAGCTCACAACTGCCCGAGGCTCCAGCCCCAGGGGCTCCAACGCCCTCTTCTGGCCTCTGAGGGCATATGCACTCACTCACTTGCACATAACTCCCCATACTCATAATTTAAAAAACAAAAAAACCTTTTAGAAAATCAGAATACATAAAACAAGAACCAAATATATGAAAATACAGGGTACAATTATAAGTATTAGGTGGATGTAATAAAAGCAGGAGGCTTTAGTTTAAGGGTTTCTTTTTTTAAATGTGTGTATATGTTTGTATCTGTGTTTGTTTTATGCACCCATGTATAAGGGTTCCTGCGAGGCCAGAGGATGGGGTTGTGTAGCTGCGGTTGTGAGCCGCCCAGTATGGGTGCAGAGACTTGGGTCCTTTGGAAGAGCAGGAAGTGTACTAACCACTGTACCCATCTCTCCAGCCCCAATTTGTTTTTGTTTTTTTTTTATTACTGCCTTCACTCATTTATTTTCTGTCTATATGTGTGTGTGTTTGGGGGCAGGGCGTAGGGGTGTGTGTGCATGTGAAGGTTAGAAAACAACCTAAGGAGTGGGTTTTTACTTTCCACTTTGTGGATCCCAGTAATTGAACTCAGATCATTAGACTCAGTGGCTTACCTACTGAGCCAGCTCCAGCCCATGAAAGCTATTTTTAAAATTACTCACTTTCTTTCTAAGACAACCTTGAATTTACCTAATAGGGAAGAATTGTGGTGGTGGTTTGTTGTTGTTTGTTCTCTCTCTCTCTCTCTCTCTCTCTCTCTCTCTCTCTCTCTCTCTCTCTCTCCCTCCCTCCTCCCTCCCTCCTTCCCTCCCTCCCTCTCTTTAGTGCTGGGATCACTGGTATGAGCTAACATGCTAAGAACTATTAAAGTGCATTCTTTTTTTGCAGCGCTAGAGTTAAGCCCAAAATCTTTTGCATGATAAACAAAACATTCTACCACTGAGGGGCATCAGTGTGTTTAAGTGGGTTTTTCCTAGGCAGACCCACAGCACACATCTATTCAGTTCAAATACCTCTAACAAGCTCCTTTAGGAATAGTATCCTGATATGAAATAATTTTGACAGAGATTAATCCAAATACCTTCATTGTAATTCTAAATCTTTAAAAAAGTAAAATTATAAGAGTATGTTTGTTTCACTTGTAGATATTATATTAAAATGTGAAAAAGACATGAACTAACTTTCTTTCTTTCTTTCTTTCTTAAAATTATGAGTATGTTTGTTTCACTTGTAGATATTATATTAAAATGTGAAAAAGACATGAACTAACTAACTTTCTTTCTTTCTTTCTTTCTTTCTTTCTTTCTTTCTTTCTTTCTTTCTTCCCTTGGTTTTTTAAGACTGGGCTTCTCTTGTAGTCCTGGCTGTCCTGGACTCACTTTGTAGACCAGGCTAGCCTCCATCTCTCAGAGATCCGCCTGCCTCTGCCTCCCGAGTGATGGGATTAAAGGCGTACACCACTAAACCTGGCTAGATGTGGGTTTTTTGCCTCTTTAAACTTTTGCAAAATGGATATAAGGATATAACTCAGTTGGTAAGAATGCTTGCCTGTGCTGTGAGAGAGCCTGCACTCAGTCCCCAGTGCTGTGTAAACTGGGTGGGTGGTACAGTCTGTAATTCTGTCACTGAGGAAGTCAAAGCAAGGCCAGCCTGGGCTACATGAAACTCTGTTTCACACCACATAAACACACACACACACACACACACACACACACACACACACACACACACAGTAAAATTGCAGCTGTGCATAGTCAAAAACAAGGATGAAGGAGAGTATCTAATGCTTTCTAAAAATGATGGACATACACAGTGATAACTATGGCCAATTATGTCTGGTCACACTTCTACATGTCATCTGTATATAGTCTGTCTCAGAGTTTGCCAATGTATGAGTTTGTCACTTGGACGGACGCATTATGTGCCAGCCTTTAGTATCTCTTACTGAGTTTCAGGTTGCTTTCCCCGTTTACCTTTGCTCCTTTGTCCCTTTTCTCATCGCATGCTTCACTCTTATCTGGATGTTTTTTCCTGTGTTCATTATTTCAGTGCCATGACCACAGTCTATTTGCTGCAGGTAGGTGTGTTCCGTTGCATTGTTTGAGCTGCTGACTCACCAGGGATGGCCCTCCCGTCCCCTGAGTAGCACTTCTGCTCCCCCAGCTAGTCCTTGGGGCAGAGCCCTCTGCACTTTATCATTCCCGATTGTTTGTTTGTTAGTTGGTTTGTTTTTTCTTTCCAACTCTGAGGATCTAATATTCCTGATTTCCTTCCCAAGAATCCCACATACTCCACCTTGTTTCCTCAGGGTGAATTAACCAGGTTTTCCTAAATGAATGGCTTATTAAATACTTTTCAATTCACTTGCCTTAGCTTTCCAGAGAACTCATATTCTCCAATATTCTAAAAGAGGCTTCCCACATCTTGCTGAGTGTATGAGTTCTTTGGAGACCATTTGACTCTTGACTAAGTCAGAAAGATCATAGTTAAGATGCCTTACAGCAGCAGTATCTAGGGTTTTGATGGTGTCTGAAGTTCCACAGCAAAGGTTCAAACTCCTTTGTTGCTTCTTTTGTTTATTTGGAGGTAGGACTTGTCCCAGAGATCACTTTTTCTGATGTAGTCATTTTTTTTCCTACAGTGTTAAAAAAAAAAAAAAAAAAAAACAGTTTGAATTTTAAACTTCCAGTCCTAGGTTTTGTTAAATAAGAAAATTAAAGTCAGTCAGATAGAATGTTGGCTACTGAAGAATACAATAAGTAGATTTTTTTTAGATGCTTTTTTTTTCCCCCAAAAAGCCCTTCTGTTCAAAGTTTTGTCAGGAGCTAGAGAGATGGACTCAGTGGTTAAGAGCACTGGCTGCTCTTCCAGAGGACAGGAGTTAATTCCCAGTGCCCAGATGCAGATTCACAGCCATCTATAACTAGTCCCAGGGGATCTGATGCCCTCTTATGCCTTCCACAGGTATTCACACACATGGCACACACATGCAGGCAAAATATACATACACATAAATCTAAAATTTTAAAGGTTTTTAAAAAAGAAAGTTATGTACAGGGTTTTTTCTTAACTTTTCTTAAATTATATGTATCTGTGTGTGTCAGTGTGAACATAAGTGCAGATACTCTAGGAAGGCAGATTTGGGGCATTGAAAATTAGTGTAGTGCCCTGTGTGGTGGCACATGCCCTTAATCCCAGAAGTTGGGGGACAAAGTTAGATGAGTCTTTTCAAGTTCAAGGCTAACCAGGGCAACACAGTGAGGCCATTTTTCAAAAATTAAATGAAATAATTGATGACAATTTGTTCTGTTTATTATAAATCAATTCCTTTATAATATAAAGTTTATAGCCTGATGTGATGGTGCACGCTTTTAATCTCACACTTGGGAGGCAGAGGCAGGAGGATTTCTGAGTTCAAGGCCAGCCTGATGTACAGAGGAAGTTTGTAGATAGTCAAGGTGACACAGAAACCCTGTCTCAAATAGAAATTTATGTAGATAAATAGTTATGACTTGTGAAAAACATGCCAGAACTAAGATGATCGTAATACAGTACAGCACTAATACACTTGGTAATGACTGGCTTGGGGTAAAAATGGTACCTCCGCCCTCTCTAACATCTGTCTGATGAAGCCTAGCGTCTCACTCACCCTGTGAGGCATTTAGGGCTAAACCAAAAGCAACTTGTATGACGGGAAGGTATTTTTCCTCTTTTGTATTTTAGAAAGCGACAAACAGATTTGTCAAGAAAAATACATATTTTAGGGATTTTTAAATTTTTTGTTTGCTGGCTTTAAATATTTGTTTTTTAATTTATCTGTATTTCTAAGTAGTGACAGATGGGTTTTTCCTACCATGTAAATCCTAAGAATCAAACTTATGTCAGCAGACTTGTCTGGAACCATTTTTCTCTTCTAAGCTATCTCACTGCCCACCCTCTTAGTTTAAAAACAAAAAACAACAACAACAACAACAAAAAACAACTTTATTTGGGGCTGTAAAGGTAGCTCAGCAGGTACATGTTTCCCACTTTTGTAGATGATCAAGCACACACATAGCTACCTATTCCTCCAGTTCCAAGGTGCACACGTGCACACAAATACACACACACACCTTCTAGAGTGTATAAAATAGTCTTTAAAAATCATCTTTTGGGCTGGAGAGATGGCTCAGTGGTTAAGAGCACCGCCTGCTCTTCCAAAGATCCTGAGTTTAATTCCCAGCAACCACATAGTGGGTTCACAACCATCTATAATGTGACCTGATGCCCTCTTCTGGCCTGCAGGTGTGCATGCAGGCAAAACACTGTATATGAAATAAATAAATACTTCTTTTTTTTTTTTTTAAGCAAAACACATCTTTTGACTTCCCCAGAGGCGTTGCAGGGGTGGCTGACGTGTCACATGTGCATCAGTAGGTGTGTCAGGAGAGCGGCTATGTCTACACAGGGTTCTGACCCATGAATGATTAGCACCCTAACATTCCCTGAAAAAAGTGAGCCTGCGAAGACCAGCAGTCCAGCACCAGGCAGGCCCAAGATGGGCTCCCAGGATGAGGAGCATGCCGGAGACTAGAAGAGTCCCACCTGGGACCATGGGTCCTGGGCAAGTGACCCTCTTGCAAGGGGCTACTGGTCAAGGAGTGAGCCTGAGATGACCACCAGACTGGCACTGTGCAGGCCTGGGGTCTGGGGAGACCATGCCTAAGATGATCCCTGCCTGGCACCTGAGACCACCCCTAAGACAACCCCAGACACTCAGAGACCCTGGACGCCATTAAGAGGAGCAAGTGAGTGGTGGAGACACGGAAGAGAAACAGAGACAGAAGGATGTGGGCGCAATGAACAGGCAGAACTGCAGACTCGAGGGTAGTGAGGGACAGCCTGGTGCAAGTAGCCAGTGACGCCACCTGGGACCATGGTGGGGTCCTGGCCTGTGCTGCCACCTAAGCCATATCTGGGCCTGTGGCCCATGTAGCAGCAAAAAGAGTCTGTTACCACCAAAGGTGGATGTTCCTGGTCTGGGCTGCCACCAGGGAACATGCTGAGTGCAGAACTGGCTCCACCCCTCACCTGGGCATTGTGGGAAAGCTGGCCCTGGAGGCATGAGAGAGCAGGAGAGCTGACCCCACCCCTAGCCAGTTGCAGTATTCAGAAGAGCATGGAGTTGAGGGTGAGCCAGCGCCCAGGATAGGAGCATGGGAGAGCTGGCGCTCCCACTGTCTCTCCTCCCTTTCCCCCTTAACCACTTGTAGCAGGCAGGAGACCTAGCCTTGAGGTCATGAGAGCAGGAAAGCTGCCCCTACCACTGTCTGCAGGGTGGTGGCGTGGATGAGGGAGAGAAGCCCTCCTCCCCTCCTTTGTCACTCAACATGTATGGAAGGCAGGAGAGCTGGCCCCGGTGTTGGTGAGAGTGGACGATCTTGCAAGCTCAGCAGCTCAGAAACCTCTCAGACCTAGATCCAGTACTTTGAATTGGCCAACCCCAACATCCTCCTCACTGGTTTACTGCTGGGGTGCATGAAGGGGCTGGCCCCACAGATCCAAAACCACAGGATCTCAGGGGGGCCTCACATCAGACCAATGTTACACTTGCAAACAAAGTGTGAACACATTGTGACTCACTACAGCTTCCACAATGAGATTTTTTTCCTCTCTTGTGGGGGGGGGTGGGAGGGTATGAGGGCGGGGGGTGGGGAAGAAGTGTGGGATTGGGATGCATGATGCGAAAGTCACTAAGAGACAATAAAATAAAATTAATGTTAAAAATAAAACATTAAGCACCTTAAAAATCTATTGTTAATAAAGATTGTATAAAAGGAAATTCCCGTGCCATAAAAACCTCCCCATTTAAGGTACATGAGTCAGTAATGTTGAACATATTCGTAGAATTATACAACAATTCCACAATTTTTAGTTTAGAATAATTTCATTAAACCCCAAAGAAACCTTGTACCCATTTATAATCAGTCACTCTACCACATCCCCATCCTATGCCATAGGCAACAACTACTTTACTTTCTGGCTCTATAGATTTGTGTTTTCTGAACATTTGCTATCAGTGGACTATACGGCATGAGCTGATGTCTGCCTTCTCTCACTCTGCAGACCCGCTCGGCAGCAGATCTGCATTCCCAACCCTTCCTGCCTTTTTACAGTAGAATCATATTCCATTCTATTTTGTTATTTGACATTTGGGATATTTCTGATTTTTAGTTATGAATACACTGCATGAGTATTGTGTTCAAATGGTGTGGTTGCTTTTGGTTTTTTACTTTTTAAGACAGTTATATGCTGTAGCCCAGGCTGGCCACAAACTCGGAGGGATCCTCCAGCCTTAGTCTTCCAAGTTCTGGGTTTACAGGTGTGACCCATTACACCCAGCGGTCTGATTTGATGGGATCGGTACTTGTGATTGGAAGGGGGGCTCTAACTTGATGGGGTTTTGCATGTGACTGTCCAGCTGTCTACTGACCTCAATTGAACTACCCTTGAAGATAAATCAGTTTCGCAAAGTATAAGAGTTTACTTACAGATTCTAATCCATTCATCTAAATATCTCTTCCTATACCTGATAATACTGGCTTACTTATAGTAGATTTGCATTAAATCTTAAAATGGTCACGTGTGAGTTCCCGGGTGCTGGTTCTTTTCAAGGTAGCATGGCTTACTTAGATTTCCATGTGAATTTTCAGAATTGCTTGTCACCTCCTATAAAGTGATCATTTGGGATTTTGAAAAGAACTCAAGTCAAAAAATAAATTTGGCGACTCTGCAGTTAAGAGCATTGGCTATTCTTCCAGATGACCTGGGTTCAATTCTTAGGACCCACATGGCAGCTCACAACTGTCTGTAACTCCAGTTCGTGGGGATCTGACACCCTCACATAGACATACATGCAGGCAAAACACTAGTGCACATAAAATAATAAATCAGTCATGTAAAAAAAATTAGAAAGAGCCCTTAGAGTCTATATTCATAAGCTGAATTTAGACCCTACCAAATTTATACTTCCTTATAAAATTAATCTCATAATTATTTGTTAATTACAAAGAAAAAATAAATTAATTACTTTTTATTTTATTATTGAGTAGGAATTTTCTTTTTTCTTTTTTGCCTTTTTTTTTTTCTTTTGACACCAACAATCCAACCTGACTTCACATGTTAGGCAAACTAATACCTGTTGAACTAAATCCCCAGCCCTACTCCCCTTTTATTGAAAACAGATTTTTTTTCTCACACATTATATCCTGATTACAGTCTCCGGTCCCTCTACTCTTCCCCGTCCTTCATACCTCTCTCCCATCTGTGTCCACTCCCTTCCTGTCTCTCATTGGAAAAGAACAGAATGAAATAATTACCTTTTATTATTAACACATTAATACATATGGAGAGATCAACATAAAGAGAATGCCAAGACAGGTACCAAGTCCATGTCAGGAGCCATTTAAAAATAACATTTGGTCTGTGTGCTACCACCTTTTAATATCCTTGTAAGATTATAACAGCTCATTTTTAAAGCTGAACTTATTTAGAAATAAAGCATCAAGTTATATTTAAAACTTGGAAGGAAGTGTCAGTTCATCAAAAATCATTATCCCTGTGGAGATTGTTGTTACTTTTAGTGCCTTTAAAAACATAGTAAAAATACCATATCTCTGTATTTATCAAAGAACTAATAAAATGAGTTTGATTAAAAAATAAATATAAGTTGGGCATGGTGGCGCACACCTTTAATCCCAGCACTCGGGAGGCAGAGGCAGGTGGATTAGTTTAAGTTCCAGGCCAGCCTGGTCTACAAAGCAAGTCCAGAACAGCCAAGGCTACACAGAGAAACCCTGTCTTGAAAACCAAAAAATAAATAAATGTAAAAATGTATGTTAAAATTTCTATGTCTTTATAAATTTTGTTTTGCCTATTTTGTTTTTTATTAATATTTATTTTGTATTTTTAAACATTAGCAAAAGTGTGTGGGTGAGGGAAATCAGATATGAATAATACCTCAAGAAATGTGAGTGAGGATTACAAAAATAAAGATCTTAGATTTTTACAATGCTTTAGATTCCTTCAGTTCCTCTAAGAGGAGAACAGCTATTTGATAGTTTGGATGGTTTTCTTTCTTTGTCATTTTCTTTTCTAGTTTTACTTTTTAAGACAAGGTCTTAAAAGTACTTTTTAAAGCCCAGGTTGGCCTCAGACTTAGTATATCTTAGACATTAGAGTAACCTGAAAGTCCTGCCTCTACTTCCCACATAAGGACATGCCATCTTTCCTTTTTTTAATTGACAAAAAGTGTGTGGTGTGTGTGTGTGTGTGTGTGTACATACATATATATAATATGCAACAAAACTGTTTATATATGTACACACTATAGAATGGCAAAATCTAAATATTTGATATATTTAATTTTCTTATGGCAAATAGATCGTGGTTTTGCTTAGTCAGTGAATGCCATAATCCAGTGACTCTCAGCCTTGCCTGCTGTCTGTTGGAATGCAGATGCTCCCAGCAGCACATCAGACCAACTAATAAACTAGAGTCTCTGGGATAGAACTCAGATATTAGAATTTCTCAAAGTTTGCTGCCAAGTCTAGTATGCGTTCTTCACTTAGAACCAGCTATCAACAGGAGGGAATACAGGCAGGTGTGAGCCCTGGGAAACGGAACGGCCAGAGAAGTCATACCTGACGAACCATTTTGTTGTTCGATGTCAAGCCTGGAGCGGGTGCGTGTTGAACACGTGCTCTACCACAGGGTCACACTCTCAGCCCCCTATAGGTCATTTTCATTGTAGTAATAACCGCTGTGAGGATTTTAGGACACAACTATTTGGATTTGCCTTTAATTATGAATCAGTAATAAGAAAGGGCTGGAGAGAAAGATGGCTGAGGGGTTAAGAGTACTTGCTACTCTTACAGAGGACACAGATTTAGTTCCCAGTGTACACACACACAGTGGCTCACAACTGTAAACCCAGCTCCAGGGGATCCAACACCCTCTTTTCTCCTCTTTGGGCACCAAACATGCACATATAAAAACGTGACCAAACACTCATACATATAAAAATAAATAGTAAAAAAAAGTTTTTTAAATTACCAGGATCCCAATATTTTGAATCAGTTACATATACTGCCATATATAGCTTGGCATTTGTTTGCTTTAGCAGGAAGGCCTCCTACTAGAAATAATTAAGTTTTTAAGCTACCAACTTACTGAAAGAAGTTTGGAAACATTTATTCCAGGGCTGGACACAGGACCCACATGGCTGGCAGCTCACGACCGTTTATATAACTCCAGTTCCCGAGGACCTGATGCCCTCTTCTGGCCTCTGTCGGCACCAGGCATGCATGTGGTACATACACGTATGTACAGGCAAAACACCCATATGCATAAAATAAAAGTTTGAGAACTTTTATTCTTAGTTATCCTACTTTGAACCAACATGTTCAAATTATGCTTTAAAAAATGAGGCCACTTAGACTAAAAAATTGCTCACCACATAGTTATTCAGCAGGTTGGAAGGCCTCTGGTGTCCTACGAAGAATCCAGCGATGACCAGAACACAGAGAGCTTCTGTGCTTGAGAAATCTCAAGGGAGGGAGACTATGGAACATTAGCGGAGCATGGTCGTGTACTTCATCAGCTCAGCGCTAAGACAGACACTGTTGTTGCTGGTCAGGACCACCCACAGATTCTTACTCTGCACCGTCACAGCTGAAGGTTACACACCTTTAGTCCCTGCACTTGGGAGACAGAGGCAGACACAGAGGGATCTCTCTGCGTTCAAGACTGTACGGTGCGACTCTGTCCCTAAAAAATCTGTATTTGCTCACTGCCCTGGAAATGTCAGTACAAGGTGGACCGGCCTCTTTATTTGGGGGCCTAAGGTGAAGAAGAGCAATGTGATAAGAGCGTGTTGTAGAGCAAAGAGGCTTGCCACATGGCAGCCAGGAAGGGCCTAGAAACAAGGTATATCTCCCCAGGCCTCTCCAGTAACTTGCTTGTAACTAGTCTCCTCATTTCCCACCCCACGTTCCAGGGCCATCACGGTACAGATCCACCCAGGGGTTAGGTGTTAGGTCTCAGCCCTCAGGACCCCGTCACTTGGATCACCAGCTGCGAAGCAGGGCTTATGCCCATGAGCTTTTGAGCTACTTCACAACCAAGTTTTGTAACAACTAAAACAACCAGATAAACAGTAACTGGCTAGTATCTGCTGGACTGGTTATCACAGGTAACCAGGGCCACAGCTATGGCATTAAGTACAGTGCAGCAATAGACACACACAGTCTATATTTAGTGCTGTGGATGGTACTTCAAGTGAAGAAGTGGAGAGGAAAAACTCCCCAAGGCTTGCCTGTCAGCTGGGAGACACTGTGGGAAGGGTAGCATCCTCCTCATCCTCCCCCTCATCAGGTGGAAGGCAGACAAGATAAGATGGGAGTGGGAGGAGGATTCACATTGCCCCCCAAGATATAAAAGCCAGTGAGTAGGAGGTGGGACACAGCTGTCTAGTTACCTAGAGAGCTTGGAGTCATGGCTCTATTGTGGGGATGCAGTCACGGAAAAGTAGGCAGCTCTTCCAAAATCTCAGGGCCCAACTCTCAGACCTTGACAGGAAACTCCTGCTATGTTCTCAGAAAATGGTTCAACACTCGGGAGGCTGAGGCAGGTGGATTGATGTGAGTTCAAGGCCAGCCTGGTCTACAAAATGAGTCCAGGACAGCCAAGGATACACGGAGAAACCCTGTCTCGAAAAAACAAACAAAAAAAGGAATTGGGCCCCCCTGGGTTTTTTGTTTTTCTTGTTAGGGTTTCTCTGTGTAGCCTTGGCTGTTCTGCAACTTGTTCTGTAGATCAGGCTGGCCTTGAATTCATAGAGATCCACCTGCCTCTGCTTCCCAAGCACTGGGATTAAAGGACCGCACCACGACTGCCTGGCCCCATTTTAATTTTTTAATTGTGAAGTTTTATAGATTGCCTTGAGTTTTTGGTGTTGGTGTGTGTGTGTGTGTGTGTGTGTGTGTGTGTGTGTGTGTGTGTGTGTGTGTATGTGTGTGTGCATGCATGTGTGTTGGTTGGTTGGTTTGGATTTTGTTTTTTTTTTCCCCTTGCCAAACTGTCCTGGAGCTCATTGCTCATGATAGCTTGAAGCTCCTGGTCCTTTTTCCTTAGTTTCCCAAGTGCTTGGATGCTTACTCAGCTAGCTTCATTTAAATATTGATTCCGTGTTTGTGAAATAACTCATAATTGCTCCACAAAAGAACTGGGCATTGTGCACTCAGGAGGCTGAAGTGAAAGGATTGTGAGTTGTTCTAGGCTAGTCTCAGCGTCCGAGTGGAATTCTATCTCAAAACAGAACAGAAAATAAAAAGAACCATTTTTATTTTCAAAGGTGAGAGGATTTCTCAGTGATTCTTTCTCCCTAGTAGGAATAGCCTGCGTATTGCTGTAGGTGCCGATTTTGACCGACTTGTCCATCTCAGTTGCACATGCCTTACCTAGTGTTTGTTGGAAGGGCAGAGATGCTCGTGAGTTAGTAACAGTGGTGATGAATAACAAATGATGCTTTGTTTTTCAGGGAAAATTTATATCCCCAAACAGAAGCCGGTGCAGACATTTGCAGAAGAAACTATATCCCTTGATCCAGAATTAGAGGAAGCTTTGACAAGTGCCTCTGACACAGAGCTGTGTGACCTTGCAGGTATCTCCTAAGATGGGGGAGTTTTAAGTGAGTGCAGCATGGGGAGGGCAGTGCAGGGCCACGTGCGTGTGTTATGCAGTGCGTGCTTTGTACTTGCCACAATAAATCTGTCAGTAGGGTTCTTCTAAGTACTCTCTATGGGGAAATTTTATAGTGACAAAATCTCTTTATTTTCAAGCTGGAGAGATGGCTCAGGGGTTAAGAGCACTTGCTGCTCTTCCAAAGGTCCTGAATTCAATTCCCAGCAACCACATGGTGGCTCCCAACCATCTGTAATGAGATCTGGTGCCCTCTTCTGGCCTGCAGTTGTTACATGCAGGAGAACATTGTATACACAAGAAATAAATAAGTAAATAAATCTTTTAAAATTTGTTTTCTATGTTGCTGTAATTTAAAGTCTTTCTAACAACAAAAGCCATTCCATCAGCTGGTGAGCTTGTCCCATCTGAGCACTAGAACAACCTTCATGGTCCACTTGTGCCCTGTTTTATGAACTCAGGAACTGTATTCACTTCCTAACTGTGCTGAAGAGGCATGGAACACTGCAGACTTCTTGTGTTCCCATTGCCAGTTTCCTGCTAGGCTGCTCTTCCCTACTTATTGTGCAAATACCCATTTTCCTTGGTAGAAAATGTGATCTGTAAGGAGACCCTCATGCCAGATAACGCTAAGAACTGACATGTTTGAAAGCAGAGTGAGGGTTCTTGGGAAGGACCTTGGAAAGGGGCAGAGGTGTAGTATCACAGCTACAGGAGGTCGTGTGTTCTTTGAGGACAGAGGACTAGTGGGTTTGCAAATGGAACCTTCATCAGAGAAGACATCAAAAGATTTGAATGTAGCTAGGTGCAGTGGCACACGCCTTTAATCCCAGCACCCAGGGAGGCAGAGGCAAGTGGATCTCTGTGAGTTCGAGGCCAACCTGTTCTACAAAGTGAGTCCAAGACAGCCAGGGCTACACAGAGAAACCCTGTCTCGGGGTAAAAAAAAAAGATTTGAATGTTTCTGAGGATGCTGTTTTATTTAAATGAAAGAACGTAACAATACTTTTAGTATAGTTGCATGGGCCTTGGACTCTGACTTTGTATAGTGTCGTTATGTTCCTACAAACCGGAACAGTGAACAGCAAGCAGATCTTTCAGTTTCCTCTCTTAGCCACCAGGTGGAGCTAAGCACAGGCTTTTCTTTGGGATCAGCCTGGCTCACTATTGTCTAACTTAAAAGATACCCAGGAAATAACATGGGTATTGCTAAAAATAAATGAGAGATAGTTGGTGATTTCTAAGCACTACCCCCACACCACCCTGTTGTTTGGGGGTGTAAAGTCCATTTTCAGATTAGTAGGAAAATGTTAAAATTATTAATAAAAACGTTTGTTTGCAATTTGGGTCCTGGGCACACACCTCTAAGTACAGCTACATGGAAGGCTCGGCGAGGGAGGCCTGCTTCAGCCCAGGAGTTAGGGGCCTGCCTGAGACACAGCGGGGCTCCATGTAAAAACAGTAGAAGCGACAGGGCTTAGAGACAGCGGGAGCGGAGAACTGATTCTAATGTCTCTGCAGCTATTCTCGGGATGCACAATCTGATCACAAGCACGCAGCTCTGTGATGTGGTGGGGAGCAGCAACGGCGTGGACCACGACCATTTTTCAAGTGAGTAATTGAAATGCCTTGTGAATTCTAATTCTTTGTCAAATACATTTGCTTCCCTCTATGTATTAACTTTGATATTTAGTACGCCAAGTATTTTATATGTGTGTGTCTGTGTTAAAGTTCAAGTTTTATATTACAGTCACAGAAAGCCATTAAAAATATAAAATTTAGTCAGTTATTGTGATTCATGCCTATAATCCCATCATTAAGAATGTTTCCTGTCCGGGCATGGTGGCGCACGCCTTTAATCCCAGCACTCAGGAGGAGGCAGAGGCAGGGGGGTCGCTGTGAGTTTGAGGCCAGCCTGGTCTACAAAGTGAGTCCAGGACAGCCAAGGCTACACAGAAAAACCCTGTCTTGCTAGGGGGGGGGGGGGGAGTTGGAGAATGCTTCCTGAGCTGGTGGTGACGCACACCTTTAGTCCCAGCACGGGGGAGGCAGAGGCAGGTGGGTCTCTAAGTTTGAGGCCAGCCTGGTCTACAGAGCTTGAGGATTCTTTAATCAATTTTTTTTTTAAACAGGGCCCCACTGTTTGGGTCCTGGGCACACACCTCTAAGTACAGCTACATGGAAGGCTTGGTATGGGAGGCCTGCTTCAGCCCAGGAGTTAGAGGCCTGCCTGAGACACAACAGGGCTCCAGGGCCTTAGATGGTCTCCAACTCAGATCTGCCTGTCTCTGCCTCCCAGGTGCTGGCATGCGCCCCACACCTGGTGCTGGCAGTGTTTTACTCTTAATGTGCTAGCAAATGTCATGGAAACTGCTTTTGCCACATAAGTACTACTGGCAAACAGTATAAAAACTGGACAAGCTTAGGGTTTTGTTTTGTTTTGTTTCTTAGTTGTTTTTCAGAGTGAGGACCCAGCACAGTACCTTAAGTACTACATGGAGTCTTGGCCACCGCACAGCCCCAGCCCAGCCAATACTTAGCTTTGGTTGACATTCTATTTTTATGTTGCTAGTTTTTTAAAAATCCATGAAGATTCTCAAAAAGTTCTGTTTTTTAAATTATAGGATGTTTTTAAATTCTCAGAGTAAATATATGCTATTATAGCATATATAAATATGTCGTAAATATCTACACTACAAAGGAATGTCTCAGAGCTGCAGCTAAGAGTTCACTGCTCTCGCTAGAGCATCTGGGCTTGGCTCCCAGCACCTACGTGGTGGTCACAGCCTCCTGTAACCCCAGTTCTAAGGGATCCAGGTGCCCTTTCTGGCCCTCATTGGCTCCTGCATGCATGTGATATACATATATTGAAGTAGGCACATATATGTACACATAAATAATGTTTCTAAAAAGGAAGTAGATGTCTCTATTCACAAGCATTATGTAGCCTACCACCCCAGCTATTAACAAGCTGGCGTATATCCTGTTTTATAATTCTGCCCTGTTTAAAGTTTATATGCAAATGTATACATCTTATGCATAAATTGTCATTTTAGTAAAATTTATATATTTATTACAACTTAATTTTTCAGAGTTTTAATTAATATTATTTACATCTTTTTGGGGTTTTATGGCTGCTTTGTCTGTATGTATGTCATTGCACCCATGGTGGCCAGACAGAGTGTTGGATTCCCTAGGACTGGAGATGGTTGTGAGCTCCCTTGTGGGTGCAGGGAATTGAACCCTGGTCCTCTGGAAGAGCAGCCAGTGCCATAACTGCAGAGCCACCTCTCCAGCCTACAATTTAATTTTTTAATAATAGCACTATTCCTAGGGTTGTTGTTTTCTTTTTTTTTTTTCTTTGTAGATTCTTCCTATGGACCTCCTCTGCCTCCTCTGTCCAGCCTCGAGGGAGCTGGCATTTTAGTGTGCTATTGAGCCTTGGTCAGCAGTGAGGGTTCAACCTCACACTACATGCAGGCTTACTTCATTCAGATTTTATAGCTGTCTTTTACATTGTTCTATATAGTTTGGCTATTTCCCTTACTTTTTAACTTTTTGTTGTCAGAAATTTTCATTTGTGAGAAAGAAGAAAACATCAAGCATTCATTACCTATTCCATTGGCACTGCTGACCTTTCTTCTGCCTCTCTCCCGCCTTCTTTAAATTTTTTCTGAAGTTCTTTTTTTTTCCCTTCTTCCTTCCTTTCTCCCTCCCTTCCTCTATTTCTTCCTCCCCCCCCCCCCCACTTGCATTTAGAGGTCAGTGTACAACCTTTAAGAGTCTGTTCTGTCTATCCTGTGGGTCCTAAGGATGGAAGACCATCAGACTGGCAGCAAGCACCTTCACCTGCTGGGCATCTCACCAGCCAGTCTGCCTGCCTGCCTTTCTCTTTCTTCCTTTCCCCTGAAAAATTTAAAAGTCAAACCTTCCTATTTTTGTCACTTTATGCATAAGCATAAACACACACATATATACCCATAACATATTTATGTCTCTCACAAATTTAAAACTCTAGAAACAACTCAGGCCAGGCATGGTGGTGCACACCTGTTATCCCAGCACTCAGTGAGGCAGAGGCAGGAGAGGCCAGCCTGGTCTACAAAGCAAGTCCAGGACAGCCGAGGCTATGCAAAAAAGCCCTGTCTCAAACAAACAAACCAAAATAATAATAATAACCCAATGCCATTATTAAACACAAAAATTAGTATTTACTTCATACCATCTGAAATTCAATCTGTGTCCAAAACGTCTCTTACTTTCAAATATATCTCATTCTTCCTTCTAATCAGAATCCAAGCAAGGGTAACACACTACATTTGTTTGTTTTTCGGTATTTTTCCTTTCTTTACAGAAACCTTTGGCCATGTTGCATGTGTGTAGATCTGAGGACAACTTATGGGAGTTGGTTTTCTCCTTCTACCTGATGGGTCCCAGGGATTGAACCCAGGTGTAGGCTTGGCAGTAAACACTTGTACCTGCCAAAGCATCTCACCAGCCAAGTCTGATTTCTTAACGATTCCTTTCTTCAACTTCATCCTCTTCATGCCATGCCATCTATTTCACCAATGAACTAGATTATTTGCCCAGTAAAAACTTCTACCTCCTGGATTTGGTTTATTGCAACATGAGGATGTTATTTTACGCTTTTCTGTCTCCCATGCTTCTATGAACTTTAGGTCTGATGGCTAGGTCAGATTCAAAGGGAGGGATTTTGCTTACATGAATATTATGGGGAGTTGGCAAATGCTCAAATTATGTAGCTTATCAAGTGTGGTCCCTGATTTCTGGAGACTGTTAAGACTGATCATTGAGAAACTGTGTGTGCTGTGGTGGTCGACACCTCTGGTGTCAGCACTAGAGAGGATTGCAAGTTCTAGACAGCCCTGGCTACGTGGCATGACTCTGCTTCAGAATGAGACGGAGGAAGGAAGAGGAAGGAAAAAAAGGAGACGAGCAGGTTCAGGCATTGGGCTGGCCCATCCACTTACAGTTCCCCATGAACCTTTCATATAATTGTAACATCCCACCAAACAGATACTGTTTTAAAAGTCAAGCCTTGGTTTTGTTACTTTGTGCCCATATACAATTCTCACAAATTAAGAATTTTAAAAACATAACCCACTGCCATTATTAGATGTTGGACTTTTTGTTTGTTTGGTTGGTTTTGTTTGGTTTTTCGAGGCAGGTTTCTCTGTGTAGCCTTGGCTGTCTTATAACTCACTCTACAGACCAGCCTGGCCTTAAACTCAGAGATCCACCTGCCTCGGCCTCCTGAGTGCACCATCGACTGGCTTAAATGCTGGAACTTTAAAAACGCCTCTCCTGTGGTTTTAGGAATCTGAGAGCTTGCTCAGGTCTCCATTCTGTGAAGTATTCCCCCATTTCCCATGCTCCAGCAGCTGGAAGAAACCTGGCTTTGTAAACTTAAATGGGAGCAAACCTACTTTTTTCTTGTTTTCTGCATTCAATAACTTTTTTTAATTTGGTGGCATAAGTAACTACTAAGTTAAAAAGGTTCCTTTAGCAAGTGTGCAAATGCATGGCCTGGGGAGTGGGGGCTAGGTGACAAGTTAACGTGTGTCTCCTCTCAGGTCCAGCCACCTCGGCCAACCTCTGTTCTTCCCTTGTGTTCCCACAGATGTGGTGAAAGGTGAAAAGATTCTCCCAGTGTTCGATGAGCCACCGAACCCAACCAACGTTGAAGAAAGTTTAAAGAGAATTAAAGAAAATGATGCCCGACTTGTTGAAGTTAATTTGAATAATATAAAAGTAAGTATGTTAAGCATGCAATATACATATGTACCAGCATCACATGATGTTTTCTCTGAGTCAGTAGAGCCCAGGGCAGTAAAGTGGCAGTTCTGACATGTAGGCTTAGCCCTTCTGCGTTAAGGTGAAGTATACTAATGTTATGTGAACATAGATTCCCTCAGGTTAGCAATTCAGCATTACAGAAAGAATGTAAATTCAGCACATTATCAGGAAATTACCCAAATTTTAAGAATACTGTCCCTCTTTTTTTTTAGGGTTTTTGTTTTGTTTTAGTTTTAGTTTCTAGTTTTTCAAAGGCAGGATTTCTCTGTTCTAGCTGTCCTAGAAGTCACTCTGTAGACCAGGCTGACCTCAGCTCAGAGAGCTGCCTGGCTTTGTCTCTGAGTGCTGGGATTAGAGGTGTGCACCATGGCAAAATGCTACCCAGTTTAAAGAACTTTAGCCTTGGCCTGGAGAGATGGCTCAGTGGTTAAGAGCGCCGCCTGCTCTTCCAGAGGTCCTGAGTTTAATTCCCAACAACCACATGGTGGCTCATAACCATTTATGACATGATATCTTCTGCAGATAAAGCACTCATATACAATAAATAAAATAAATAAATCTTTAAAAAAAAAAAGAACTTTAGCCTTGGGATTTTGTTTGTTGTGTTGTGTTTTAATCAAGTTTCTGAAGGTATTTTTAATAGAGTTAAGTGAAATTCTTTTAGTGTATGGTCCTCGGTTGTACAAGCTGTAGCCTACCGCTGTCAAGTTGCAGAACAACACATAGACAGCTGACTGGCTGATGCAAAGCCCTCCTGTAATGCCGGGAGCCCTTTACGCCCCTTCCTGAGTCTCTGGCCACTCTCGCCCCTGACAGCTACTCAGTTTGCCTCCTCCAGCCTTGTACATGGAGTAGAGTTTGCAGCCTTTGAGTCTAACCTTTGGCATAATGCATTAGGGGCTCACCCACGCTGTGTAGGCTTCATTAGTTTGTTTTTTCACTGTGGAGTTAGTCTCTCTAGGTTTTGCTGGGGTTGGTTCATCGAGAGTCAGTCAGTTGGCGTGGTTATGTGTAAAGTGGCTGCACACATGTACACACACGGTCTTTGAAGAGTACAGCTTTTCGTTTCTCTTGACTAAATGCCCAGAAATTGGCTTTCTGGAATCTTACTGGTTTTGTTTTGTTTGTTTTTTTTTTTCAAATTACTATTATTAATGGTTTGTTGTTTGTCTTGTGGCAGGGTCTCTAAGTAGTCCTAGCCATTCTAGAACTCTCTGTGTAGACTAGGCTGCTTGTTTGTGCGCTTCCTGAGTACATTGAAAAGTAAACAGAAAGTGTAAGTGTATTTGGTTGATGGATTGAGCTTCCTGAAAACTAAAATGGTGATGGTGTTTCACATTTTGTCTTTAAAGAATATCCCAATTCCAACTCTAAAAGATTTTGCAAAGACTTTGGAAACCAACACATACGTGAAACATTTCAGTCTTGCCGCCACCAGGAGCAATGACCCCGTGGCCGTGGTAAGTGTGCTGTGGTTGATGGCCACACACCTGCGTGGGCTAGTGAGGGGGAGCCAGTTTGTTCTGTGAGACAGGAGCTCTCACAGCGCGGCTGGCCTTGCATTCACTGGGTGGTGGAAACGGTCTTCAACTCCCCAGGTCTCCTGCCTCCAATTCCCAAGAGCTGGGACTATAAGCCTGTTCCACTGCACCACTTAGACTGTGACTTCTTTTTACATTTCTATTTATTTATTATATATTTGGTGTGTGTGTGTGTGTGTGTGTGTGTGTGTGTGTGTGTGTGTGTGTGTAAAAGAATGATTTGTTATCTTTTTTCACCTAGCATTTTTGCTCACTATTTGGCAATACATTATATACTCCTTTGTATTTTTTAAATTTTATTTATATTTATTGTTTATTTTATATATTTTTTTTCCTCTTTCAGGACAGGAAAGAGGTAGGGTCCTAAGATTTCTAAGAGAGCAGCTCACTGTATAGCCTAGGCTGGCATCAAATTCATGTTCTTACTGCCTTGACCTTAGCCTCCTCTTCTTCTTTTTTTTTTTATTTAATAATTTATTTATTTTATTTGCATTGGTGTTTTGCCTGCATGTATGTCTGTGAGAGGATATCAAATCCTCTGGAACTGGAGTTACAGACACTTGTGAGCTGCCATTGTGGTTGCTGGGAATTGAACTCAGGACCTCTGGAAAAGCAGCCAGTGCTCTTAACCACTGAGCCATCTCTCCAGCCCTGGCCTCCTCCTTTTTTAAACAGAAAGGGGCCTAGAAGCATGATTGAATGGTAAAGTGCTGGTCTTTTGCCTGTGAGGACCCATCTTCAATCTCCCTGACCACTGAAAGAAAAAAAGGAAAGGAAGGAAAGAATTAACTTGATTCTGATTTTTCACTCAGCTGTAAATATTAGAGATCTTTTTGTGTCAGCATACAAAGGTCTGCTACATCCTTAACTTGTGCGCAGGATTCCATTTATGGGCCTGTGGTTTGGAGTTTTATTAAATGCTTTCTCTGGAGGTGAGTATGTAGTGATTGTCCTTCTGAAACCACCACTGACTTGTGTGCATTGGGCCCGCCTTGCATCCATGGGAAAGTCACGCCGAGTAGTCTATAGAGCCTCTCCCTTGCTTGGCCCTGCAGCAGGCACTCCTCCCACTTCCCCAGCTCCACGCTCCACACAGGTTCTTCCTCTGAACACTGGAGTGGCCCAGGGCTTTGCTTTCCCCTTCACTGCTGCCTGGACAAGCTCTGTCAGTGCTGGAGGTTGTTCGCCTGTGCTGATGACTGCAGCGCTTCGTCCTCTTCCTCCCTGTCCGTAACTCGGCACTCATACCCAGCTACGCATTAAGAAGTTGTACGTGGAGCCAGGTGTGGTGGCGCACGCCTTTAATCCCAGCACTTGAGCAGAGGCAGGCAAATTGCTGAGTTCCAGGCCAACCTGGCCTACAAAGCCAGTCCGGGACAGCCAAGGCTACACAGAGAATCCCTGTCTCGAAGTAAATAAATAAATAAATAAATAAATTAAAATAAAATAAAAAGAAGTTGTACATGGGACTGGAGAGATGGCTCAGTGTTAAGAGCACTGTCTGCTCTTCTAAGGCCCTGAATTCAATTTCTAGCAATCACACGGTGGCTCACAACCACCTATAATGAGATCTGATGTCCTCTTTTGAAGTGCATAAAGGCAAAGTACTCATATACATAAATGAATAAATAAAAATTTTAAACGACGGATGAGTTTTTTTGTTTGGGGGGGTTATTTTTGGTTTTTTGAGACAGAGTTTCTCTGTGTTAGCCTTGGCTTTCCTGGACTCACTTTGAAGACCAGGCTGGCCTCAAACTCAGAGCAATCCACCTGGCTTTGCCTCCCAAGTGCTGGGATTAAAGGCGTGCGCCACCACCACCTGGCAAGGCTGATCAGTCTTAAAGTAAGTAGAAGAAAATAAGAAAGAAGCTGTACCTGGATGTCTAGCAGATGTCTCACATCAGAGGCTCAGACTGACCTCCTGACCTCTCCCACACCTCCTCTTCTCATACCTGTCACTAAACAGCAGCGTGGGCATACTCTCCATGGTCAACAGGCCCCCCCCAAAAAAAATCACTCTTAACTACCCTTTCTTACAGCCTTAAAGCATATATTCAGTTCTGTCTTCAAAATATTTTTAGAATCTAGGATAGTTGTGCTGGCTCACACAGGTAATAAATACTAGCACTCAAGAGGCAGAGGCAGGAGGATTGCTATTAAGTTTGAATCAAGCCTGTTACATAGCAAGCTCCAGGCCATTCTGGGCCACATGGCAGGATCTTCTCTGGCTGGGGCCGGGGGTCACACGACAGAAGCATGGGGCTGGCAAGAAAGATCAGCAAGTAAAGGCACTTGCTGCATAGGAGTCCTGGCAACGTCAGTTTACTCCTCAGAATGCCTGTAAAGGCAGAAAGAAAGAACTGACCTCCACATGTACACCATAGTGCATATGCAGGCACATATATCATAGACACACAGACACAATCATACTGTTTTAATTGCCTGCATCTGGATGCAATGGAGCACCCCTTAATCCCAGCAGTCTGGAGATAGAAGCAGGCTGATCTCTGCAGTTCCAGGCCGGCTAAGACTACATTGCAAAACCTGCCTCAGAAGGGGACGGGAGGGCTGGAGATGGCGCTCAGTCCTTCACATGAACAAAGCCCTGCATCTATCCCCAGCACCACACAAACAGTGTGGTGGCACATACCTATAGTCCCAGCACATACTATAATAAATTCAGAAAGCAGAGCCAAAAAGATTACAAGTTCAAGGCCATCCTCAGCTCCATAGAGTTTGAGGCCAGCCTGGGGCACGTTAGGACAGCTTGGGATGCATAGTGGGTGCATAACTCTAATCCCAGTGCTTGAGAGGCAGAGACAGGCAAATCTCCTAGTTCCAGACAGCGTGGTCTACAGAGTGAGTTCCAAGACAGCCACAGCTACCCAGGGAAGCCCCTGTCTTGAAAGTGAAATAAGGGGAAAGGGAATAAAAGCACTTTCTGTCTCCAACCGTTTCTTACATTTGTATTATTATTTTTATTAGCAGAATTCTCTTTCCTGGATTACTGCAGTTGCCTCTTCAGTGAGCCACCTCTGTCTACCCAACTCTGAAGCCAAAAGAGATATTAATGAAATTAGCACCTTAACGACACAGAAAAAGTGTGAAAGACAGGAGAAAAAAAAAACATGAAGTAGAGAGTGTCTTTTTTTTCCCAGTGAAGTAAAGAATGAATGAACATGAATTATGTACAGGCGTTAGAGATGTCAGCACCAGGAATTACAAGTTACCAGACAGTTTAAGGAGTATATATGGTAATGTGTGTGGGAAATAAGTAAAAACCTGAGAGACCTGAGCAGGCGCATAGCAAGCTGAAACAATGTAAAGAGAAACCCAAAGTTAAATTCATGAATTTTACTTATGGCTCATGCAGCAAAAAGTAGGTGCTATCAGATTTTAATCTCCAAATATTTTCTCTATATTTCTAGGCTTTTGCAGATATGTTGAAAGTGAACAAAACTTTGAAGAGCTTAAATATGGAGTCCAATTTCATCACAGGTGCCGGGGTGTCAGCACTGATAGATGCCCTGAGAGATAACGAGACCCTGACAGAACTCAAGATTGACAATCAGGTGTGTGCTGTGCAGTCGCAGCTGGGAGGAGCTGCAGCCGCACTTAGAGGGCTGGAGTCCTCTCGGAAGGAAGCGGGTGGAAAGAGGTTGTGAGCCATTTGGGGACCCAGAATCATAGTGTATATCAGTTGAATCCACAGCAAGTCTCTTTAAGTCAGTTTAAGAAGTTAGATAGGTGGCTGATTTGAACCAGAAAGACTTAGATGTGGCGTAGTCCACGTTTTCCCCAGGTCTTTGAGAGGTGCATGCAATAGGTAAACCTTTCATGTCTGTAGTGTGTTACATTCTCAAATACACAGAAGGTGAGTAGAGTTGGTGGCATGAAAGAAAAGAAATAAGACTGAGGAGATGCCCGGGTGGGTGAGGGCGCTTGCTGCAATCACAAGAGGACCAGCGTTCAGTCCGCAGCACCTGTGGGAAAACCTGGGCACAGCCACCTCGGTATGGAACACCTCCAGCATGGGGGTCAGGGGAAAGCAGATCCCAGGACGGTCACGTCAGGCCAGTGAGAGAAGCTGGCTGCTCTGAGGGCACGGGCCTCGCCTGACAAGGACGTTGCTGGTACTTTGACTAATGTGGGGCCGCATATGCCTAGACACGCTTTTTTTTTCCTTTTACATTTTTATAGGCACGTACATGCATGAGTGTGTATACGGACGGTAGAGGCATTGGATTCCCGGGAGCTGGAGTAAAATACGGTTGTGAGCCACCTGCTGTGGGTGCTGGGACCTGAACCTGGGTCCTCTCGGAGAACAGCAAGTGTTCTTAGCTGCTGATCCATCTCACCAGACCCACAGACAAACTTTAAAAAGGGGAGGAAATATACATGCTAAAAATATTTGCATATAGAGCAACTATTAATTTTTCTATTTGGAAAAATAACTTTACTAGCTGGGGAGACAGCTCAGTGGCTAAGTTCTTGTTGCATAATCCTGTGGACCTGAGTTTGCATCCCCAGCACCCACCAAGAAGCAGGGTGCAGCTGAATAGCTCTTTGACCCCATTCCGCAGAAGCAAAAGATCTGCAGATCGCAGGCTCACTGGTGTGCCAGCCAAACAACAAGCTTCCAGTTCCATGAGAAACTCTTGTCTCAGAAAATAAGGTGGAGAATGATGGAGGAAAATATTCAGTCTTACCCTCTGGCTGCCACACACATGCACCAGCAAATGCACCTGCTTCCATGCATGCACACACACACTCACATACCACATACACAAGAGGCAAATGGTCCCATCAGTCCTTCATGGGCACCAGGCATACATATAGTGTACATACAGGCAAAACACTTAAACACTCATGCATGAAGTTTTAAAAACCTAAAAAAATAATTTTTAAGAAAAATAATGTCCTCATGGATATTCACATATAAATGTCTTATGAGCATACATGTCTATGTCTTGGGCCTTACATCTACAGGTAGAATTGCTAGGTAGTATGGTAATTCTGTATTTCAAGCAATTACCACGGCCCACTTTCCTACATTTTTGGCATGCACACCAGCACACACCACACCTGGTGCGGTGCACACCAGCACACACCACGCCTGGTGCTTGTCCATCTGCTGCTTTGTTAGTTTACTGCTTTGGGTTTGTTGGCGCCAAGGTTGAGACGTTGTCTCAGATAGCCCAGGCTGTATGAGAAGATGACCTTAAACTTCTGCCTTCAGCTCCCAATACTGGGGTTCCAGGTGTGCCCCACACCTGCTGTATGCGGTACTGGCATTGAACCCAGAGCCTTGTGGATGCTGAAACTGTTTCCTCAGTCCTTTCTGTCTGTTCCATCACACCCAGCCTTGTGGGTATGAGGTGGCATTGATGGTATTCACACCTTAATATTCATACTATCTGAGCTTTTGCTACCTGTTGATACCAGATACGTTTCTTATGTATGTTGTAGAAATTGGAAAACTTAAAGAGACAAACAGAATCCACATGGAACTAAAAGTCTTAAATCTTAATTACCTAAAAAATGTTTTTATCATCTTTATTAATACTATTCTTTGTTTCTGATTCCTCCAGAGACAGCAGCTGGGCACCGCTGTAGAATTAGAAATGGCCAAGATGCTTGAGGAAAATACAAATATCCTTAAATTTGGGTATCAGTTCACGCAGCAGGGACCGCGAACCAGGGCAGCCAATGCTATAACGAAAAACAATGACTTAGGTAAGACGTGTGCGGTACTGAGTCAAGTTTCCAAAATACAACACTAAGCTATTTTTAAAAATAAATTTCAACATAGAAAAATTACCTATGCTTAGTATCTAATGCTGCTGGGTGAGTCAGAGCCGAGCCAGGTTGTCATGTTCTTCGTGTGTTAAATCACATGTGACAGGCATGTGATAGCTACAAGTGAAGCATCCCATGAGGTGTTTTATTCTTGGTTGTCACTTACGCCTTGTGCTTTGAAACAAAGAGCTCGACACCAGGAAGTGTCAAGCAGCCCCAGGCAGAAACTCAGTTCTCTGTTATGAAGCACAGGGTAAGCAGAGCCTGACTCCCTAGCCTCCTGTGGGCGCTCGCTTGCCCCGCTGATCCGGTTCCCCAGCGTCCTCTACCGCTGAGCCTGTGGCCTCGGGCTGAATTAATAAGTAAGGTGCTCACGTTGTTTTTCTCTGTTTCCAGAAAGTGACTCTTCTTTTAAGTTATGCTGTTTGCCACTAAAATGCTTGAAAAGATTCATTATAGACAAGAAGTAAAAATAAATGTTCCTAACAGGAGCAGTGTTTCCGAGCAGTATAGGGCTTTTAGGCTTCAGCCGTATTTGCACTTAGACCACTGTCGTTTGGGTCCTTTAGTTAGGGTTGCGTGGTCAGTTTTGGCTAATCCCCGTCTGTGACAGTTGCCCATAGGAAAGTTTTGCGACTTGCTTTTCAAAAGAGAAAACGGGTCCTTTGCTGAGCTCTTGATTCTAGAGGTGGGTTTCAGTCATCCACAGTGTCTTCATGTTGGTTCACTTGATGTATTTCCCTCCAAGTGTTTTGACCTGGCTGTTCAGAGCAGGGTTTCTCAAGTCTGGGCTGACCTTTGTAAATCGCTAGAGAGCTTTCGAAACACTCCTTCCCCAGAAGCTCAGAGGTAGAAAAGCATGGAACGTGGGCAGAGTGACCCTTAGCAAGACTTCTCATTCTGTGTGGCAGTCCACACCATTGAAATCCTAGCTCACGTCTCTGGGTATCAGGAGGTATTTGAGTTTCTGAGTCTGACACTAATATATATCTTAAGCACATGTCCCACATATATTTTGTATTTATCACATTTGTCATACTTTTTAAATTGCCTTTATTTTTTAAGTTAATTGTAGTTTATTTAAAGTGTCTGTCTCCAGATAAGTTTCGTTTTTGAGCAGTCTTGCCTGCTCAGGCTTGCCTCAAACTCCTGGTGATCCTACTGCCTCCACCTGCCTAATGTTTGGATCTAGCCAGCATGAGCCAGCAGGCTAGCTAAAATAGTCCTGTTTGGGGACAGGCAGGGTGGCGTCATTGTGTAAAGTGGTTCACACTGAAGCCTGACAGCCTAAGTAAGTCTGATCCCCTTAACAATGGACAGGGAGACCAGATGCCAGAACGCGCGCGCGCGCGCACACACACACACACATATTCACACATCATAAATAAATAAATTTGTTAAAACAAAAGTCTGTTTTCAAACCTTACAAGGCTTTGTTTGTTTTTTAGCACAGGGGCCATGTTCAAAATCATGTCAGGCCCGTAGTAGGTTTTTAATGAAATTGTATTGTGGCATTGGGATACACCTGAGGGACAGAGTGCTTGCCTAGCATGTTCAGACTCCTGGGTTTGATCTCTAGTAAAACCAAAAGGAGGAAGGGGGAGGGGAAAAGAAAGGGAAAGGAGGGAGGGAGAGAGAAGTGAATTGGGCAGTAGAATTTATCTTTACTCAGTTTTCTGATAACTGTATCATCTTAAAGTAAGCCAGGCAAATCTTCCATTTTCCTGTCCTCTGGAACTACCTTAAGTCCCAGTGCCACCAATGTATATTACCCCTAGTCATCTCTGTCAGAGTAGATGGCACCCACAGGAACTACATAATTGTGGCCCATAAACATCATAGCAGGGAGGTCACAGTAATGTTCGTACGCCAAGCCGGCTGTGGCAGATGGTTTGCCCAGTCCTGTAGGAAGGAGATATGTGTTAGAGTAAGACAGCGTGTGGATGGGTGACACAGAAATGAACAGCTCCCTGGGCTCCCATCGGTGGCCACTCAGCAGGTGAGCACCTGTGCACGGCAGTGCAGGGAGGATGGGAGGCCACGCAGAAGGAGGCATGGTCTGTCACCAAGCAGAAGTGAGGAGCCCACACTGCCTGCTGGGACTTCCCTGGACCCCTCTCATGCTGATAGGAATTAGAATTACAGATGTGGTCACACATGTAAAGGACAGTCTTATAAGGGCACTGCTGGGATGTGAGAGCAGGCAGATTTACAATAAACTTTCCAAGCATAACCTGTTCCAATAAACACAGGGTTTAAAAGTGCTGTCACTTGTAGGCAAGAGAGGAGATTGATGGGGGAGGGGGAGGATTATCAGAATAAAAACAAAGTGAGGTCAGCACCTCAGGAAGATGGGTGGGGAGATGGAGCAGGGCTTTAATAGAAGATGCTAAAGCCACATGACAGGGAACGTAGGGCTTTTTACTGTGCTGCAGCAGAGGCCTTTGAGAGCTGGTATAGGCTGTATGGTTGACACAGCTGTTTAAAAGAAAAAACTAACTTTTTTTAGAGACTGAAAGTGAGGTTATTAAAATTGGCTACTAGTGAAGGATCAAGAATTTTATTTTGGATCGAAATTAGACCAGGTAGACAGCAAGGACACCAAGTGACAACAATCAAAAATGGTGTTCTGCCCCTTTGCCCTCTGCCTTGTTGTGCACACAGCAGCTGCCTCAGATCTGCTCCCAGCTCCACCCTCTCTCAGTGCACAGAGGTCTCTGCCTGTGTCTAAGGTGCAGAGCCTGGGGTCGGTGCTTCCTAACAGCCTGACAGCTGGGGACTGGCGCAGCCTCCTGGCAGTACCCTTCCTTCAGCCCGCGAATGGGGCTGGGTCAGACCTTGTTCTCGTTCCTGTAACATCTTCTCATTCTTTTCTTACTCTCAGCCATCCACTGAAGTGCTGCTTCTGCCTACTCCCACCTCTGCAGCTGGGAAGTGCCACAGCCGTAACAGAAAAGAGGTTGTGTGGCACACATACAAGAAGCATTTCAACTTTGAGCCTCGAGCTATTTATCTGTACGCTAGCTCAGTGCACACTCAGCTTTCTACAGATTTGTGTTTGCTGTTCTCTGTCCTGTAGATGCTGTCAGTAACACATTTTAACTTTTTTTTTTTTTTTGGTAGCATGCCTTTTAACATCTGAAATGATTTCCCCAAAACAGCCAAACCCTGCCCTAAGAACTGCATGGTGTTGCCCTTTCCAGTGTGTATTTGTATTTGTTTCGGGTCTCCTCGGCTTTTTTCTCCTTTACATTTTCAGTAGACACTTGAAACTTGTTCTTCATACTGTAGGTTAGAGTCAGGGACGCTGAGTAGGTAAGAATAGTTCATGCAGACTTTATCCTTTGGTTTTATTTTCTGACTCCACCCAGCTAACGGCTGAGCAGTTCTTATGCAGCAGCCTGCAGTCAGAATAGCGTGGGAGCGGCCATTGCTGTGGCTGAGTTAGGAGCCAGATGCCCTCTTGACTAGCTCCTCTGACAGCTAATGTAGACTAAAGAAAAGCGGTACCTTGTGACTTGCGTCCAGAAGGCATGCGGGAAGTCAAGAGCCACTCCTATTGAATCAGAATCTGTGCCAAGTACAAAACCAGTGTCACAGGAGTACAGATCCTCTGTGGTAGCCAAGATGGCTCCCTCACTAGAGATGGCTGGCCAGTGCCTCAGGGCCAGTGTGTAATAATCCTCAGAGGTGGCTGAAGGTGAGCTCTCTGTACTGAGCACTTGCTGTGTTCTCAGCACTGCTCTGTTCAGCATCTTATACCTTTAATCATGTGGCCATAAGCAGTATCTAGACACCATTATTATCCTGTTAAAGAGGAAAGTTGAGACCCAGAGAGGCCACAGCACACAGCACAGGAAGGTGGCAGAGCTGTGGTTATGGTCCTTTGCTGGTTCTGCAGCATGATCCATCCTCTTTGGGCAGTAGTGTGGAGCACTGAAAGGGTGGCTCTCAGCACATGCCCTTGGGGTCTGATAGTCAGAGAGCACAGTCGCTGCAGACCTTACCTGCCACTAGTGCTCTCGGCAGTGGTCTAATGTCAGCAGTCCAGGAAAAGGCTGAGTGCTGTCAGGCCCGTGCATGTTGATAGCATGTTGTTAGCCACTTTAGCAGCCAGCATGCAGTGCCCAGAAGGAAAGTTTGTAAAGAGAAGGGAAATTTGGAAAGTCAGTTACATTTAGAAATGATGAAAATGTTCTATAGATTCCTTCAATGTAAGGAAATACATTCTATCTAACCAAGGAAACATGTAAATACTTTTAATAAAACTTGTATAATTTTATTTTGTGATTTGGTGCTTTGCCTGCGTGTATATCTTTGTACCATGTGTGTGCCTACTACCTGTGGAGACCAGAAATGGGCATCAGATCCTCTGGAACTGGAGTTATAAACAGTTGTGAGCTGCCATGTGGGTGCTAGGAATCGAACCTAGGTCCTCTGGAAGAGCATTGAGTCATCTCTCCAGGCCCCTAATATAACTGTTTAACCATATCTCACAGATACCATTGCAAACATTATTGTACTAATTGATCCTTTCTCTAGACTTAGGTATTTTTTCCTATAAGCAAATGACTTGAAAATTGAGTGCTGAATATTCTGTGGTGTCCAGCCAGCTGTTGTGTAAGCACCAGTACCATAAGATGCATGGTATTGTATTAAGTCAGTGACAGGCAGATGCCCAGGCCTTCTGTTGATGGTCATACGAATGAGAAGTACTCAGCTCATTTTTATGAGATGTTAGCTGTAGTATACAACGCTTGTTACAAACAAGTTAACATTTTATAAACAAATACGCATTAGTAACAGGCTCTTTTTCCCCACAGTGCGCAAGAGACGAGTTGAAGGAGACCTCCAGTAAGCGTGCCGCGGGCAGCCTTTGGAAGACTGCAGATCACCAAGGCGCATGCGCCGAGGGCAGCAGATGTAAAATTTTCCTGGGTAGAAGGGGAAAGACTGGAAAACTTTTTTTTAACTATATGCATTATTTTCCTAGCTTAAGATAATATGTTTGATTTGTAAAATGAGTAATAGATAGTATTTTGTATTTGTAGCATTTCTACTGAAATCAGTTTAATTTAGCTTAATTGAATGGTTTATAATGATTTTTAGACAAAAATGCAGTTGTAGAAGGTTTCAGAAGTCGTGTATGTAAGAATAATTTGAACATCTTGAGGACCAATCTTTTTTAAATCAAAAAGGGATGTTGCTGACTCAATATTAATGTTGTTCCATGTACCTAAAGGGAAGGCACATGGCAGCTTTTTTTTTTTAATCCATTACTTTGGCAAAAGTTTGCTTTATCCTTATTAGGGAAATAAAATGTCAGAATTTTAAAAGATGGCTCAGAATCTGATATATCTAAAATAAGCCAAAGCAAAAGACCTCCAGGACACAGCCTGCCCTCTGCATGGCAGGGCTCTGCACATGTCTGATGGGCTCGGCTGACTTGGGTGGGTTTGTTGGTTTGTTTTTAATAGTCCTTAGCTCTGCCCCGCTGCATACCTTATTAAAAGTATGGCTAATGTAAGGTAGTACAGTATTTCTTCTTGCTGTGGGCATTAAATGTTTGTAAAAGCCAATGGCTAAAAGCATCAGCGTGGAAAGGTTATTTTCTTCCCCATAAAGGGCTCTTGGCCAATACCCAGTTAATTAGAGTAAAAGGAAAAAAAACAGAAGGGTGCTGTTAGATAGATATAGGAGAGAGTTCAAGCCTGAGAAGCTCGCACAATGGCCATTAAACTGATGAGCACTGTCAGTTAGAAACTAAAGGGTGCTAGCGGGGGTGGCTCCCTCCTATAATCCTAGCACTTGGGAAGCTGAAAAGGGAAGATTGCTGAATGTTCAAAGCCAGCCTGAACTACATAGGAAGTTCCAGGCTAGCCTGGGCTGCAGGTGTGAGAACCTGTGTCAAGAAAGAGCAAACCTGTGCCATGTGGTGAGAGGCTCCATCTGTGATCCCACAAGCGCAGCGTTGCAGGATCGTGTTAATCGCTGCTCCAGTTTCCCAGCCAATCACAAAAACTGCTATTCTTCAGAAATCCAGTTGTAGTGGATCTTGTACTTTTAAAGTCCGTATGGTAAAAAATAACTTCTATAGCATAGGCTACCTTTATCACCCAGGCATTGAGCCGTGTACTGCAGCTGTGGGGTTGGGGGGTGCTGTACACCTGCTGGGGTGGGGGTTGGGTTTGTATCTGTGCTCTGCCCTGGGGCAAGTACTTCTGGAAGGAATAGCAGAGGCATGCACAGTAGGGACAGCAGAGAGGAAGTGCTCCAGTGAAGCATGAGCAAGTTAACTTTTGCTTATACCATTCCAGTTCTGTTCTGTAATACATTATGTAACTGAAGAAAATACTTCTTTAAAAGTAACTTAAGTGTGAACTCATCCGGCTGAATAGACAGGTTTTAAGAATTGTAATGGAGAACAGTGTTTACCTGGATCTTTCAAAGTCTGGCACCTCCTGAATTTTTAATAACTTCCAGTATTTTTTAGTTCCTCTGAAATTTTATGACACAGTAATAAATTAGGATTTTGTAACCGTTTTAATTTTAAGCCAGAGATTTTCTTTTTCTTTTCTTTTTTTTTTTTTTTTTTTGGTTTTTCAAGATTTTCTAAACCCTCGAGTTTTATGTCAAATTAAATGGTTGTCTAAGAGAACATTCTTTACATTTTTTAATTGTTCTTTTAAAAAGCCTTAAATTGTCCATTTTATAAAACTGTGTTCATATTTATCTCAAGGTATAATTTTTAGTATACCTGTATGCAATTGTATACATTAATGCCACTGTTAGTGGGTAGTATTAATACCTTGAAAATAGATTTTGGTGCTATATACTTACTATAGCTAAAAGTTTAAAGAATAAATAAAATACAGATTCTAAGGTGCCTGTCATTTCAAAGACCAAATAAACATTTTATGTTAAACATATAAGCCGTTGGTGGTTTCAAGGAGAGTGTCTGTGACCAATAAGTTGCACGTTAATCATTAGTGAAATTAGCCGCATACTTTATTCAAGGGGTGCACTCCTGAGAAGTTACATGTAAATAGAACTTTTAAAAAGTTTTCCAACTGATAATTCCTTCACATATTTTCCTTTAAAAGTGATATAATAAAATTATAAAAGAAGAACGTCTTAATAAAATATTAGTTGTATGCTGTATGTGTGACCCACATTTCCACTATGGTTCCCAGAGCTGTCTCACTTTCCTGTGTAAAGTCAGGACCCACTGTTACCTCCCAGCAGATGAGTGTTGGTTCACCTGGAGCCGCAGGTGCTGCCTGCGGTGTCCGGCTGTATTCCAGCGCAGCTTTGCTTTAGACAGTATCAACTGAAGATATGGCACCCAAGAGAAGCGAACACGTGGGCATTCGAGAGCCAACTCCTGCTGTTCTGCCAGGACAGGTGTGCGTTCTCAGATCTGAACACCTGCATTGCTGTCTTGTCCATCAGCTCTCACAGGTCTCTACGGTTTCAACATAGTTCTTTTGGTTTTGGTTTTGTTTTCAAGACAGGGTTTATCTATGTAGCCCTGGCTGTCCTGGACTCACTTTGTTGACCAGGCTGGCCTCGAACTCAGAGATCCACCTGCTTCTGCCTCCCAGAGTGCTGGGGTTACAGGTGTGCACCACCATGTATGGCTTGATAGTTCTCCCTCTTAACACTTACAAACAAACTAGTTGCCATTAAATTGAGAAAGTACCATCCATTGGTAAAGATTTTCTGTCATGTTGACTTCTGTGCACTATAATTTGGTTCTGTGAGTCCTTCCCTATGAAAATTAAGCATAGGGGTTGGAGAGACGGTTCTGTCATTAAGAACACTGGCTGTTCTTGCAGAGGTCCTAGGTTCAGTTCCCAGTGCCCACAGCAGGCAGCTCACTACCTCCTTGACCTCCAGTTCCAGCTGGGATGCCCTCTCCTGCCTCTGTGGACACCTGCATTCATGTGGGACACAGACAAATAGGCACATGCACATACACAGACAAGTAACAGAAATTGAGCTATGTATAAATGTTACAGTAAACCTGTATAACATTTCATTAACTCTCAACTTCTCCTTGCAGTCTGTCAAGGTCTAGCCTTGGAGGTTAGCTTAATCACTGCCACATATTATTTTTGCTTTTGCTTTTCTCGTGTATTTTAGAAAGCCTTCATTAATGATAAAGAATAGAGCATGCCTGTGATCCTGGCACTTGGGGAGGCAGTGGCAGGCAGATGACTGAGTTTGAGGGCAGCCTGATCTTTACCCTTAAAGATTGTATTCCTTTTTCTACATTGTCAGGGTTTTGATACAGAGCAAATAATTCTGATAAAGGTCTTCCAGATATCCTGTTAAGTTTAAGAACAAAGCTTAAATACTTCTTTAAAATTATTGATATGCATGTCTGCACACATGCACATAGGTGCTTCTGTGAACAGGTGCCATGGCACACATGTGGAGGTTAGGGAACAACTCTGTGAAATTGGTTCTCTCCTTCCACATTTCCATGACTCCAGGAGATCAAAACAGGGACCTTTACCCTCCGCACCAGGTCACTGGCCCGACTCTTTAAATCTGGATTTTTTGCACTTAAAACTCACAACCCGGAGAATGCAATTACAATCTTCATAAGGGTACCAAGGACACAATTTCTTAGTTTTCTTCCTTTTTCCTAGTTTTCATTCCAGTAGCTAGACTATACTCTCAACTGAGTAAACATAATTCCTAAGAATCAGATGTCTCAGCTTTGGTTATTAAGAAAATACAGTTGAGTCCATGAAGGGTCAAGGCAGCTGGGTATGTCATAGAATCCCCACGTGTCCTTTTCTCTTTTTTTCTTTTCTTTTTTTTTTTTTTCTTTTCTTCTTTTTTTAAGATTTATTTATTACATATACAGTGTTTGCCTGTGTGCATGCCTGCAGGCCAGAAGAAGGCACCAGATCTCATTATAGATGGTTGTGAGCCACCATGTGGTCGTTGGGAATTGAACTCAGAACCTCTGGAAGAGCTTAACCTCTGAGCCATCTCTCCAGCCCATCCCCAGTGTCCTTAAGCTATCCAGGTCTGAATGCCAATGCCAGTGAGAGCCAGCCAGCATGTAGCCTTGGCATCCTTTCCATCCTTGGCACTGACTGCCCCTGCCCTCTGGGGGACACAGAGGACAGTGACCTGCTCATCACACTGTTGTTTTTTGGTGCTCCTCAAATGATGAGGCCCATGCTTGGGGTTACTTCCTGCAGTGTTCACCTATCGCGGGTTGCTGTGAAGAGACACCATGACCAAGGCAACTCCTAAGGAAAACATTGAACTGGGGCTTGCATACAGGCGCAGAGGCTTATTCTATTATCATCATGGCGGGAAGCAAGGCAGCGTGCAAGCAGACATGGTGCTGGAGAAGGAGCTGAGAGTTCTACAGGGCAGCAGGCAGCCGGAAAAGTGACACTTGGCCCAGCTTGAGCTTCTGAAACCTCAGCCCACCCCCAGTGACACACTACCCCCAACAAGGACACACCTCCTAATAGTGCACTCCCTGGGGCCAAGCATTCGAATCCGTGAGCTTTGGGGGCCATTCCTATTCAAACCACCCCATCTCCACCTCAGAGAACACAACATCCCTGAGCCAAATTAAAGTTGAGCCCGTTATAGCCCAGAGTCTTACCTAATGTCCTCATCACTCTTCACCTCTTGACTCCTTTGCATAATCAACAGCTTTCCAAGAAAATGAACATCCTCGCACCTGGTCCAGGTGATCCGGGTATAAGGCAGAGCTGCTCCACCTGCCAAGACCCTGGTTTCTGCACATTGGATTTGCTAGGGAAGAGCTGTACTTAGTGGCCTTCAAGACAGATCTGCAGTCATCTGAGGTGGCTGGGAACAGGACCATGTGTTACTGTGATCTTGTGTCTGTATTGTGTGTCTTGTGCCTGTCATGGCACCATAGAACCCTTCCAAGTATTGCCATGGACACCCCCACTTCCTCCCCACCTATCCAGTAATGTGCATTTGAGGGGGGAGGTTGAGACAGGGTTTCTCTGTGTAGCCTTGGCTGTCCTGGACTCACTTTGTAGACCAGGCTGGGCTCGAACTCACCTGCCTCTGCCTCCTGAGTGCTGGGACTAAAGGCGTGTAATTACCACTGCCCAGCACAGTAATGTGCCTTTTTAAAGGGCCGGACAGTGAGGTTCATGATTGATTAAGTAATCAGCAGGAGCTAATGGCGATGAAGCTGTAATATGTAAATGCAAGTTTATTAGAAGCAGTGCAGGAGGGGAGGGGAGGACGGAGAGAGGGCAGGGAGGTGGGAAAAGGACAAGGGGGAATGGAACCAAAATGTCTGGTTTATACAGTGAGTATTTGAGAGAGGGGAAGCCCCACCCTAGGTAGAGAGCTGGCATGCCCTACAGCAGGACCTACCAGTTCACCATTTGTCACACTGAGGATACATCCTTGTGATGGTGTTGGGGGCGGGGACAAGGGGGTATTCATCCCAAGTACCTACCGCCTTGGGGCAGACTGAAACATCACTGGACAGTTCTGTGAGCATGAGTCTTTAGACTTTCCCGCCTCCAGAGCTGTGAGCTCTCAGTAGGGTCATCGTTTTCCTTCTCTGGTGGCTAGTAAATTCTATTCTTAATATAATGTGAGGTTTCAAGTTGTAGAGCCTGGAAAGCCAAGGCCTGGGTGCCAGCAGATCAGCATCTGGTTTGCAAGTGGCATCCTCGTTGCATGTCACATGACAGAAGCATGGGGCTCCCTCTAGGTGTATAGCAATTATTAAGAGTTTGTTTCATCTCTGCTTTAGAAAATGAGATTTCTCTTTGTTTTTGTTTAATTTTTAGGAGAGGCTTTTTACCTAGGCTGACCTCCAAGTTGGCTCAAAGAGCTCTGCCTCCGCCTCCAGAGTAGCTGGGACTACAAACAGGCATCACTTTGCCTAGCTGAGGACTACATTTTTTATTGAGCAGTTTTGAGTTTTTAGATTTCTATGCTTAGGAACTGCTGTTTACAGAGTGTTTCCCTGGCTGGGGTGGAATCCAGGTCCCAGTCCAAGGTCACCCATTGCTTTGTGTGCTGACCCTCTTCCCTTCTTACACTCTTCCCTGCCTGTCCTGCACTCGATCTGTGTGTCCTCCCCACAGCCTCCTGCTGAGGCCCCGGAGTGCAGGAGTGGTGGGATTTGAAGATGGCCTTTAGAAGGCAGAGGGGGAAAGAGCATGCACACACAGCCCTTGTGAGTCCACATGTTCGCTTTATTTCTGTTACAGTCTTAAAGTTCTTCTAATATGAATATATCAATAAATGCTTTATAAGTAGAAAAGCAATGAATTTTTGTGACATTTTAAATAACAAGTATTATCCACACCGTTTATAACAAAATAAAGTTTTGTTTGAAGACTACTCTACAAATATTTAAAACTGTATACTGAACCAAATAACTGTATTAAAGTTCATCAAAAATGCTATATTCCGACTTTTTTTTTTCAGTCTCTAACTTTGACTCTACATCATCCTTCAGGAGCAAGTATAAAACACATATGCACGACATGCCACTGTGACCCTGCTGTGTGTGCTCATCTGACTTACTAGTCAACCTTTTTAAGGGTAAAGCTTATTCATTCTCCATGTTTTTACCCTCCCCAGACCAATATGCTGAAGCCCTGACTAACATGCCGTAGTGGTGGGGTTTGGAGGTGGGCCTTTGGAAGACAATTGGGATATACAAGATCCCCAAAGGGGGACTCTCATCACAGAACCAGCAAGAAGGTGGCTAGCCGTCCACAAGCCCTCACAGGGCTGAGCCTGGATGCTAGGAATGGAGGAAGCAAGTCTGTTGGAGCCACTCAGTCTGTAGCCTGCATCATTGTCATGCTGAAGCACGCAGAATGGTCAGCAGTTGGCCATCTCTGCCTCAGTGTTCAGTTAGCTGTGTCTTCTGTCCAAACATGTTTCACTGACTCAGGAGGTGGGGTGGGGGGACTGATACCCAGTGTCCTTTGCCTCACTGCAAAACTTGTCTTTTGTATATGTCAGCTTAGTTTTATGGGCAGGCAATAATGAGTATAATTAAACCATATGAAATGAGTCTTTAGTTTGAGACAAGGTCCCATTATAGCCCAGTTGGCCTCAGACTCACAGCAGTCCTCCTGCCTCAGTCTTTCAGATGCTATAATCAGGTGAGCTGTAATCCAGCCATACCTGGCTGAAGTCACTGTTTCATGAGTAAGCGTGGCCATGGCTCATGGAGGGTCAGCTGCCCAGGAGAGAGGACTAGAGTGCTGTGGGCTGGGCCTGAACAGCGCCTCCCTGTGCTCCCTGAGGCATTCCAGTTAAAAATGCAGAGCCCAGGGATGAAATCTGTGTGGCTGACCACCTGTAAAGCAAGACTGTCCAGCAGTGTTGCCCTTGCTTTCTTGCAGTTGGTAGGGTTGGTCTAGAGGTTCACGGATATATCAGTGGCTCCAAGTCCGCACCGTATAGAGGAGCCCTGAGCCTGAAACTGCAGCTAAGGTGTTCCGAAGGAGTTGGGATTCTTTCTGGAGCTAATGTTAACTGAACAGTTTTTACTAGACAACCACAAAATAGTGCTATAACGTATTAAGGGGGTCAGGTGTGGTGTCACACATTTAATCACAGCCCTCAGGAGGCAGAGGCAGGCAGATATTCCTGCTCTGTAGGCTAGCCTGGTCTACGTAGCAAGTTCACAACCAGCCAGGGCTACATAGTGAGAGCTCATCTAAAAATAACAAGCTGGTCGCAGTGGTGCACTGTCATCCCAGCACTCGGGAGGCAGAGGCAGGCGGATCTCTGTGAGTTCGAGGCCAGCCTGGTCTACAAAGCAAGTCTAGGACAGCCAAGGCTACACAGAGAAACCTTGTCTCAAAATAAAACACACACACACACTAGAGGAGGATGGAATTTAGGGGTTTCCATGTGGCCCATCTCATTGGATCATGTAGGTCAAAACAATCATTCTGTCTTTAACAGATCTGAGGGCTAGGGTGCCCCTAAGTAGTAGGGCGCATGTTTACCACACCATGCCTTAGACCCAAGCCCAGCACAAACAAAGCTAACAACTTGAATATGCTAACACAGGTGCACGTTTAACACTTCAGTCTTCCTCTGCATCCCTTGGCCTCTTTCTGGAGGGTTTATCTCCTAAACAAATATGAAGAATGGGTTATAGGAGCCAATATAATGCATTTCTGGCAGCCTTGTGCAATGTAGCTCTGAAATGACAGGAGACATTTGCCCCAGAGACCTGTGTCACACAGCACCACCTCTGGGAAGCTAGGTGCCTGGGACCTGGGTTTCCCTGGGTGTTCTCAGGCTAGGAGAGACACTTTTCATTACTGTGGTAAAGTACTTGAAGTAATTTTGTTTCAATACTTGTATAAAATTCAGTGTTTTAAAGTCTGACTTTAGAGTTAGAGAGATGGTTCTCGCAGAGAACTCAGGTTCAGTCCCCAGCACCCACTTGGCAGCTCACAGCCATCTGTTGGGGGATGGAGAGTTCCATCATCGCCTTCTGGTCTCCACAGGCACTGCATGCATGTGGTGCACATGCACACATGCAAGGAAAACACTCATGAATAAAAAAACTTTTAAAATATTTATTATGTATACAGTGTTCTGCCTGCATATATGCCTGTACACCAGAAGAGGGCACCAGATCTCACCATAGATGGTTGTGGGACACCATGTGGTTGCTGGGAATTGAACTCAGCACCTTTGGAAGAGCAGCAGTATTCTTAACCTCTGAGCCGTCTCTCCAGCCCATAAATTTAAAAATCTTAAAGACTGAATTTTAAGAGTGCTTATGTATGTTTTAAATACGTATATAAACATAAAAATGAATTAACAAGGCAGCGCTATTCAGACACTCATGCAGCTGTGATGCCTATCCCCACCCTGGCACCTAGAGCACATGACAGAAGACACTGAGTTAGTACATCCAGGGGCCATAGCTAGGGACCCGCACAGTTATGACTTACAGTGTCTTCGCTCTGTCATCTTACAAGAGAACAGGCAAACAAGGAGTCAACAGGAAGTGGCACACACTAAAGAGCCCTCCTCGGCTGCTGCTCTGTCTGACAGCAGGCAGCTGTTCACCCACACCGAGCATTCGCCATTCTCTAGATGAGCTTTGGTGGCTCAGGGCCCTGTGCCGTGCCTTCTAGTCTCAGTGTAGCTGAAAGGCCTCATCCTGTTGTGTGGTTTTCTGGAACCTGCTGCCTCCCAAGACCTACCCTTTCCAGGCCTCGGGTCTCTGGCTCTTATGCTACACACCTGCTCCACTGCGTGTCAGTGAGCCGTGTAACTGACATCCTGACCTGTGACATCCTGACCTGTGAGCTGGCTCTTGGAAACAAAGTCACCTAGAACTGAATAAACGGAGCTTACCTCTGTCGCTCATGAGTTTCCTGGCTTTGAGTAATCCTCCCGCTTTATCTTCTTCAGATCCGTCATGACTGCAATCTGAGGAAGACATGGCTTGTTCCTCTGAAACCAAAGGGATTTTAGGCTAGGGTTGACATTCAGAGGGACCCACCTTTACCTGGATGCAGCCACCTGGCTTGTAATTACCATGACTGCCCCTTGGCAACCCTTGCCTGTGCCTTGCCTACCACTGTCCAGCACACTACAGAGGACCGCACCATTAAAATAACTGCAGAGCTTTCTGAACTGATGTGGTGCCATCAGAGGGTATGTTCCCTGCAAGCGGCTGCTTCCTGCCCTGAGGGAACGCCAGCTCTGTCCTGGCTGCTATATCAGCTCCTACCCTCTCACCAGGTCGCACGGATCCAGCACTGTAGCTGCCATCCTTGACCACCATCCCTCTGCTGGGGTGTCCCCAGTACACTGCCCCCTGCAGGCGTCAGTAGCCAGCTCTTCATGATGGATTTTCCTACAACAGCCTAAAAGATGAAGACGTATTCCTGAATTTTACTCTGGCTGAATACTGTCCTTCCCACTGTACTTTTCCTTGAGAAATAAGTAAGGCATTGGCCTTCTGCTAGGGGAGGAGTGGCCGGCTTGCTTGCTTCAGGACACAGGTGAAGCTGACGTGCACGTGAGCTGAATGAACTGGGCTGTTACGTGCCCAGAGCCTTAAGAAACACATTTCTGTGGAGGGTTTACTTGGGGTTGTTTTGCTTTGTTTTACTTTGGTTTTGAGACAGAGTCTCCCTTGGCTTTGTGTGGAACTTGTGAAGTAATAGCTCAGGCTGGCCTCAAACTCAAAATCCTCCTCTCTCGGCCTCGATAGCACTGACAGCGTGCTTGTACCCCCATGTCCAGGCGCTCATGACAGCATGAAAAACAGGCTTAAATACTAAGTTCTTAATTGTGCTAATATATACATTTCCTCCATGGCACCTATCATGTGTGGAACAGGTTTTATGGTTTTCAATTAACCTTTTCTATGGGTGAGTGACCCTAACCAAAGCAGAACGGAAGGATGGGGTGTGTGCGGCTGTCTTAGGTGAATAACACCAGCAAGATGAAGATCTCACTGGAGCAAAACTAGGCTCTGCCTACCTGAGTGAGATGTGAAACCAGCACGGACTTACTGTGGCCTGCTCCCTGGTGATGGCTTCCAGCGGTAACGAGGCTGGAGGCGTCACCATCCTCCTCTCCTCCCTCCTCGTCTTCCTCTCGCCCCTCCTCTTTCTCTTCATCCACCCAGATGGTGGAACTTGGACCTGGACCCCGGTGGTTCTTCCTCTGCAGAGGGATATTCTGGTGAGTGGCTACCCCTAGTTTTATATTTAAAAAAAAAAAGGCAGCCAGGTGTGGTGGCGCATGCTTTTAATCCCAGCGCTCGGGAGGCAGAGGTAGGTGGATCAATGTGAGTTTGAGGCCGGCCTGGACAGCCAAGATAACATAGAGAAACCCTGTCTAGAAAAAAAAACACAAAAGGCAAACTTTCAACTTAAAAAAAAATGAACTACTGTAGGCAGGATGTGGTAGTGAGCGAGCACCGGTAGTGGGGACCGAGGCAGAAGGATAGCAATCTTTCTTTTTAAAGCTCAGGAAAACAGCTCCAATTGTACAAAGCTCCCAACATAAAGCTTAGGTAATATACCTTGATTAAATCCAGGCGTGGCCACTCAGGGTCAGGACCAGACATCGGCAAGATTCTAATCTGTGTCTTTGAATTTGCGTTCCCAAATGAAAGAGTCATCTTTTTATAGGAGGCACTGTCTGTGAAGTGAGGCCTGCCGGGAAATGAACAGAAAATGCCTGTGTCAAGTTTATCAAGAACACCCAACCCACCCATGGGTAATGATGACCTCACAGCAGGCAGAGAAAACAGGACCACAATTCTGGCTCCATCTGTCCACTGCTCAGGAAAAGTAGCGTGAACTGACCCAGAGTGCAGGGGGAAGGGGCAGGCGGCCAGATGAAGTGCTTTTACAAAGAATATCCCCAACTATAATCACAGATGGGGGCATGAAATCTCACTTCCACAAGGGTAGATCATGCATTAGCAGGGACATTTTGAGAACTAAAAGTTGTTCCCTCCACTCAATGAAAGTAGAAGGATTTTTAAAAGTGGTTTTAAAAAGTAGGTGGCCAGGTGTCTCAAAAACAAAGTGGGCCACAATGGCAGGAGGGGCCTCAACAGCTCAGGGCAAGACTGGAGTGATCCCACCAGGCAGGCAAAGGCAGGAGGATTGCAAGCCCAAGGTGAAGACGGATAGTGAGCTCAAAGCCAGCCTGGGCTGCGTGCAAGACTGTCACGAGCAGTAAGTGCTTCCTGAGTATAGGAAGGCAGCTCTTCACTGGGTCCCAAAAAACGAGAAAGGACTCAAAGAAAGAAACTGTGCCAAGCAGTCAAACAGTAGCTCACAACAAGGGGTAAAAAGCAAAACCAGAACTGCACTTGTTTCAGGGTACTTGGAGAATCCTGGGAAGGCTGAGCTTCCCTCACTGTGCCAGGTCTATGAACCTACTTAGCACAACGCCCCTGTGATGCACACATTTTACAGCTCGGGAAATTAGTGAGAGTGAGAGCCTCAAGCCTGCGTTAACTTCACCGTTGTTGCAGCCTTTAAAAAACACATTTACTAATAATATACGTGCAATAGTACCTTATTTTAAGTATATAATTGATTTTTTTAATTTACAAAGCTGTACAACCACGACCACAATCTGATTATAAAATACTTCAGCATCTTCAGAGGAAGCGTGTGTCCGCTGTCATGGAGACTGCACTTCTCAAGAAAAGCTGGATGCCAGTCACAGGTGTGTGCTTAGGGGACCGTGTCCAGAGGGACTGAAGCTCCGCCCACTGCAGCTAGCAAAGCTGGCCCCACGTCTTGAGTGGGCACAGGCTACATCCACCTTGGTCACACGTGTTGTAAGCTCACATGGCAGCGCATTCTGTTGACAGTTCAGCTTTCTTAGGTCAGTCTCTCTAAAGGGTAAGGACCTGTAGTTGACTTTACAAACTTGTCTTGGAACCCGACATGGCTCCCTGTGAGCTGCACCAGTGAATGAAGTCCGTCAGAAGGGTCAGGCTTTCAGCAGCACAGCTCTGCTTTGTTCTTCAACAGCAAGTAGCAACATGTGCGTGCAGACCGTTACCTAAAGGGCCAGGCGGTGGTGACTCGTGCCTTTAATCTCAGCACTCAGATCTCTCTGAGTTCAAGGCCAGCCTGGTCTACAGAGGGGCAGCCAGGGCTTCATGGAGAAACCCTGTCTCGAAACAAACAAACAAACAAACAAACAAAGTTACCTGAAGGTAAGTCTGGATTTGAAAACCGCCTGTCCTCGGAGGCCAGTGTCTTCCCGTATAAACAGGTGGTGGTGCCTGTCCTGCAATGGGACTCTGTAGACATCGAACACTTCGCTGCCTACATGCAGGGACATGCTGGAGAGGGTAACAATTCGGGTGTTGAGATGTTTAGTGAGTAGCATGTCCTCATATAGAATTCATAGAGAAACAACAACAACAACAAAAGGGTGCTCCCAATAGCCTGCTTCCAAGCTGGGCACTTGGGAGGCGGAGCAAGAGGATCAGGAGCTCAAGGGCGCAGGTTCAGGGTCAGCTGTTAACAACAAAGTGAGTTATGTGTCCAAATGGGCTATGAAACCCTGGCGCTTGTTTGTTTGAGACTGTGTAGCCTTGGTTGGCCTGGAGCTCAGCGTGTAAGCCAGGCGGCCACTAACTCGCACAGATCAACCTGCCTCTGCCTCCCCAGGACTGGGAGCAAAGGTGTGCACTACCACAACAGGTGAGAGCCTGTCTTCAAAACCCACAACTGAACTCTGCTCTTTGTGGCGCTGTGAATGGGACCGGCCGCCCTAGACGTTCAGATGGTCGAACCCTGGTCTCCAGCGGTTGCTGTTTGAGTAGGTTTAAGAGGCGTGGCCTTGCTAGAGGAAGTACGTCATGGGGGGTGGGTTCTGAAGCTTCAAGGCCAAGGCTAATCCCAGCCAGCTCTGAGCCTTGCTTGGTTCTCAGCTGTGCTTACCACCAGGCCTGCTGCCCAAGGCCACAGTTTCCGAGATGGGATCTTATCCCCCTGGAACTGTAAATCCAAACAAACTCCCTAAGTTGCCTTCGACATGGTATCTTATCAGAGCAATAGGGAAGTAAGTAATACACACTTCAGGGTAAAAAGTAGTCAAATCTACTTTTCAGCTTCCAATAGAACAGTCTTATAATATCTTCCAATCTGTATCTTTAAATTAATAAATTGAGCCACAAGGTGGTGACGCATGCCAGCACTCGGGAAACAGGCAGGCAGATCTCTGTGAGTTCGAGGCCAACCTCATCTACAATGCAAGTCACAGACAGCCAGGGTGACACACAGAAAAACCAAAAATAAAAATAAAAATAAAAAATTGCAAACTGAAATGAGTTCTCAGATATTTCTATTTAGGGTCTAGGGCTACAGCCGAGTTGGTAGCCCTGGGTTCGATCCCCAGCACTGCAAAAAAGATTATTTAAAGTGACCCTGATATTAGCTAGCAAGACAGATAAAAGGGATCTGATGAAACAGAAGCAGATGTAAGCACCTCTCCAGCCCACCTGTAAGCGCAGCCGTGACTGCTCATCCCACTCAGGCTTCCCTAGGTAACGACAGCAGCCCAGCTTTTCTCCGTTCTTGAGCCCTACACTGAAAACTTGCACTTGTCCAGGCCTCCGTCGGGTGTTCCAACACTCACCTTCCGTCTGACCACTTCACCATGCGAGCATTGCTTTCTCTAACGTTGTAGCCTTCTTCATTCTGGGATACCCTCCAGCGTATGGTGTTTTCCACCTGGTCCAGAAAGAAAGGTATCAGACAACCAACCAACTAGCTATGTGGCTTTGTTCCTCAGATAATTCATAATCACATGCCAAGGATTGATGAGTGGCAGCACGAGTGGCCAGCTGAGCAGCCCTGCCACCCAGTTACCACAGCTGCCTGGACTTGCTGCTTAGGCTAACCAGGCCCAGGTCTGAGCAGTGGGAGGAGGCTAAGTAAGATGCAGCCTGTAGCCACAGCCAAGAGCAGGAGGCAGGAAAACAGCGGTTGGTCCTCACAAGGTAGGTAGCTGACATCACCACCTCAGCTCAGAGTGTAACACAGAGGCAGATCACTCGCCTGGCGTATGAGGCCTGCAGTTCTGTTCCTAGCACTGTTATGCACGCGCGCACACTTCTTGCAGGGCCCTTGCAGGGACTGTGGGCGCAATGGGGGAGGGGGAGCTTTAAAAGTGTCTCTCCAGGGGCCCACAGAATCAACCAAAGCAGGGCTCCTAGGGGCTCATGGAGACCGAAGCGGCAGCCATGGCACGGTGTGGGTCTGACCTGGGTCCTCTGCGTATGCATTTGGCTGTGTAGTTCGGTGCTCTTGTGGGACGCCTAAGAGAGGGGGTGGGGCTTTCGTGTGTGCTCGGGACCCTTTTCCTCCTACTGGGTTGCCTCGCCCAGCCTGATAGGAGGGTCTGTGTCTGGTCTTACTTTAACTTGTTATGACATCCATGTTCCACTGATGTCCCTGAGAGGCCTGCTCTTTTATTAAGGGAACAGAGAAGCAGTGGATTTGGGGGAGAAAAGAGGTGGACGGAGGACTAGGAAGGGTGGATGGGTGGGGGGGAGGTAACTGTGGTCAGGATGTAATGTGTGAGAAATAAATAGGTAGATAAATGAAATTCCTCCTTTTCTAAAAGAAAGGAGGAGGGGTGCGTAGTGCATGGCTCACTGGATAAAGGCCATTGCTCCCACGCCTGACTACCTGAGTTCAACCCCCAGCACCCACAGAGGGCTTTCTGACCCATGTGTACATACATGTGCATGCTCTTGCACACACAAATGTATTTTTTTTAAAGAAAAAGGTGTTTCTTAGTCTAATGAGATAAGATCTAATGACAGGTTAATTTTTTTAAACTAATTAACTAGGAACTAGAGAGATGGCTTAGCAGTTACGAGCACTTGCTTTTCTAAAGGTACCTACACACACATGGCACACAGACACACAGACACACACACACACACACACACACACACACACACCAATAATAATAGTCTTTGAGACTAGAACAATTACCAGAACTTAAAATCTGAAACCTGTACTTAGTTCTGAGTCCAAATTTATCTCATGAAGTAGAGAACACCAAGTCACAAAAGACCACTAAGAACGGCCATGTCTAATGTCACCACCTGTTCGGGAAGATAACATCCTGCAGGAACAGTGGCAGTACTGTCATCTCAGGTATCTCAAGAGAAATCCCCTACTGGCAAGGTGTATGCTGTGCATGAAGTAAGCCTCCATGAGGAGACAGTCCTGAGCCGGGTGGCTGCTGGGATTTCCCTGGAGGAAGTGTGGAGGCAGGTCTACACCACTTACACATTGTTTATCCTGAGGGAAGCTAATGAGCTTCAACTGAGGCCAGGCGTGGTGGCACACGCCTATAATCCCAGCACTCGGGAGGCAGAGGCAGGTGGATCGCTGCGAGTTCGAGGCCAGCCTGGTCTAAAGAGAGTTAGTTCCAGGACAGCCAGGGCCACATGGAGAAACCCCGTCTTGAAGAAAGAAAAACTAAAAACTGAAAACGTTAGAAGAGGATACGCCACCGCTTCCGTGGTCCACAGTACTTGCTGAGCGAGCACAAGCTCAAGCCGCACGTCCTCACCCCTGTGTTGATTGTCTACAGGAGAAACTTAGGAGGCTGTAGAAGTGACTCATGGTTAAAAACACTTGTTGTTTTTTCGGAGGATCCAGGTTTGGTTCCCAGCATCCATAAACTGCAGTTCCAGAGGGTTCGATGCCCTCTTCCTGCAGGTACCAGGCACAAACATGGTGCACATACATACATAATGCAGTCAAAGCTCTCACATACATGAATAAGTCTAAAACACATCATAAGGGAGTGGCCAGCCCAGCATGGTAGTGCATGCCTGTGGCCGCAGAGAGGTGGGGGAGGTGCCAGAAGGAAAATCAATAGAAAATGGCACAATACCTTTAATTTTAACCTAGTTTTGTCTTCGTCACAAAGCACTTTCTCATCTTCAAATTCATCTTCATAAAGCTGAGGATCAAAAGGTCTAAAAAAATGTGTCATATTAGTCATAGTTAGTGATTGATTGATACTATAGACAATTATGTCCAGAACATATCACAGCAGACAAACAGCTTCGTGAGAACCCTCAGGGAGTACCCCAAGGACTACTTTCTTGAAATTTCTTTTTAAAACAAACTTCCTGAAATAAAATCCAAACATAGCTCGGAATTCAAACTCTTTGAAGAAGCACATCACATAAATATAAATATATCTTATAAAGCATAGGTAACAATCGCTCTATCCATATCTAAAATACGCAAGCCCTCTGGCTATCGCAGTGCTCTGAAGGGCCCGACATGGTGGCGCACGCTGTTAATCCCAGCACTAGGGAGGCAGAGGCAAGATCTCTGTGAGCTCGAAGCCAGCTTAGTCTATATATGGAGTTCCAGGCCAGCCTGGGACACTGTGTTCAAAAGAAAAAAGAAAAAAAAAAGTCCCTTAGCTTAACTAGGCAAAATCTGGGCCTGATATTTTATATTTTTAGAGAATAAATAAATAATAACAAATTAAAACCTGAGACCTGTGTTTAGTTCAGGTGTTAAAATGTACCCTGTGAAGCTTGTATCTGAGTATCTTAGTGAGTAGGCAGAGCCAACACTACTTTGTGGTCAAAGTTGTCATCTGGTTGATATTTGGGGTCATTTACCCTGAACACCTGTGATTTCTCTGGCCTCTCTCTCACTCTTTCCATATTTTCAGCTTTACACAAGTGACACTGCCATATGACACCTGTTCATCAGCCGCACAGCACCAAAGGCTAGCTAGGAAAACCGCTTGCTTTCCGAGTCTCTCCAGGAACTTACCATCCTCTTGTTTTTCGGTCGCACGAGAAACCATTCATCTTATGATTGATCAGTTTATGACAGATAATTCACAGTCTATACAGGGCTTTTTTTTTTTAATCTTGACCTTTTTTTTTTTTTTCAGCTCTCTTACTTGGATTCTATCCTGAGAAATTTGGGCAGCTTCACAAAATGCAATTCATCCCCCAGGTCAGACTTGATGTTGGGGACCTCTATCTTCATTCTGGTTTCAGAAATACGCCGTTCCACGCGCTGGTTCCGAGGGGCGGCACGTGCGCCCTAAGGGAGAGATCAGAAAGGGGAGGGCGTGAAGAGAGGGGACAGATGTTCCAGCTGTGCCCTCCTCTGCATGTGGCAGACACAGGTTTGAGAGGAAGTCACACAGCCACACTAGAGAGATAGTCAGCCACTCCAAGTCTCTCCCTGGTACCTCACCCCAACCACACCCATGAAGGAAAACAACAAATTCCGAGGGGGATAAGGCTCGTTAACCTGCATTAGCAGAGAACTGTATCTTGTTGGCATTTCTATTTTTCTACTTTGCACGAGACATTCAAGAAGTATAAATTCAACCCATCATTACTAAGTAACTGCCAAGAGCAGGAAACAACATCAACGTTGCCCAGACAGCACGGCACAAGTGTAGGTAAGTAAACCTTTTAAATCAATCAAAGGTGCTCGCGCTAACAGCCCCACTGTCCTGCCCCGGAAGTACGGCACGGATCACATTCTAATGGATCCTCCTGTGCCTTCTAAATATTTCCCCAAGTGCCCAATTCAGCTACGAATGTCAAATGATTAGTCCTCTGAACACATCCTCCCTCCTTTGCTGCCCCACCCCCACAACATGAAAGGCAGCCTCATCAGCCTTGGAAGCTTGTCTTAGTGTTGCCTCCTGGCATCAGGTGGGCGGGTGGTTGTACTCACAACAGGCTGCCTTGGGATAGGTGTTGGCTGGTCCTCATCGCTCTCAGAAGAAATGTCATCTATCTCTCCAAACAGATCCATGTTCCCACTATAATCTTCAATGTTGAGGGAATATAAATTATTAATTGGTCTAACTAGAGTTTATTTTTTGTTTTTAATTATGTACATGGGGAGGGTGATGTGTGGACATCGGTGCGGGTGCGCACAGAGGCAGGAGTCAGACCACACGGAGCTGGGGCCGCAGGTGGTTGTGAGCTGCCCACCATAGGGGCTGGGAACTGAACTTGGGTCCTCTGCAAGAGCAAGTGCTCCCTCCGGCCCCCTAATTAAAGTTCTTTATGTAGGGGGCTGGAGAGGTGGCTCAGAGGTTAAGAGCACTGACTGGTCTTCCAGAGGTCCTGAGTTCAATTGGTGGTGGCTCACAACCATCAATAATGTGACCTGATGCCCTCTTCTGGCCTGCAGGTGTACATGCAGGCAGATCACTGTATACATAATAATAAATAAATAAAAAGTCCTTTATGCAGTTTCTCAACACACTTCCAACATTCATAAGACAAATCTCCACTGCCAGTCTCAAGCTGGCTCTCCAAGACTAGCCCTTAGCAACTTCATTAAAATGTCTCCAGGGAAGGGAGGAGGCGGGGTCAGCAGATTAACCATTTTTGAGTTTAGTTCCCAGAGATCCGGGCATGGCGGTGCACACCATGCAAGGTGGTGATGCCAGCATTTAGGAAGTAGGTCAGGCGTTAGGGCTAGCCTGGCCTACATGAGACCCTGACTCAAAGAGCAAACAAAAGCCACGGTTCTAGTGAGTCCACCAGCTGTGACGTCGCCGTCATGTCACAGCTCGTCCGTGCAGTCCATGAGCTACCACCGCACTTCCAAGGTTGGACGACGAGTAATGCTGTGGCTTTTCTGCTTGTTTTCCTTGGGTCCCTCACTGTGAGGGGGGAAGCAGATGCTTTGATGTGAGGACACACCCACTGCCTCTGGTGAAAAACAGGAGTTGTGTGAGCTGGCTCTGACACAGATCCTTCAGCGGCAGACCGGCCTTCAGAGAGAGCAGCCCGTGAGAGTGCCTGAACCGGAACCTCACAGCTGAGTCACTCCCAAGTTCCTGACCCTAAGAATCCGGGTGATTAGAGATTACTGTGCTGTTCCCAGCTGTTGTGCACTGGGATCCTGTCACACAGCAAAGATATGCAACAGTCACACTAGAAGCACTTTCTCCCCTCACTTCTTCTACCATATTTTCTGACCCATAGGATGCACTTTACCCCCCAAAAGTGGAGGCTGGGGGATTAGGATGCGCCTTACAGTCCAATTGCTGTTTTTTACTGTTTTTCTTGTTTTACTGCTCTAAAAACTGGGTGTGTCTCATGGTCAGGTGCGGCCAATATGGTATGTTTTCCCATAATCTATTCCCCAGGCTCCCTAGTGGCCTCCTACAGTCTTAGGACACTTAACTTAGGATAACTTAAGGTTGAGTCCTCTACACTCATAGGATGCACCACAAAGCCAGCTTTAAAAGTGACTATTAACTTGTCCAGCAAAGACACAAAGAGGAACGTCGAGATCGCTTGACTCTCAACTCTCTCGATATAATCATATAATGATGTTCTCAAATTCCCAGCCTTCCTAGCAGCTCTTCAATACTCCCTCATCAACTCTGGGAAGCAAGGCTGTTGTTGCCCACGACCTCAGATGCTACTTACACTAAAATTACCTGTGCACATGAACACCAGCATCCTGAAAGAGGAAACAGTCTAAGAGAGCAGCTTGCCACTAAAGCAAAACCAAGTTCTAGCGCTGAAATACAGCCTAGATGTTAAGTGCACCAAGTTTTTGGGATTTTTGTCGTCGTCATTGTTGTTTTAGCATATCCATCTGTTTGTGTATATTACGGAGGTATACGAGGACAACCTGCCAGGGTCGGTTCTCTCCTCCTGTGTGGCCTCCAGGAATCGAGCTGAGGTCATCAGACCCGCCAGCAAGCATCTCAGCCACCGAGCCATCTCAGTGGCCCTACTAACACCAAGAAGACACGAATAACAAACACCTCGAGTAAAGGAGGACTGCGCCACAAAATGTAGCTGTTCAAAACAATAGGGGGACTAATACAAACAAAGTCAACAGCTTAAACCAAATGATCCAGTTAACTGATGGTTACCAACCACCAAAATTTACTTACTAAGAAATAATCAAAACATCTCTGTTTCTATTAAGGAAACCAAACTGGTAGTTTAAAAAAAAAAAAACTAAACTAAAAAAAGAAAATTAAAAGAAAAAAAGTGCAAAAACTGGGCATGGTAGCACAAGGCTTTAATCCCAACACTGGGAGGCACAGGTGGGCAGTTCTCTGAGTTTGAGGCCAGCCTGTTCTACATAGGGAATTCCAGGACAGCCGGGGCTACACAGAAAAATTGTCTCAACACAAAAAACAACTTGAGCTCCCGAGGCCCCACCAAGACAGCTTGGCATACTTAATGTAAGCCCTAACAGTCAGTTAACAGGCCAGATCTGTGATGGACTCGCTAAGGTAATTTTCTAGTAGTTTATCCTTGCAGAAGAGAGAGAGAGACAGAGAGAGAGAGACAGAGAGAGAGACATAGAGAGAGAGAGACAGAGAGACAGAATGAGAGAGAATGTTATAAACATTTCCTAATTCATTTTCTATCTAAAAAGTGTGTCGGCAAACCAGACATGGTAGCACACCTGAAATCTCATAACTCAGGAAGCTGAAGATGAGGGGTTGCCAAGTTTGGGGGCCAGTCTAGGCTACATACTGAGAACTGTCTTAAAAAGAAGGGGGAAAAGGCATGGGTGATGGCACATGCCAGTAATTAGCAATTAGGAGCCTAATATTAAAAAACAAAACCCCATCAGTTTAAGGACAGCCTGGGCTTTACAGCAAAACACTGCCTAAATAAATAAATACTTAAAAACAAAACATTTAAAGTTACAATTAGGCCTAAAGTTGTTTGCTAGGTTACTAAAAATAAAAGAGTTTTTATCAGAAAGAGCCAAATTCAGAGAACAACTTTCAACCCAGACCTGAGAAAACACAGAGAAGAGGTAGAATTATCAGAACTTAAATATTTAGACAGTATGGTGGCTCACACCTGTAATCCCAGCACCTGGGAGACAGAGGCAGGAGGATTACTGTGAGTTAGAAGCTATCCTAGACTACAGAATAAGATTTTTGTCTCAAAAAATAAAACAGCCAGGCCATTTTGGGGTACCTGGAGGCAGGCAGATCTCTGGGAGTTCTAGGACAGCCAAGGCTAACAGAAAAACCCTGTCTCAAATAAATTATTTAAATTTTAAAAATGGGGCTGGAGAGATGGCTCAGCAGTTAAGAGCACTGACTGCTCTTCCAGAGGTCCTGAGTTCAACTCCCAGCAACCACATGGTGGCTTACAACCATCTATAATATGATCTGATGCATACTGTATACATAATAAATAAATCTTTTTTTAAAAAATTTTAAAATGTACTGGGGCTGGAGAGGTGACTCAGAGGTTAAGAGCAGAGGTCCTGAGTTCAACTCCCAGCAACCACATGGTGGCTCACAACCATCTATAACATGATCTGATGCCTTCTTCTGGCCTGCAGGTGTACATGCAGGTAGAACACTGTATAAATAAAGAAATCTTGTGAGGGGAAAACAATTTAGATATAATCTGAATAAATTAATTTAAAAAATTTTAAAGATTTATTTATTTATTATGTACACAGTACTTTTTCTGTATGTATGGGTACTAGATCTTATTACAGATAGTTGTGAGTTACCATGTGGTTGCTGGGAATTGAACTCAGGACCTTTGGAGGAGCAAGCAGTGCTCTCTTAACCTCTGAGCCATCTCTCCAGTCCCCAAATTAATTAAATTTTTTAAAAAGAATCTATATATACTTTTTTTTAAAGAAATATTTTTCCTGGGCTAGAGAGATGGCTCAGAGGTTAAGAGCACTGCCTGTTCTTCCAAAGGTTCTGAGTTCAATTCCCAGCAACCACATAATGGCTCACAACCATTTACAATGAAATCTGCTGCCCTCTTCTGACCTGCAGGTGTTATATGCAGATAGAACACTGTATACTAAATAAACAAATCTTAAAAAAAAAAAAAAGAAATATTTTTCTTTTTCTTTTTTTTTTTTGGGGGGGGGTTGGTTTTGGGTTTTTTTTGTTTTTGTTTTTGTTTTTTCCAAGACAGGGTTTCTCTGTGTAGCCTTGGCTATCCTGGACTCACTTTGTAGACCAGGCCCGCCTCGAACTCACAGCGATCCTCCTGCCTCGGCCTCCCGCGTGCTGGGGTTAAAGGCGTGCGCCACCATGCCCGGCGCTACAAGAACAGATTTCAAAAGATTCCCTCGCACCTGAAGAAGCTGTCCCCCGGGGACTCTTGGGGCGCAGTAAGGTGGACTCTCCTGGTCAGGCGTCACCCTGGGCTCAGCTGCCGCGGGAAGGAAGGAACTGCCCCTCCCGAGGTGAAGGACGGCTGCGGCCGACCCCTCACAGAAACGCCAAGCCCACAGGAAGCCCCCTGAAGGACTCCAGAGCAAACAGGAAGGAGCCGACCCTCTCTCTGCTACCCAGCCCTCCAGTCTCCCTATAGCGCCCCCAGCAGGATGGCAGGCAAGGATGAGCACAGCCGCACAGGGGCTGGACACTGACACGCACCTACTAGTAAGGACGGGACACACACACACACACACACACACACACACACACACACACACACACACACACACACACACACACACACACACACACACACACACACACACACACACACACACACACACACACACACACACACACACACACACACACACACACACACACACACACACACACACACACAGTCTCTCTCTCTCTCTCTCTCTCTCTCTCTCTCTCTCTCTCTCTCTCTCTCTCTCTCTCTCTCTCTCTCTCTCTCTCTCTCTCTCTCTGTCTCTCTCTCGTTCGCTCTCTCGCTCTCTGCCTTGGGAAGGACAGAGGCAAACCAAGGGCTCTTAAACCAGGTACAGGAGTTTCAACTTGGCCTGGAGAGAGAGATGGCTCAGAGGATAAGAGTCTGTTCTCCCGAAGGTGCTGAGTTCAATTCCCAGCCACCACATGGTGGCTCACAACCATCTATGATGAGATCTGGTGCCCTCTTCTGGCCTGCAGGTGTACATGCAAGCAGACTACTGTATAAATAATCTTTTTTTTTTTTTAAAGTTTCAACTTGATAAGCCACAAAATACACAGAAACTTAAATTCTAACTTAGGAAAAGGGGTGGGATGGTGATTCAGGATTTTTCCTTTTAAAAGTTACCTTGCACTCTAACCACGGAACTATACCTCAGCGTCTATAAAGCAGTATTTTTTGTTGTTATTTTGTTTTGTTTTGTTAAAGCAGTATTTTTATAGATCAAAATTAGGGCTGGCCCCTGTGCTGCTCCTGCAGAGGACCCAAGTTCAGTTCCCAGCACCCACATCAGGCATTTCGCAACCACCTGTAGCTCCTCATCCAGGGGATCTGATGCCCTCCTCCGGCCTCCCCAGGTACCCATACACAAAGCACATATACATAAACATAAAAAATTTTTAACTTTTTTAATTTTAAAAAGTATATGTGACTTACGGTAATTACTCAAGCAGGTTGAATTTTAAGCCCCCAACACAAATTCATGTCTACACAGAACCTGAGACTGCGGCTTTACTTGGGAGAAGTTTCTGTGGAAACAATCCATTTAATGAGGTGGTGCTGGATTTAATTTGGGCCTCTGGGTAGTGGTTCTTATTCTTGCCAGCAGAGGGCAGTATAGAGACCCAGAAGCCAGTTGACACTGCGGGAGCCATGCTGCCACACTCCGAAGACCTCAGGAAAAGGAAGGAAGGGCCCGTGGGAGGGAGTGTGGTCCTGTATTCATCTTGCTTTCAGACCTACAGAGAAAGTCTAGGATTGAGTACATTTCTACCATTTTAAATTTTATTTTATGTATTTGGGTGTTTTGACCAGGAGAGAACATAGGATCCCCTGGGACAGAGGCTACAGATGGGTGTAAGCAGCCAGTGGGGTGCTGGGAATCAAAGCCAGCATATGGAAGACAGTTGATGCTCTGAACTGCTGAGCTGTCTCTCCAGCCCCGGTATTACTGTTTAAGGGCAGCAACTTGTGGTCCTCCGCTAGGGCAGACCAAGGAAACTAGTCACTGGGGGTCTTCTGTACTCTTCAAACTCTGTGTGGGAGGTGAGGGCTCTCGCAGCCCTGCCTCAGCCCCGCCTCAGCCCTGCCTCAGCCACGCCAGTAGGCTTCTTGGTATGGAAGGAGCTGAAGTCCACCAAACCCGGACTTTGTAAAATGCTTGCAAAATCATCTTGCTGTTTTTCCTCTCTTTCTTTCTGAGAAAAGCAGATTTGTTAGGCATAGGGATTTGCTTTTAAATGTTTTATTACAATTAAATTTTCACAAACACAAATTAATCTCAAAATAACTCATGTTTACATAGTATTTATAGACAAGCTGTACAATAGATACATAAAATGCATTCACAGTTCGTATTTCAGTCATCTTCCTCCTCCTCCTCATCACTGATCACATACTTCTTATGCTTTTTATTTGCTTTATCATCATCTTCTGCTTTCCTCTTTCCAGAAGATTCACCTTCCTGAACAGATAAAAACATTTACAGTTTCAAAGTCAGAACATTCCTAGGGAAGTTTATCAAAATAGCTCTGAGTCAACAATTCTCTATTAAAGTAACTTTAAAGAAACAAAAACGATGGGTGTGGTGGCACTCACCTTTAATTCCAGCACTCGGGAGGCAGAGGCAGGAGGATGGCTGTGAGTTTGAGGCCAGCCTGGTCTACAAAGTGAGTCTAGGACAGCCAAGGCTACACAGAGAAACCCTGTCTTGAAAAAAAAAAAAAAAGAAAGAAAGAAACAAAAACAAAAACAACTTGTAGATGGTCGCTTCAGCAACAACACATATACTAAAAGTTGTAATGATACATAAAAGATTAACATAGCCCCCGTGCAAGGATGACACAGAAGTGATGAACCAGTCCATATTTCTACCAAAAAAAGGAAAAGAGCAGAGCATGGTAGTGCATGCCTTTGATTCCAGCACTCGGGAGGCAGGAGGCAGAGGCAAAGGCACGAGGCTGTCTGTGAGGGACAAATAAGCCTCATCTACATCTTGAGTTTCAGACCAACCCTACAAGTGGGACTCTGGTACAAATAAATAAACAAATAAATAAAAGATAGCCAATAAATAAATAAATAAATAGTAAAAAAAAAAAAAGATAACCTTGCAGAGTTTGAGCCCAGCAGATTGTCTTATACAGGGAAACCACTGTAGGCACTGAAAGTCGCAAGCAATGGGGTCTGCCCTAGGAAAGACTAAGGCTCTCTCAAAGAAGTTTCACCTGGGGCAGCAAGATGGTACCACAAATATGCGCACGCACGCACACACGCATGAGGTTTCTAATCTAAAAATGAAGATTCACTTGACCTGTTGGAACATTTTCCCCCATGATCAGGTACTTAATCTAACAGTCTCCTTTCTCAGCCTTCAACTTCTATTCCTTATCTAAAAATTCATTATTTTAGTATCAATTTTTAAAATAATTTTTGTTTGGCCACCTTAAAAACTCACATCATTAAGGTTTTTGAGAAATATTTAAAGACACCAAAGGCCTATATACACAAGCAGAGAATCTATTAAGACGACTTAAATTCATTTGCACAATCCTCTGGCAGAAACATAACTCGGCGGTTCTGTCACAAACCAGCCCTCACCTGAGTTACATGGTGGGCTGCGTCACCAGCCCAGAGGCAGGCTGCTTACAGGACGAGCGCGACCTAGGGCTGCATCCCTAGCCCCACAGGAACAAGTTCCAGGGACAGGCTATCGGCTTCAAAGTTCCAGTCAGGGAAGGCCACAGAGTGCTTCCGGATGCAGAATACAGCCTGGCATGCACACTTTCCCAATCTCCTTGGCTGGTCCCCTCTGAGGACAAGGTGACAGCAGCACCTGTTTCCTGCCCTTTTATCCCAACTGCACTCCTGTAGACTGCGGAGTGCCTTAGGAGGGCTCAAGAAAGCTACGCGCCCACACAGGACACACAAGTCCTCCCTACACCCAGTCCTGCTGGAGCCTCTTGTAAAGCAAAGCCAGGAACAATTCTGCAAGATGGATCACGCCCATGACCTCCTTCCCAACTCCTCAGCCTAGCGTACACCCGAATCCTCCTGCTGGGCCCCCATCAGGAAAGTAACATGGACTTTTATTCCCCCTGAAGAACCCTGAAAACATGCCTGAACATACAGTGTCTGGTGTCTAGCTCTAAAATTCTTTGATGGTGGAGACTAGATTTCAGTGGCGGAAAGAACTGGCATGGTGCGTCTAAAAACATGTAACATTTCTTCAAAAGCTCTTGCACACGGGGCAGCAGCAGCCCAAGGCCAGGGCTCTTGCAGAAGTCTAAGCGGCACCAGAGCCAGTTCACTGTCAGCGCTGAGCAGCTGTGGGAAGTCTGCCAAGACTGACTGGCTCCCCACAGGCTACAGGCAAGCACAGCACAGGACCCCCAGGCTACAATGGAGCCCTTCAGGATGACCTTATTTCAAGCACGCAGAAGGCTGCCTCACCCAACAAGCCACAACTCGCCCCTGTGGCACACATAATAAATAGTAAGACTAAGCTGAAGCTTTACAGTGTAGTCATGAACACAGGTCCCTACAGACACGGGCAGGTCACAGGCTGTGAGAAGGCAGGGCTACAAGGCGGGTTCCCGAGAGAGAGAGGAAGAGGGAACAGAGGAGCCAGGCCTTTCTGACGAACCCTTCTCAGCAGGCACCCTGTGACTAAGACAGAGTCCATCACGCCTCTGCTCTCCAGTCTCCATCTGAGTCTTTCAACTCAGTGTTTCCTTTCCCTGGCCCCCAGGAAACAGAGAACTGACCGACAGCCCCCACTCTCCCCACTTCACTGTCTTTTATGGAAGGAAAAGGGGTTTTCTACAGGTTGTACTACTTACAATAACAAGGGCACTGGCTAGAGCACTCTCCGTTACACTGTTCTCCGTTTAGGCTGGGGAAGCAAAGGCAGCATTTCCTGTCAAGCTAGATGTCACTCTGTTCCCACATTCCTATCTGTACTTACTTACAACATAGTAACCTTCCTGGGCAGCAGTTATGAGCCACACTCAACAAAGAGCAGACTGGGGAAAGAGCTGACTTGCCCCACAGCACGCAGATGCTGACTGGCAAGGATGGGTAACACTCAAGTTCCACAACGCATCTGATGATAACCTTTCTTTTCAAGTTTTGTCTTTTAAAACAGGGTCTCATCAATAGCGCAGCTGGCCTGGAGCTCAGTATGCTGCCTCCTGCTTCAGCCTCCTATAGCTTAGGCCTATGAGGGGTATGAACCACCGTGCTGGGGTAGTCTAGCCTTGCCCTGACCCTCCAGACCTGTTCTGGCAAAGCTGTGGTTCCTAATGTGGGTGTCCTGACATCTGGATGCTCCCCACATCTTAGAAACACAGCCAGGTTACTGGCACTGGGGGGGCGGGGGCTGTTATGCAAAAGAGAGCAGGAAGGCTACTCTCTGTTCGCGACCTGAACTGGAGATAACAAGCAAAGGCAGAGCAGAGGCTTGGAGGCAGAGGTATAACACCTGCTGTCAAGCTGGGCAGTGGAGACTTGCACCTTTAATCCCAGCACTCAGGAAGCAGAGACAGGAGATCTCTGAGTTCCAGGCCAGCCTGATCTACAGTGAGTTCCAGGACAGCCGAGGATACACAGAGAAACCCTGTCTCAAAAAACAAATAAGCAGAGGGCCAGAGAGAAGGCTCAGTGGTTAAGAGGACTGGCTGCTCTTCCAAAGGTCTTGGGGTCAAATTGCAGCACCTACGTGGTAGTTTACAAACGTCTGTAACTCCAGTTGCAGAGAATATGGCATCCTCACACAGACATACATGGAGACCGAGAACACCAATGTACATAAAATCAAACTGAAAACAACAAAACCACTTGTCGGGAAAGGTAGACAGTACAGAGATTCTGAGAGCATGCTGGGGGGTGGGGGTGGGGTGCCTGGAAGAGGGGCTGTTGTAAGACCGTTGAGAGACATGTTTAAGCCACAGGTTTGCACTTTCCCTCTTTTCCTAGGAATAAACAGTTCCATGGCATTTCTCAGTTTCCACAGCTCAGCTTGCCAAGGATTAAGCATCTGCTTAGATGAGAGCCCCCGTTTGCCAACTGTTCGTCACACTGAAAACGCACTATTAGGGTGTTACTTCATTCAATCCACAACAAATATGCTGCAGAATAATGTTAACAGATTCCGTCTACAGCAAGCTACTCCCAAGAACATCGCAAAATATTAAATGTGGTAATCAGCAGTAAACTAAGGACACGACTTTGCTTCCCATGCGAAGAGCTCATAAAAGCCCAACATGAGTCAAGGAGCTGGAGAGCAAAACAGGAAGATACCCATTTCCTGCAATATGGCGGACCAGGACTTAGAAACCAGTGAATGATGACGAGGAAGAGAAAAGAAAAGCAGGACAGAGGCCAGAAACGAAAACAAGAAGGCAGAGAGAGCAGGCCCTGGAGCAGGCTCTGCTCAAAGACACTGGGCTATGTGACCGTGAACACTGGCTCTTAGACCTTGCAAGGAGGGCGGGACAGAAGACAAGTGATAGAAGCCTTCGGTGTAAAAATGATTAGGGTATAAGCTTAGCACTGTTTGTCTGAGTCAGGCGTCTACAAACTTTAAAGTTACTTGGTCTTGTGTTGTGGGGTGGGGTACATTTGTCCCCAGCATGGATGTAGTGGTCAGAGGGCAGTCTGCGGGGGTGAGTCCCTCCTTCCACAACATGGGTTTCACAGCTCAAACTTTCAGCACTTTCATTTTCCAAGTTATCTAGAAAGATCTCAATCTGAGAATATAGTTTCATGTGGTCCTAGATAGCAGATGCCCAGGGCAGCCTGCAGAGACACACACAAATCAGCCAGGCCTGGTTGTGCAAGCCTATATAATCTCACTCCGCATTAGCAGGAAGCTCAGGAGTTCAAGGCATGCCGGAACTACATGAGACTCCAAACCCTAAACTCAAAACCAAACCAAACAACAACAACAAAAATATCGTCTTCAGAGAAATTAATCAATCTAGGTACCAAAAATTCCAGTGCAGGGCTAGGGAGAAGGTTCAGTGAGTGAGCACACTTGCTGCTCTAGTAAAGGACCCAAATTTGGTTCCTAACACCCATGTCAGATAGCTTACACCTGTAACTCAAGATCCAGGGCATAAGACGCCGTCTTCTGGCCCCTGGGGCACCCACATACATGTATGTGCTCACATACAAAGACATAAATAAAAATAAATCTAAAAGAATTCCTACGGCTATCAGCTCAGTAAACCAATCAAAACTGATTATTCAATCACAGAATGTACAAAGAAACGGTACCATATTTCTTTGTATGAAGAAATAAGATACAGCCAGAAAATGCCACAGTTTATCTGGGTCTCTAAAGTCATCGGCTGAAATGTGAACCTGAGATTAGGAGGGGCTTTTGAAAGGCGAGGGTTAAGTCTCTTCCTAGGACTGAAACATTGTATACTGCTAGCAGCTCCTTAAGCAGGAAGGGAATCAACTCAAAACAGCTTCAGGAAGTCCCTGAAACTGAGCAGACTCATTACGCCCATCCCTGAAGAGTAAGCAATAAAAGCTGAAAGTCCCTCTCAGAAGAAGTCAAGCCGAGCTACAAAGGCTCTGAGTCGGGCAGAGCTGCCGAGATGACTTTGACAAGCTGAGAAGACCCTAAGACTACACCAGCTGCAGATGCCACCCAGGCTGCTGTCCAGCTGTGGCACAGGGAAAGGCCACGCTCCAACTTCTTGAGCTGCCCCTGAACTGAGCAGTAGCTCCCGATTCCTAGCCTTTGTGGGCTGTCCCATGCTGAGATGGCAGTTGGGCATGGAGCTATCTCTGAGTCATTTCTGATCCTGTAAGTGACCCCAACAGAACTCACTGGGTCACCAAAGTGGGCCTTGGTGGTATCTGTACACTGCTCTGTCATGGTTTCCCTATCTGGGATGAGTGCACTTGTGTGTCCCTCCAGGGAAGGTTTTGTCACACGACAGTCAGCAGGACATAGGCAGAGTCTCATGAATGGAGTGAGTACTGTGGGCCCAGAGCCTGGCCCCAGCCCCACGCAGGCAGCTTGTGGACTAGGACCTTTGTGAAGAACTCAATTGTGTCTGTCTCGAAGCTCCTCCTCCTGGGAACCAAGTCCTAAGGGCAGGGGAAGCCTGGAGTTCAGCACGTGTGGCTTACCTCATCACTGTTGAGTTTCTTTGCTTTGAGTAATCTTTGAGCCTTGTCTTCATCTGAGCCCTCATCACTGTCTGAGGAGTAGATTCTGGCCCGTTCCTCTGAAAACAAAGGATATACATACACTCAGTCATTTTCAAAGACAATTACCTATTCACTCTTGGATTTTCTTTCTAACTAATACCTCAGTTCTCTCTACACATTTTCCACAGAGGATAAAAAGTCTCCTGTGTGTGTGTGTATGAGTGTGTGTGTGTGTGAGAGAGAAGGGGGGTGTTGGTAAACCGTATCACTCAGCAGGGACAAAGCCAGGATACACGGTCATGTACGTCCTTATATTACATTATGGTTCCCAAAGCTCTTCAGAGTGAAGCAGGGAAGGGCTGGGCTGCAGCTCAGTGGAACAGCAGTTCCCTGGCATGTGATAGGCCCTGACTTTTACCCCAGCGCGACACCCAACTCAAAGCATCAGCAGAGCTCATTTCTCACTCTACAGACAAGGCGAGTGACAGCAGGAAGTGAGAAGTGCCTTGCTCAGAGTGGATGAGGGAGAGAAGCGGCCTTAGGAACACTCGTGCACGATGCACTGGCATCCGCCCCGAATGCACTCCATGTTCAACCCTCAGCCCACATCCAATAGCAGACTGACTGATTCCAGACAGCTCAACAAGGTTATGGAGCCTTCCCAAAGTCACTCCATTAAAAGGGGGCAGAAGCAGCCAGGCACGGGGCGCACGCCTTTAGTCCTAGCACTTGGGACAGACAGATCTCTGTGAGTTCGAAGCCAGTCTGGTCTACAAAGCAAGTCCAGGACAGCCTGGGCTACACAGAGAAATCCTGTCTCAAAAACTTTTTTTAAAAAGGGGGGGAGGGGCGCACCACAGAACTAGCTGGGCATGGTGATACAGGCTGTGACTCGGGAAGCCGAAGCAAGGGAATTCCAGGCATCCATGCTATCTTCTCAGTCTGCTTTTCTTTTCCAAATGCATTATTGACTTAACATGTAGATGCTTTGTCTGCATGTACATCCTGGGCCATGTGTGTGCCCATGTACATCCTGGGCCATGTGTGTGCCCATGTACACCCTGGACTATGTGTGTGCCCATGTACATCCTGGGCCATTTGTGTGCCCATGTACACACTGGGCCATGTGTGTGCCCATGTACACCCTGGGCCATGTGTGTGCCCATGTACACCCTGGGCCATGTGTGTGCCCATGTACACCCTGGGCCATGTGTGTGCCCATGTACACCCTGGGCCATGTGTGTGCCCAGTGCCTACAGAGGCCAAAAGAGGGCATCAAATCTCCAGGAAATAAAGTTAAAGCTGGGAGCCTTTAGTTTTATCAGCAAGAGCAAATGCATCAGAGCTCTGTGTAGAGACCACACAGGATATTCACGTTTTCCCAGGACCCAGTGTGTACTGAATAAATGCTGAGCACTATAAAATAGACACTGAGAGGAGGGACTCTGCAAAGCTGAAGGCCAGATCAAAGCACCATGTGTCCTCAAATGCTGAATTTCTTGTTAACTGGCAATTTAGTTGAATAAGGTAGTTTATGCCTGAAATACCAGCACTTGAGAAGCTGAGACAGGAGGATTGCTGAAAGTGTGGGGACAGCCTGGACTACAATGAGACTCTTCCTCAAAACAAAAACTGTCAACCTTACAAAATGGAAACCAGATCAAGCGGTAAATTTGCATGGGGCCTGAACTGTGTACATGCCTGGAACCCTGGTGCCCAGGAGACAGGCGTGTGGCAGCCATGCAAGGGGCAACGCCACAGAAGATCCTACCCTTCCAGGCCGGCTTCACACAACGACAGTGGCTGACAGTCAGTGCACGTGCAAGGCGAGCACACACTCACCGCGAATGCCCCCTTTGTAGCGGTTTTTAATGGCCGCCAGGCTGATGGACTCCTCGCCCTCCTCCTCCTCGTCGTACCGGTCGGGCTCCAGGTAGCTGGCGCTCAGACCCCGCTGGTGCTGCTTCTCTCGCATGCGGCGCTGCTGCGACTCCCTCCTGATGGAGGCCCTCAGGCGCTCTTCCTCTTTCTGGAAGAAGGCAAATAAGCCATCTGCTATGGTTTGAAAAGTGCCCCAATTTCATGTGTTGGAACTTAATCCCAGATTACCTAATTCATGTTTTAATTGATAAATTAACAGGCTGACGGGCTGTCATGGGACTGGCCATCCCAGAAGTGAGTTTGCTCTCTGCACACAATGATGTCTCCACCACGTTGGGACGCAGCAAGAAGGCCCTTTTACCAGCTGCTGCTCCCTTGTTCTTGGACATGCTGGCCTTTTTAAAAAATTCATTTTACTTTATTTATTTTGTTTGTGGAGGATAGGTCAGAGGCCGGCTTAAGGGAGCCGGCGTTATCCTCCTCCCACGTGGTGCTGGGGATTAATCTGGGGTTGTCAGGCTTAAATGGAAGAATTTCTTGCCTTGATTTTTCGACAAGGTCTCAACAGACACCAGGCTAGCCCAGAACTCACAATCTAAGAATGACTAAGGCTCTAGGTTTTATCCTCAACACAAAGCAAAACTCCGCAGATGACGGTGCCATCTCCTTCACCTACCCACTGAGTCCTGACACAATAAACTAGGGTAGATGGTTTAGTGGCATTTGATATGTGAAAACTCAGGTATTTATTTCAGTGACCAGTTTTGTGGGACTTTCAGGCTCTTTTGGGGAAACCTAAGAGCATGCATCTATTTCACGGCCATCCCCACATTTCTCCGCTTGATAAATGCTTAGGAAATTAAGCTAGCTCGTGTCATTGGAGAAGGGAAGGGAAGTCCAACAGAAGATGATGAGCAGGTGAACAAGCAGTTTGGGCAGGCTATTCTTACCACACAGAACTGTTCCAGGATTACACTTAGGCGACATACCTTAATCATCTCTGTGCGTTGGCACTCAGGGTCACGGCCGGCCATGGGTAAGATTCTAATCTTTTGTGTCTTTGAACATCTGTCTGCAAGTGACAGAGTCATCTTCCTGTGTGTGGCACTGTCTGTAGAGTGGGGCCTGTGGGAAATGAGGAGACACTTCCCAATGTCTATCAGGTCTATCCATGAGCCATCCTACTCACATCACAAAAACACAAAGATGCAGCCACTTCCGGGTCACCAAACAAGTAGGCCAGACTAGTAAACTGAAGAGTGTCCCTGAGGACTGCTTTCCTTCCTCTAGCCCATCGGTTCTCAGCCTGTGAGTTGTGACCCCTTTAGGGTAACCCTTTTACTAGGGTTAAATGACCCTTTTATAGGGATTGCATATTAGATATTTACATTACATTACGATTCATAACAGCAAATTTACAGTTATGAAGTAGCAAAGAAAAGAATTTGATGGCTGGGGTCACCACAACATGAGGAGCGGTGGCAAGGGGTTCCAGCATTAGGAAGGTTGGGAACCACTGCTGTAGTCCAAAGAGACAGGAGAAAAAGAGGAAGCTGGAGCAAAGACTGCTTGTGTAGCACAACCACCAGCAGAGCAAGCAGACAGCTCCAACAGTGCTGAAGGACACCGTGTGCTCGGCAGGCCGCCTGCACCTCACCTGTCAGCGCCGCCCCGTGAGCTAATCTCCCAAGACGAAAGCTGTCCAAGGTCAGGAGTAGAAACAGACGCAGGCAGATCCCCAAGCCTAGCTCTGCCCATCCCCAGGGAAGGCCTAGGGAAGCGCAGTGCCCTCACGTGTGCCCATACATTCCCACAGAGGCCTGGTCACGTCACAACTAGGCAATGGGGTAGCCAAAATTCACAGCCCCCAACTCAGTGCCTTTCCTTGGTGCTAGTGTGTGACACTAGCACACACTAGTGCTAATTCTCAGTGTGTCTCCAGGTCAATGTTATTGGAAACAAAAGATACGTTTGACCAGCACAGACAAGCTCTTTAGGCCTCCTACAGGGAACTGAGAGATGAACGCTCTGTTTTACATCAGCCTCTCGTAAGCTTGGCTGGCACCCCGGGCTCTTGAGGAAGCATCCTCAACTGTCCTTGACAGAAGCCCCTGAGCCTCCAGGACTGAGTACAAGCATCAGAACCCGAGCCCCATAACCAAGAGCACTTACCTGAAGGTGAGCTTCGTCTTAAAGACGGCCTGCCCCTGCAGCCCAGTACCTTGCCGTATGAAAAGGTGGTTGTGGTCACCCTGCAGTGGAGCTTTGTACACATCAAACACTTCATTCCCTAAATGTAGGGACATGCTGAAGGGGGGAAAATCTCACATAGTAAAATCAAAAGGCTTTTGTCCTACATCTCCACTTCACTGACAATGTGACTCAGAAACTGTTATCCCCTCTACACAGAGCGAAGGAAAACACCACACTGGGGAAGTGACTTGACAGGAGTCACCCCTGCTGTACTCAGGCCCAGCCCCGCTGCATTCCCAGTGAAGGACACCCTCCCTCCTATTAGTGCTAACCTCACATTATGTTAGCCCGAACAGCCTCCAACTCTCAGGTCTCAGGCTTTCTATGTAATCACAGGGAGTAATGACTAGAGCGTCTCTAACAAGAGCCGGCCCTGAGCAAGGGCGGAGCCGTAACGGTCTCTTTCTCAATGTTCTGGGTGTTCAAAGCCAGGCATCCAGGACTCACCTTCCATCTGACCACTTGACTATCCGAGCATTGCTTTCCTTAATTTCATTTCCTTCTTCATCTCTGCGTATCCTCCATCTTATAGTATTTTCTACCTGTTTTAAATACAAAGACTTAGAAAACAGTCCTTGGGGGATTTTCCCCTCGAGACATGCAGTCATAGAGTAAGCGTACGTATGTAAGTGACAGAAAGAAACAGCAGCTGAAATCCTCGTGGGAGAAACTAGGAACAGGAGAAAAATCGGTGTTTTGAGTGATTTCTCTGCCTGCAGGCCCAGTAGCCAGGGAAGAACCTCTCTCACACACATACAGGGACTCTTCACCTGCTGGACAGAAAAATGCCATTTAGAAAATCTGTCACTGCTACAGATGGGCCTTCCAGGAGAACACAGCACATTAAATGCGTGGGTTTTTATCATGCTACATCCTAGAAACACACTAAAATAACAGCAAAAGGGGGGAGTTCACATTCGCAAAGCTTTAAAAACTGAGAACCACCCAAGTGTGGTGCGTGTCTGTGCCCCCGGCGTGGGGGACGGAGGGCTGTGGGTTGGAAGGAAGATGAAGATGGCAACAAGGAGAAGCAGGCTCTCCAGCCCACGCACCCCACTCCGTGACTGCCCGCCCCACGCCACAGGCTTTGCGTATGGCCACTCCCAACTGCCCAGCGGCTTGCTTCCGGTTTTCCCATTTAATTACTCCGCACTAAAGAAGCAACTACTAAGTCAGCTAAATAAGAACTCGATAACCTTAGATATGATAGCGTTTCTGAGATCGTGTCAAAATCAACTAGGGAAGGCAGAGTGGTGAATATTGATGAAACAAGACTGCTCAAGATGACAGGCACGTAAGAGTTAGTTATAACACTGCCCCTATGTTTATGTGGGCTTAGAATTTTAATAAGAATTAAAATGGGCCTAGTGAGATGGCTTACCAGGGTAAAGGGGTACACCATGTGGCCAAGCCTGATAAACCTAGTTTAATTCCTTCCAAAGCTTTGTTGGAAAGAATCAATTCCTAAAAGTTGACTTTTGACGTCCCCATTTACAAAGTGGATTGTGCACGCTCACAAAGGGGGGGGGGTGCAGGGTCAAGGGCGTGCTGGCCATTCCCAAGCCCCAGGCCACCCATTATCACTTAGGTTCACCCATGAGGGTTGTAGGAACACGGCAGACAAACTGGACACAGGGGAAGTTGCAGCTTCAATATGGCCAAGCTGAAGAAAAGCAAGATGCCAGAGAATAAACACCCCAGTGACAAAAGAGACCACTGACCAGGAAAAGAGGAGTGAAAATTCCTAAAATTTCCCTACCCAACGCCACCTTGTCATCTCCAAGACCACCTCGTGATGTGGAGGAGAGCTACTTGCAAGATGGACACAGGCCACAAGCTGCTATGGACCTACGGACCTGGGCATTCGGCGCTGATGCCACTGGCCCTCGGGTCTCTGAAGGAGGTCTGCCCCACTAATGGGGCTGCCACACTTCACCTGTTTGCCCTAGGGTATTATAGAAAATCATTTATATGATTGAGGAAAATAAAAATTTGAGAAATTAAAACAATGTACTACTAATCCTGTTTTCCCTCTTATGTACAATAGAGCCTGGCAGAAAGTGTGTAAGAGTTTTTAAATAAACCCTTTCTTTCCCAACTTGCTTTTGGTCATGGTGTCTTATTACAGCAACAGAAACCCTAACTAAGACAGTTGACTATATGTAAAAATACAAACGTATATAGGTATGATCTTAGCTACTTTTTGTTTGTTTGTTTTGTTTTGTTTTCAAGACAGGGTTTCTCTGTGAAGTCTTGGCAGTCCTATACTCACTTTGTAGACCAAGCTGGTCTCAAACTTACAGAGATCCTCCTGCCTCTGCCTCCCGAGTGCTGCTGGGATTAAAGGTGTGTGCTACCACGCCCGGCTTTTTTTTTTCTTTTTTTCTTTTTTTTTGATCTTAGTTACTTTTATATTGCTGTGATAAAACACCATGACCAAGACAAATTACACAAGAATTTAATTGGGGGCTCATAGGTTCAAAGGGTTAGAGTCCATGCCATCATGGCAGGACACATGGCAGCAGGCAGGCAGCAATAGCTGAGAGCTCACATCTTGATCAACAAGCACAAGGCACAGAGAGCTTACTGGGAATAGTGTGGGGTTAAAAGCTCAGAGCCCAGTGATACACCTCCTCCAACAAGGCCACACCTCCTGATCCTTCCCAAACAGGTCCACCACCAACTGAGGACAAGTATGAACGCTACGCGCCTCTGGGGCCATCCTCATTCAAGCCAGCCCAGGTATGAACAACTGACAAGACAGTTTGAATGATGTCTTTGAGGACACACTATGAAGTCTTACTCTACATGCATGAAACACATGAAAATACTTCTAAAGACACAACACCTCACAGAGCCACACTGCTCATTCCTGGTTCATTAAAGAACTATGTCACCAATCAGCTCTAAGACGGTTCACCTTGTCCTAACCATCACTCAAGAAACAACGCATCCAAGGATAGTTTCTTTTCTTTTTTTCTTTTCTTTTTTTTTTCTTTTTTTTTTTTTCCTTTGGTTTTTTGAGACAAGCTTTCTCTGTGTACCCTTGGCTGTCCTGGACTCACTTTGTAGACCAGGCTGGCCTCAAACTCACAGCAATCCACCTGCCTCTGCCTCCCAAGTGCTGGGATTAAAGGCGGTGGGATACTTTCAATCACTTCCCTAGAGGCTGAAGGAGAGCTGCCTATACTAAACTCTTGACACTTTCTACTCTGAAGCACCTGAGGCTTTGGAACAAAACACTGATGTCTAAACTATGATGGCCACACTAGAACATATAGGGGCCATATGATACCAACAACTCACTATGACAGAAAATGGAAAATGTCAAAATGATTAAGTTGAAAAGGAACAGAAAACCACCACATTAATTTATATAAATGACGGAAATAATGAAAAGCAGCACAATGGAGTCTGAGGCATTAGAATGGTCATGAAAAATTAATACTGCTAACTCTAAATCAATACACACACATTCCACGCAAATAACAGACAGGTGAGCCGACAGTGCAGAGGCATTGGAGGGCAAAGCAAATAAAGTCCAAACCATCTATCAGTCTAAGCCTACCAGTTGTATGATCTTGAGCAAACTATTGGCATTTCTCAGCCCCTCTTTCTTACTTGCTCTGCATTTCCACAGTGATCACTGAACAGCTCTAGACACCTGTGCCCTAGACAGGAAGCATCCTTACCAGTGTTGCTTAGCTCCTCATGAAGCTGCCCTAAGTAAAGAAGACACACTCCTGGAAATGCAGAAGCGCAACCCTTAAGTCAGGCATGTTGCTCACGCCTGGAATCCCAGCATCCAGGAGGTGGAGGCAGGAAGATCATGTGTTTAATGCCAACTTGGGTAACATAGTAAGACTCTGCCTTTAAAAAAAAAAAAAAGCCTAAACTGCAAGGGCCTAGGTCCGATCCCCAGCCAGCATGTCAGGCACCACGCATGCAGGTACATGAAGAGTATGTGCAGAGGCCCACAGTCCAACCCCCAGCACCAAAAGAACTCTAAGAAGAACAAGAGACATAAAAACCACCTTTAAACTCAAATCTTGGGCCAGGCGGTGGTGGCGCACGCCTTTAATCCCAGCACTCGGGAAGCAGAGGTGGGCAGATCGCTGAGTTCGAGGCCAGCCTGGTCTAAAAAGTGAGTCCAGGACAGCCAAGGCTACACAGAGAAACCCTGTCTCAAAAAACAAAAACAAAAACAAAAACAAAACAAACAAACAAAAACCTCAAGTCTTAGGTTAGCATCCCCAGACTCATTCTATGAAAAGCAAAGCAGAGTCTACACGGTACCTTCAATTTTAACCTGGTTCTCCCTTCTTCATCCAACATCTCCTCATCTTCAAATTCATCTTCATAATACTGAGGATCAAAAGGCCTACAAAGTATTTTTAAAATAAGCAATTAATCCTATTTCATAACGAATACTGCCATAATGTAGCTATAGTTATTACAAACCATTATATCAAAATTCTAAATATCACACTGTTCACATGCTTTGACGCTCAACTTGAAAGAAGTATTCAAATATGCTAAAATGTATTTTTATTTATTTTTTAGTTTTTTGAGACACCATTTCTCTGTGTCACCCTGGCTGTCCTGGACTCACTCTGTAGACCAGGCTGGCCTCAAACTCACCGCCTGCCTCTGCCTCCCAAGTGTTGAGATTACAGGGATGCGCCACCATACCCAGCTTAAAATTAAAATTTTTGATGCTGTTATATCATACTTGAAATAAAGTACAGGCTGGGCGTGGTGGCGCACACCTTTAATCCCAGCACTCGGGAGGCAGAGGCAGGCGGATTGCTGTGAGTTCGAGGCCAGCCTGGTCTACAAAGAGAGTCCAGGACAGCCAAGGCTACACAGAGACCCTGTCTCGCAAAACCAAAAAAAAAAAGAAGAAGAAGAAAGTACAAACAAGGCTAAACAACGATTCCAAACAGCTGGGTGTGGTGGCACATGCTTTTAATGCCAGTATATAGGAGGCACAGGCAGGCAGATCTGTGAATTTCAGGTTAGAGGCCAGGTATTTAAATCTATGAGCCTAGGAGAGCCATTCTCACTCAAACCGGCACAGGTATGGTCAACTGAGAAGACGTTTTGAAATATGTCTGGTCTACATAGTAAGTTCTAGGCCAGCCAGGGCTACATAGTGAAACAATATCTAAAAGAAAAAAAATTCTCTATTTTTATTATTATAGGAGTCTGCCAAAGAAAAGACCACATACCCTGCACCTTCCCACAGCATTTTCCTGGTGGGGGAAGCATGACCCGAGCGTTGGGGTGTTACTTTAGGAGTCCCCATCAGCACTGTTTAGCCATAGCTTTCTAGTGTGACAGCAGCTGCTACAGTGGCTGGGCAGATCTCACTGCTTCCCACTGCAGTGCTGTTGGGCTGTATTAGTTACTAAGTCTTTTAAGAAACTTGGTTTGGGCTGGAGAGATGGCTCAGTGGTTAAGAGCACTGACTGCTCTTCCAAAGGACCGAGTTCAATTCCCAGCAACCACATGGCAGCTCACAACTGTATGTAACTGCTGTTCCAGGGGTTCTGACACCCTCACACAGACATACATGCAGTCAAAATACCAATGTACATAACATAAAAATAAATAAATTATGGGGCTGGAGAGATGGCACAGTGGTTAAAAGCACTGATTGTTCTTCCAGAGGTCATGAGTTCAATTGCCAGCAAGCATATGGTGGCTTACAACCATCTATATAGTGTGATCTGATGCCCTCTTCTGGTGTGCAGGTGTACATGCAAGCAGAGAGAGACTTGGTATCTACTCATTCATAAGAGAGTATCAAACTCCTGACAACAGCCACAGCCAGGAAGTCTCCCTAAACACTAGGCTATGTCTTTTCTGTTGCAGGGTGCTTGATTTACTTTTTCAAATGTATGAATGATTCCATTTCTGTGTAAGCAAAACACATTCATGTTGACATAATATTATTGTGCACTGTGTATAGTTTACTCATGTACTATTCAAATGCTGATTTCTCCACCCCACTATCTGGTTTTAATCCAGACACGACTTTGTCATATTTGTGTAAACATGCTCCCCAATTGTTCTCTCCCTTGCCAATAAAATGATGACCACCTAATCCTGAGCAATAGAGAGAGTAAGGTGGGACGGAGGAGAAAGACAGTGACGTGGGGACTGAGAAGGGGATTCAGAGAGCATCAAGAAAAGAGAACTGGAACCAGACAAGGATTAAAACAATGCAGGTGGGGGCTGGAGAGACGGCTCAGTGGTTAAGAGCACCGCCTGCTCTTCCAAAGGTCTGAGTTCAATTCCCAGCAGCTACATGGTGGTTCACAACCATCTGTAACACAACATGATGCCCTCTTCTGGCCTGCGGGTGTACATGCAGGCAGAACACTGTATACATAATAATAAATAAATAGATCTTTAAAAAAAAAAAACAATGCAGGTGTGATGGGGATTCTGGCTGGGAGGAAGCTAGACCAGCTTGGAGGTTTAGGGTGGAGTAATAATTGCTCAGTATTGTGCTCAAGTCTGATTAAATACATCACAGTCTCCCTGTGTCGTTATTTGGGTAAATTGCCGGCTAAAAATAAACTGCTGCCATACTAATTTTATGCATTTACATCCATATTTTTTTTTGGTTTTTCAAAATAGAGCATTTATATCCATATTAATAATCATTTTTACACAATCACATATACCCACATATTTCTTTTCTTTTTGGTTTTTTGTTGGTTTTTTTTTTCTCTTTGCTTTTTTGTTTTATTTTTGTGTGACAGGGTTTCCCTATATATCAGCCCTGGCTGTCCTGAAACTTGCTCTGTAGACCAAGCTGGCCTTGAACTCACATCGTCTGCCTCAGCCTCTGCCTTGAGTCTTGGGATCAAAGGCATGTGCCAGGCTGGAGAGGTGGCTAGAGGTTAAGAGCACTGACTGCTCTTCCAGAAGAACTGAGCTCAATTCCCAGCAAACACATAATCATCTATTATGTGCTCTGATACGCTCTTCTGGCCTGCAGGTATACATGCAGACAGAGCACTAGATAAATAATAAATAAATAAATCTTTAAAAAAAAAAAAGTATGTGCCATGCCCGGCTAATACCCACATATTTCTAGCCAACACCCAGAAGACATCTTAATTTTCTTACCTGGGCTCTACACTGAGGAAGTTGGGCAATTTAACAAAATATAAGTCGTTTCCTAAGTCAGTGTTTACTTTGGGAATTTCTACTTCTATTCTGGTCTCAGGTATTGGCTCCTCCTCCTGCTGATCCTGAGGCAAGCCATTTTCATCCTAGTGCAAGAAGGCAGAAGGTTAGAGCTGTGGAGACGGGTAACAGCCCAGTTCAAACTCCACATTTTATTACATTCGGGAGCAAGAAACAGTGTTTGGGTTTTATTTTGTTCTTTGTTTCATTTAAGACAGGATTTCACTCTGTCCTCCAGGCTGGCCTAGAACTCTCTACATAGCCCATGCTAGGGTCAAGCTCACAGAATTCCTCCCTCCTCAGCCTTCCAAGTACTGGGATTACAAATGTGAGCCACCATGCCCAGCAAGAGCCATATCTAGATACGATGCTAGGGTTAACGCACCCTCAGTCCTCAGCACCTTTCGTCGATCTCCAGAACATCTCAGGAGAAGGACAATGGGTCCACTGCCTCAGTACAGAGCTCCTGTGATCAGTTTCTTCTAACCCTTCCCTCACAGACGTCCAATCAGCTAGCACTTACACTCTCACTCTAACGGCACCAGAGAAGATTATCCACACATGGCGAGTCTGTGGCCAGCCTGGGCTACATAGCAAAACCCTGTTTTCAAAACTAAATTTACAAAATAAAAAGGATAAAGTAAAAATTATTAACACCGCACACATTTCCTTGCATGAATAAGAAAAACAATTGGGCGAAAGGCTCTCAAACCCCAGGGCCTCGTGGTCTCACCCTGCGAGGCACAGCACCACCTCATGTTAGCAGCACTCACGTCTCCTCCTCTTGGGAACTAAAGGTTTCCTACAGACTTAAGAAAGTCATCTACTCATTGTATTTCCATACTATAATTTAGCTAGCAAATCTCTCTTCTTGAAGAAAGAGAGGTTCTTTCTCTCTAAGACGTCATCTCTCTTCACACTACTGTCACTTACCACAGGCTGTCCTGGAGTAGGGGGCTTATCTTCTCCATCACTCCCTGAAGATATGTCATCTGCACCTCCAAACAGATCCATGGTTCCATTATTGTCTTCAGTGCAGAAGGAAAAATGCAGAGGGTTAACATCTGGTCTTCACTTTAACACCCCCAAGGTGTCTGGCCAGCTCCAGGAGATGGTGTAAGCCTGCGTCTAGAGCACGTGTGTAGAAAGACAGGCACTGTGGCACGTGTGTGCAGAGATGAAGGCACTGTAGCACATGTGTGAGAGAGGTGCCGTGGCAGCCGTGGCACGTGTGTGCAGAGATGGGCCCTGTGGCACGTGTGTGTGCAGATGGGCACACTGCTCAGGAAGCTCCTCTTTCTCCCTCCATCTCTGCATCCTTCTTGCATTTTCCTTCACTGTCCAAAGTTAGCTGTTTGTCCCAGGCTAGGCCCTCAAACCTGCGGTAACTCATTCTGTGTCAGAGTTACGTCACTGTCTAGCTAGGCCCCATCTCACAGGCAGAACACCACTGAGGCACCCATCAAAACAATCATCTATGTAAGCCAGCGAAGCAGGAAGCGCCACACCAAGTGAACAGACAGGGAGAGTGGCTAGAGAGCCGTCTGTTTCAAATTGCGGTAACACAGGTCAGAATTACTTGTAAACACAAGGCTATGAGACTATGTTACAGAGACGTGGCACAGGACAAAATCACTGGACACCAAACAAAGGTGACCGGAGTACTGGAAACTCATTATCTGATCAAACAGGAAATGACCATCCTAGCCCCTCCTCGGCATTCCCCACTTAGCTCATGTCACCACCCAGCTACTTACTGTACATGTATATACATGTAACAGCTGCACATAGCATCTTCTGTGCATGGTCACCTGCCATTTGCAAACACTCACAGAGACAATCATGTACAGCGCACACCTTAACACCACGTTTCTATGACTGACCTCTTCATCTAGCACACAGTCAAAGGCCACTCCTTCTCCTAAGGTTAACCTGTTAGAGGCGCTAAGGGCGGTCAGTGCAGGGCTGTCCTTACTCACGCTGACACACAGAGTCAGTCACTTCCTAACTGACCAGAGGCTCCGCCCCCTTTGATCAATTCACTCAGCCTATAACAAAGCAGCAGGCTCCTACAGCCAGCGCTGCATGGAGCACAGGGAACACGCACACACAGTCTTCCGTGAGTCACGCAGTCGTAAGGTTTGGAGTGTGCTATAAAGAGCTGCAAACCAGACCCGGGAACAGAGTAAAAGGGCTACCTTTGGGCACCTCGGCGTCACTGTCCGCTTCTGAATCAGATGGAATTGCGTTCTTGCGCTTCATTCGTAAAACTTCATCTTCACTGTCACTGCCTCTTGCGGATTCTGAAAGAACAGAATCAGCAGGCATGCAGACTCATCATATGCGAGCTTGACGGAGAAAGCCCACAGCACTCACGCAACGTAATCCAGTGCAGCAGTACACAGAAAATAACAACGATACACATAACAATTTGGATTGGTCTAAGATGTGTTATGCTAAGTAAAAAAGAAAACCTAGCCCAGCAGAGACAGGGCCTGTAGTCCTAGACGTAAGGAGGCTGAGGCACAGGAGACAAAAGCGTAATGAAAGAACAGATCAGAGCCGGGCGTGGTGGCGCATGCCTGTAATCCCAGCACTTGGGAGGCAGAGGCAGGCGGATCACTGTGAGTTCGAGGCCAGCCTGGTCTACAAAGTGAGTCCAGGACAGCCAAGGCTAACACAGAGAGACCTTGTCTCAAAAAAAAAAAAGGAGAAAAAAAAAGAAAGAAAGAAAGAACAGATCAGTAGGTGACGAGGCCAAGGCAAAGGATGTGGTTATAAAAACGGCTCTCAGAACACGCTGTCCTGTATCATGACGGTCGCAGCTGCATAAATCTATAAGCATGTCAACACTAAACTGCACACAAACAAAAAGGCAGACGTGTAGTAGCTTAATAGCCGAATGTGTGTCTAGTATGGCCAAGGCCCTGGGTTCAACCCATCACAGAAGAAAAATGACAGCGGTGGGGTGGGGAGCTGGGTGTGGGGAGCTGGGTGTGGGGAGCTGGGTGTGGGGGTGCTGGGTGTGGGGAGCTGGGTGTGGGGAGCTGGGTGTGGGGTGCATGCCTGTAATGCTTGCAGCTCAGGAGCAGAGGCAGGAGGACAGCAAACTAGAGGTCAGCCTGGGCTATGCAGCAAATTCCAGGCTAACCAGGGCTAAACAGAGAGACCTCATCTCTAAAGCCAGCAATACCAAGTCAACCTTAACACACACAAACTTTCTTTTGTACCCTGGCTTGCCTGAACTTGTTTTGTGGAGACCAGGCTGGCCTTGAAGTCACAGAGATCACCTCTGCCTCCCAAGTGCTGGGCCATGAATTAATTTTTAAAAATAGACATGGTGTGGTAGCACACACCTTTAACCCAGCACTTAGGAGGCAGACGCAGGCAGATCTCTTGAGTTCGAGGCCAGCCTGGTCTACAGAGTGAGTTCCAGGACAGCCAGGGCTAAACAAAGAAACTCTATCTCCAAAAACCAAAAAGAAAAAAAAAAACAATCTTTAGAAGGAAGCAAGAGCAGACCATGCTGCACCCACATGTCTGTACTGCACAGGCTCCCAAGGATGCTTTACCTGACTTCTGGTCCTGCTCCTCCTCCTCATCGTCCGAATGCCTTCTCTCATCATCTGAGACTTGTGGCCTTTCATCATCAGAGTTTTGCATTTTCTCCTCATCGGACAGCTGTGGCCTGTCCTCATCGTCCGAATTCTGCTTCTCATCATCATTGTCAGACGCTACAGGGTGCTCATCATCAGAATTCCCCTTTTCCTCCTCAGACAACTGCTGTCTGTCATCATCAGAAAGCTGGGCCTGGTCCTCATCATCTGTGTTCTGCATTTTCTCCTCCTCATCGTCAGAGTTCTGTAGCTTATCTTCATCAGAGCCCTGCTCCCGCTCCTCGTCATCAGAGTTCTGCAGCTTTTCGTCATCTGACTGGTCACTTTTATCCTCTCCGTCCCACTTTTCATCGTCTGACTGTGCTTTTTCAGAACCTTCTGCCTCGGAGTGCCGGCTCCCCTCATCCGACCGGTGACCCTCATCATCATCATCGTTGTGGGCTTCAGAGCCACTGTGCTGATCTATGTCAGATGGCTCGTTGTCCTCATGGTCAGAGCGCTCAGAGGCCTCTGACCTATTGTCTGATTGTTCAGAGTGATTGTCACTGCCACTGTGATGAGAGGCCCCCTCCTCCTCACTGTCATCGCCAAACAGTTCCTTGTTACTGGGCTGTCCTGAATCACCTCTTTCATCTTGGTCGCTCTCGCTGCCGGAGGCATTGCTGCCAGACGCACCATTCTCCTGGTCAGAGTCTGAGTCAGACCCAGAATCAGAAGCTGTGGGGTTTCGTAAACACAAAACAACATCAGCAGAAGTAAGGAACTCTAAAAGTCCAGTGCAGGCTTATAAAAGGCAAACAGGAACTGGTAAAACTGTTGGGGCCAGAGGCAAAGAAGTTTCAAGAACAAAGAGAATGATCAGTTAAGAAAAATTAGCATGCTGGGTGTGGTGGCGCACGCCTTTAATCCCAGCACTCAGGAGGCAGAGGCAGGCGGATCGCTGAGTTTGAGGCCAGCCTGGTCTACAAAGCAAGTACAAGACAGCCAAGGCTAACACAGAGAGACCCTGTCTCAAAAAACGAAAAAAAAAAAAAAAAAAGAAAAATTAGTAGACAGTAAATAGGCACCGTAGCACCTATGATCCCAGGAGGCTGAAGCAAAGGATCAACTTAATTTTCAGGCCAGCCTTAACTATACAGTAAGTCCCAGGCCATCCTAGGCTACAGCGTGAGACCTGGTTCCAAAAAGCTGAAATAAATAAATAAATAAATAAATAAATAAATTGCAACTCTTTGTGTTTTCACCTCACCCAGTCCTACCCTCCACTGCCTAGTTCACTCACACAAAATAAATAAACAGCCTTGCATTCCTAGTACACATACCAAGTAGTGGTACCTGTACCAGAAATGCAGCAGGAAGAGAAAGAATGAAAAAAAATGAGCAGAGCCTAAAAGCATAATAAGTATAGGAAAAAAATTGTACATGTTAAGTACACCACAGATGCCTTGTGGAGTCCTAAAAGAAAGTAATAGCTAAAGAAACAATGACCCAAATTCAATGAATCTACACATTCAAGAAGTACAATTAGCCGGGAGGTGGTGGCACACGTCTTTAATCCCAGCACTTGGGAGACAGAGGCAGGTGGACCGCTGTAAGTTCAAGGCCAGCCTGGTCTACAAACCGAGGCCAGGACAGCTAAGGCTTGAACACAAGAAGGAGGAGGAGGAGGAAGTAGGAGAAGTTGTTCAATTAATGCCATACTGAAAACACTTATCCAGTTGTCAAAGAATCTTGAAAAAAAAGAAAAAAGTAAAAGAAAAAGAATCGTCAAGTACAAGGGATCCTCTCTAAAGATGATGGCTGAGTTTTCATCAGAAACCACAGAAGCAAAAACCAGCATCCAAATTCTGGAAGAGAAAGACCGTCCAACAAGAACACGCTCTTTTAGCAGTGCTGGCAACAGGCTTGGCAGTGCTGGTCAGGAACATGAACCCTAAGCCACACGATTCAACCTGACCAAGAGTTTTGCATCTTGCAGCTATGCTGCAAATAATAATCTAAAGGGCTTGATGAATGAATTACAGAAAATATTTTAGGATGAATAAAAATGAAAATGTTACACCAATTCTTAGGGAGCAAAAGGAAAGCAGTGTTCCTGAAAAGAAACTCTATAGCGTGGCTGGGTGTGGTGGCGCACGCCTTTAATCCCAGCACTGAGGAGGCAGAGGCAGGCAGATGGCTGTGAATTCCAGGCCAGCCTGGTCTACAAAGTGAGTTCAGGACAGCCATGGCTACACAGAGAAATCCTATCTTGAAACCGCCCCTCCCAAAAAAAAAAAAAAAAAAAAAGAAGAAACTGTATAGCTACAAACATCTACATTAAAAGGAAACATAACCTACTTTAACATCTTTGTTTTTTGTTTTTGAGACAGTGTTTCTCTGTGTGTATCCCTGGCTTCTCTGTGCCTATCCCTGGCTGTCCTGAACTCACTTTGTAAACCAGGCTGGCCTGGAGCTCATAGGGATCTACCTGCCTCTGCCTCCCACGTGCTGGGATTCAAGGCGTGCACCACCACGCCCAGCCTACCTTAACAGTATTATACACAACAGGAGTATACACATCCATAGGAGCTTCAAGACCAAGAGCAATTGTCAAGGACAGCACACCAGACCCGGAAGTAAATCTTCAAGAGTGTTCACTAAGTTAGTGGCAAAATGGAAGAAAATGGTCATGGCCTTAAAAGAAGTTTTTTTTTGGGGGGGGGGGTTTGCGGGGGGCGGAATGTTTGTTTGTTTTTTAGGTTTTCGAGACAGGGTCTCTCTGTGTAGCCTTGGCTGTCCTGGACTCACTTTGTAGACCAGGCCTGCCTCTGCCTCTCGAGTGCTGGGATTAAAGGCGCGCACCACCACACGTGGCTTGTGTGTGTGTGTGTGTGTGTGTGTGTGTGTGTGTGTGTGTGTCTGTGTGTGTGTGTGTGTGTTTAAAGACAGAAGGGGGAAGAAACCCTTAGGGTTAAAATCATCTCTACCCACCACTTCCTTATGCCTTGCATTGCTGCTGTGTTGCTATGGGAACACACTGCAGGTCTACCTCACTAAATAATTTTCAACTGTGTGTCCAAAAAGCCCTGAGCATTAATGTAAGGTGGGTGGGGGGGGGAGAGGGGAACCAGCCATCTCATGATGATGACCCCCAAACACCTAGCAGATACCTAACAAGGTAGCTAGGAAATGTTTACTGAAAGCATGAAATGAAAAAAAAAATGTCATGGAAAACACGGGAAGGTTTACATGGAATTGTGCCTCGAAGACACAAAGAATAAATAAGGAGAAAAAAATACTAGCAGACGCTATGGGACAGAAGTTAGTATACGGAGATCTTCCAGGCTTATGCTGAGTAGAACTCTCCCTGTAGAATACAGTTCTCCGTACTTTCACCTACTGCGCCCTTCACTAAAGTCATTACATATAAACTGGATTTGGTGAAAACTGGGGGGGGGGGGGGGGGGGCAATGACAAGGAAAAAGACATTTCTACAGGCTAACTTGGGCCTAGAGGGCTGCAAGAATTCTGAGGTTGATCTCGGAACTTTCCTCACTCCACACTATTTCCATTCGTATCTCATATTCAGCTATTCATAGGCCTGTGGCAGAAATACCCTCCCCCAATTCATCACCAAACCCTCTGTCACTTCTCTCCAAACACCCCACAAGCTTCCCCATTCTCACATCACAAACAAGGAAACTACAAAGGCTCTCCCAGGACACTCATCTCCACCGCGTCGTCCTTCTGTAGTTCTGTAGAGCTGCACCCTGTTTCCCCCCCCTCCCCCTCCCCAAGACCCTTCAGGAGCATCTGCAGTCGCCCATCATCAGCTCTGTTTCACCCAGGAGGGCGTTATCTGGCCGATGGACACTGATCAGGACACTTGTACACTGCCACCCCTCATCTGGCCAGGTGTGTCCCTGAGGGGCGCAGGCCACACGTCCTATACATTTCCCCCACGAGCCCAGGCCAGACCCGGGGCCTTCGAGGTACATACTCCGCGCCCGCCTCCCGGGAGAGGCTGGCACCGCCGGGCATGCAGGGGGCGCTGGGCTAGAGCGTTGGGGGCACCACGTTGCCCGGCGCCGCGCCTCCGGCCGGAAAGCAACCCGACGCCCCACGCGCCCATCCGCGGAGAACCCCCGCCGGCCCTTCTGCCCGCCGCACCTTTGCGCTCCGCCTCGCTCTCGGCTTCGCTCCCGAAGAGGTCCTCCATGTCCGCCATGGCAGTTAGGTCCGCGGCCTTGGCTTGGGCGACTCGGGTCTGCTTTACGGCCGGAGCCGACCGAGCACGACGGTGTCGTAAACAGCCCGCGTGCAAAGGCCTACTTTGCTTCTGTGACCTAGTTTCCGCGTGCATTCGACGGGCTCCGCCCCGAGAGTGTGAGCGCACGCCCGCTGGCTTGCTCGCCGGCGCAGCGGAGCTCGAGGCAGACACGCTTAGGATCTGATCAGCGATCTGATCAGCTGCAGGCCGTGGGCATGGTTGCTCTCCCCTGGGTAGGCAGGCATAGGTGATCTCTTTGTGTACGTAGCGAGTTCCAGCCAGACGTGGTGGTGCACGCCTGTAATCCAGCACTCGAGACAAAGGGTCAGAAATTTAAATTCATCCTCAGCTGCATAGCAAGTTCAAAAACGCAGGGTGGGAATTCCTTGAGGATCCGCACCCTAAAGACAGAAACAAAAAACAAAAGCTGGGGAGATAACTTGTTGGTAAATCACTTGCTCTTCATACCTAAGGATCTGGTTTCCCAAACCGCAGCAACCTACTTAAACCAGGCACGCCCCCGCCATCTGTGATCCCAACACTGAACCCACAAGTTCTCAAACTCAATAAGGACCCCTGTCTTAAAGTATAAAAATCAGCTGGGTGTGGTGGCGCACGCCTTTAATCCCAGCACTCGACAGGCAAAGGCAGGCAGGTCTCTGTGAGTTTGAGGCCAGCCTGGTCTACAAAGTGAGTCCAGGACAGCCAAGGCTACACAGAGAAACCCTATCTCAAAAAATAAAAATAATAAGAATAATAATTATTCTTATTCTTATGTTTTATGATTGGGGGGTCACCACAACACGAGGAACTGTATTGGTTTTTTGTTTTGGTTGGTTGGTTGGTTGGTTGGGTTTTTTTGTTGTTGTTTTTGTTTTTTGAGACAGGGTTTCTCTGTGTAGCCTTGGCTATCCTGGATTCTCTTTGTAGACCAGGCTGGCCTCAAACTCTGTGGCTGAAGCTGGCCTGTTGAACTTGCAAGATCCTCCTGCCTCTCCTTCTTTAAGTATTAGGACTGGATTTGAGCCACTACACCTGGTTTGGTATTTGAATTTTAAAATATAACAAATACGTATCATAATTTACTAAGAAATGCATCCTGGGTTTGTTTGTTTTTTTTTTTAATATAAATTAAATGAAGCGTAAGGGGAAGGAGAGGGCGGGGAAGGGAGATTAGTTAGGGAGAGAGAACAGTCATATGTGATAGATTCTTGCTTCTTAAGATAGAGTGGATAGAAAGAAATAAGTCAGCTACGTGTAGTGACGTACACCTTTAGTCGAAGCATTTGGGAGGCAGAGGTAAACTAATTACTGAGTTCAAGGCCAGCCTGGTCTATGGAATGATTTTCAGGACAGCCAGGGCTATGAAGAGAGACTGTCTCAAAAAAAAATAAAAAAAAAAAAAATATATATATATATATATATGATATATGGTTAAGCCTAGGGGTCGTGCTCAAACTAAGGCACCAGCCAAGGACAATACATGCAGTAAACCCCTACCCAGATCTAGCCAATGGACAGGACATTCTCCACAGTTGAGTGGAGAGTGAGGTATGACTTTCACACAAACTCTGGTGCCTCATATTTGACCACGTCCCCTGCATGGGGAGGCCTGATAGCACTCAGAGGAAGGATAGCAGGCTACCAAGAAGAGACTTGATACCCTATGAGCATATACAGGAGGAGGAGGACCCCTCAGTCACAGTCATAGGGGAGGGGAATAAGGGGAAAATGGGAGGGAAGGAGGAATGGGAGGATACAAGGGATGGGATAACAATTGAGATGTAATATGAATAAATGAAATATATTTTAAAAAGATATATGGTTAAGGAAGAAATTTTTGAATAGCATACATATAAAACTGTGTTGGCTCAATTTTCTTAACAATCACACGTTATTATGAACTCACTAACAGAGCGTACCTCACGTACAACCCGACTAACCCAAACAATAGGAAAAGGAGATTAAAGAAAACAATAATGAAACCTTAAGGACATCAGTTCCGAGGAACGATTCTCCCGAGGTAGTCAGCAGGATCTCAGCAAATCTGCAATTCAACCAAGGTTTCTGCTGGAACCTGGAACAGCAGCCAAGCCCAGAGCCTCAGCCGGAGCACCAAGCCTTGAAGCCTTCCCTGGAGCAGTTCTCTCTAGGAGCGTCTCTAGAAGTGTTGATGGACAGCCAAAACAATCCCAAATCCTCTCCCCAGCCTCTTGTTTATATATCCTCTCAGTCTGTACTAGGATGTTTTCAGCTGGCAACACCCAGAGCTCCCCCACAAGACTTCTAAGTGGGAAAACATCCTGCTCTCTCACAAGTCTGTTCCCCACCCCACACTTGGGATCAACACAAAAACGGGTTTATCTCTCCTTTACAAAGCTACCCTTACAACTCTGTGATCCAGGCACAATGGGACACACCTTTGATCCCAGCACTTGAGAGGCAGTGGTAGAGGCAGGTGAATCTCTGTGAGTTCAAGGACAGCATGGTCTACAGAGTGAGTTCCAGGACAGCCAGGGATAGTGAGACCCTGTCTCAAAAGAGCAACAACAAAACCCAGACCTCTGTGTATAGCACAAAATTGACCAACTGTCTCCAGAGGGGTCCATTGGTAGAAGCTGGAAGCAGTGGCTGCCTACTAAGAGAGGACCCTGAGGACAGGGACGGGAGAGAGACTATTCTTCACTACGGTCTTTTAAAGATTCACTATCTTTGTCTATGTGTGTGCCCGCTTGTCTCTGCCTTTCCCTGTCTGTGTGCCCGCTTGTCTCTGCCTTTCCCTGTCTGTGTGTGTGCCCGCTTGTCTCTGCCTTTCCCTGTCTGTGTGTGTGCCCGCTTGTCTCTGCCTTTCCCTGTCTGTGTGTGTGCCTGCTTGTCTCTCCTTTCCCTGTCTGTGTGTGTGCCCGCTAGTCTCTGCCTTTCCCTGTCTGTGTGTGTGCCTGCTTGTCTCTCCTTTCCCTGTCTGTGTGTGTGCCCGCTTGTCTCTGCCTTTCCCTGTCTGTGTGTGTGCCTGCTTGTCTCTCCTTTCCCTGTCTGTGTGTGTGCCCGCTAGTCTCTGCCTTTCCCTGTCTGTGTGTGTGCCCGCTTGTCTCTGCCTTTCCCTGTCTGTGTGTGTGCCTGCTTGTCTCTCCTTTCCCTGTCTGTGTGTGTGCCTGCTTGTCTCTCCTTTCCCTGTCTGTGTGTGTGCCTGCTTGTCTCTGCCTTTCCCTGTCTGTGTGTGTGCCCGCTTGTCTCTGCCTTTCCCTGTCTGTGTGTGTGCCCGCTTGTCTCTGCCTTTCCCTGTCTGTGTGTGTGCCTGCTTGTCTCTGCCTTTCCCTGTCTGTGTGTGTGCCCGCTTGTCTCTGCCTTTCCCTGTCTGTGTGTGTGCCCGCTTGTCTCTGCCTTTCCCTGTCTGTGTGTGTGCCCGCTTGTCTCTGCCTTTCCCTGTCTGTGTGTGTGCCCGCTTGTCTCTGCCTTTCCCTATCTATGTGTGTGCCCGCTTGTCTCTGCCTTTCCCTGTCTGTGTGTGTGCCCGCTTGTCTCTGCCTTTCCCTGTCTATGTGTGTGCCTGCTTGTCTCTATAGGTAGCAGCAGAAGCCAGTAGAGGGCATCAGATCCCCTGGAACTGAAGTCATGAGCCACTTAACAATGGATATAGGACTCAACACCATGTCCTCACAGTACAGTACACGCTCCTAACTCCTGAGCCATCTCTCCTGCTCCATTACAGCCATTTTAACACCCTCTGGATTTTGTATAAAGTATCCCCTAAAATTAAAGTGAAATTTAGAAATACAAAAAAGATACTAAATGCCGATGGTGCTTAATTAGCTCTGGGTGCAAAGATTTTATTTTGTTCTGTTTTCTAGATATTACTACAATGGGGATATATCAGAATAAGCAAGGACGTTTTTTAAAATCTAGTAGGACAGACGGTGTTATGTTTTTCCTACTAATTTGGCATGCTGGTTAGGGTTTTGTTTGTCAGCTTGACATAAGCTAGTCATCTGGCCTGCCTCTGCTTCCCAAATGCTTGGATTAAAGGTGTGCGTCACCACTTCCCAGCTGATTTCTTTCTTACCATCCATGCCTATAATCCCAGGACTCCGGGAGGTAGAAACAGGTGGATCTTCATGAGTTTGAGGCCACTCTGTCTACAAAGCTATTCCAGGACAGCCAAGGCTACACAGAGAAACTTTGTCTCCAAAACAAAACAAACAAAACCAAAAAAACCCAGAGAGAGAGATTGGGGGGAGGGGGGCAGGGGGGCAACAAGCATACCCCACAAGTAAGAATATGCCTGTAGGTAAGTCTGTGGGGAATTTTCTTGATTAATGATTGATGTGGGAGAGCCTGTTGCACTTTGGGCAGTGCCACTCCTGGGCAGGTTGTTCTGGGTCATATAAAAATTCAAGCTGGAGAGATGGCTCAGAGGTTAAGAGCCCGGAGGTCCTGAGTTCAATTGCCAGCAACCACATGGTGGCTCACAACCATCTATAATGTGATCTGGTGTCTTCTTCTGGCCTGCAGAGGTCATGCAGGCAGAATACTGTATACATTATAAATAAGTCTTTTTTTTTAAAGGGGGGGTGGGGACAGGTGTGGTGGCGCACGCCTTTAATCCTAGCACTCAGAAAGCAGAGGCAGGCAGATCTCTGTGAGTTCGAGGCCAGTCGGCTCTACAAATCGAGTCCAGGACAACCAAGGCTACAACAAAGAAACCCTGTCTTGGGGGGAGGGGGGGACAGAAAAAAGGCTCTGGATAGGCACTGCAAAATGATTCTTGACTCCTCACTCCCAAGACAAGGCATAGACATGAGAATTTCTCTTCCCTAAAGCAGGCCATGGAAGCAAATCTTCTGGTCTCTTTCTGTCTTGGAGCTGGCCCTAAAGGAATGACCTTATGAGTGAGGCTGGACATAGAGCTCAGAAGTTAAGAGTGTTGACTGCTTTTTCAGAAAATCTGAGCTCAGTTCCCAGCACCCACACCAGGGTGCTTACAACCATCTGCATATAACTCCAAATCCAGGGAGATCTCAGGCCTTTGGCCTCTGTGGGCGCCTGCACTCACATGCCACACCCAAACACAGACACACTTAAAAATAAAAACTATTTAGAAAAAAAAAAAAGAAGAAGTGACCTTGGGCTAAATTCCATCCCCAGCACGATGTCAGAATAACAATCCTAATAAAGTTTTAAAAATAAATAAAATCAGCCGGGTGTGGTGGCGCACGTCTTTAATCCCAGCACTCGGGAGGCAGAGGCAGGTGGATCGCTGTGAGTTCGAGGCCAGCCTCATCTACAAAGCGAGTCCAGGACAGCCAAGGCTATGCAGAGAAACCTTGTCTCGAAAAACCAAAAATAAAAAATAAAAAATAAAAAATAAAAAAATAAAATAAAATCAAGCTGAGCCATCCAGGGAGCAGCTTGCCTCTGTGGTCCTGTCCTGATTTCCCTTCAAGATGGAATGTAAACTGTAAGGTGAAATAAACTCTTTCCTTCCCAAATTGCTTTTGGTCAGTGTTTTATTACAGCAATAGAAAGAAAACTGACGTGTGGCATAGAGGATTCTGACAATTGGTTTTGTAATTGGAGTGGGAAATGAACAATCAAGTATAAACTGGGGATCACATTAGTTAGTTGCTTCATATAATTCTGTGTGTGGCTGGGTGTGGTGGCCCACGCCTTTAACCCCAGCACTCGGGAGGCAGAGGCAGGTGGATTTCTGGAGTTCGAGGCTAGCCTGGTCTACAAAGCGAGTCCAGGACAGCTAGGGCCTGTGTGTGTGTGTGTGTGTGTGTGTGTGTGTGTGTGTGTGTGTACACGTACTAGGCATTATAAAATTTATTTGGATGTGAAGCTAATTTCTTTCTTTTTTATTTTTGTTTTTTTGAGACAGGGTTTCTCTGTGTAGGCCACCACGCCTGGCCTTGAAGCTAATTTCCATATGATAGAGTTTTCTGGGTATTTAGATTGAAAATACACTTCCCCAAATTAAGTTTAAGCTGTTTTCCAAAATAATGACAACCGTTTTCTCTTTAACCTCCATTTCCTCCTAGCAGCTGGGTTTTTTGGAGATTCGACTCAAAGCCCTGGTAAATCCCCTATGCAAATGAGTTTGGGCAAGTCAAGATGAATGTGGAAAATGTTCGGGTACGCTTCCTAAGAAAATGTCTATCTATGTGGAGAAAAAGAGAGAAAAACAAACATCAAGCAGAAGAAAGTTATTAAATCAGAAAGCATTTCTTACGAGAGAAATAAGGTGGACCTTTTTCCGTTGGGAGCTTTCCCCCCCAGCGCGGAGGGGCTTGGGAGGAGGCAGGGTTTAGTTATTTCCTGCCCGCAGAAGGTTACCAGGGAGCTGTGTCCTGGAAAGACCTCCGCCAGCAGGCAGGATGAGGTCAGGCGCCGCACTAGCGGGAGGCGGGCGGCGAGGCAGAGAGCGGGAGGAACCTGCAAAGGAGGCGGGGCCTGCCGAGAGGAGAGCCGGTGACAATGACGAAGGCTGTACCGGGAAGGAGAGACCAGAGGACAATAGAGATGGGAGAAATCAGGAGATGGAAGAACTTCTTTAAAGCGCCTAATGAGATAGTGGGGTGGCGGGAAGGGGCGGGGCCGGGAGCGGGACTGGAAAGATGGCTCAGTGATTAAAAGAAGGTAGAGCTTCTTTTTTCTTTTTCTTTTATTTTTTCCAAGACAGGGTTCCTTCCTTTCATCCTTTCATCTTTCCTTCCTTCCTTTCTTTCTTTTCTGGGTTTTTCAAGACAGGGTTTCTCTGTGTAGCCTTGGCTGCCCTGGACTCACTTTGTAGAGCAGGCTAGCCTCAAACTCACAGCGATCTGCCTGCCTCTGCCTCCCTGAGTGCTGGGATTACAGGCGTGCGCTACTACGCCAGTCTTGAGATAGGTTTCTCTGTTTCTCTATTGTGGGCTCTGTAGACCAGGCTGGCCTTGAACTCTAGTGATGGATGCCTTTGTTCTTAGCACTCGGAGACAGATCTCTGAGTTCGAGGCTAGCCTGGTCTGCAGAACAAGCTTCAGGAGCCAGAGCTACACAACCCTGTCTCAAAAAAAACACAAAAAACAAAAAACAAAAAAATAAATATAATAGACAGCCCAAAGACAAAACAGAAACGTTCTCCTTACGGTGACACTACTCGGATTAAATCTGCTGGTACAGCCCAGTGTGTTGGCACACTCCTTCAATCCCAGCACTCAGGAGGCAGAGGCAGGTGGATCGCCGTGAGTTCGAGGTCAGCCTGGTCTACAAAACAAGTCCAGGAGAGCCAAGGCTACACAGAGAAACCCTGTCTCAAAAACCAACCAAACAAAACAAAACAAAAAAATATGTGTGGTATATTTTCTTACTTAACTTGTTATTTTAGAATCCTGCATAAACACTAAGATGCCATCTCAGCAGAGGGTGCTGTGCCTGCTTGGCTGGCTCTGTATATTTCCTCTCTCACAACACAGGACACACTAGGAGGAGACTGGCTTCAGGCCTCAATTACAAAAGCTTTGAAGTCTTAACAGTAATGTGGCAAAAGGCCACAAGATGGTGATGGTACCCTAAAGAGCTCTGTCAGCAGCCAAGTGAGGGCACTGAGGAACAGGCCTCCCCCATCCTTTAACCAATGTTTCTTAAGCTAAATGTTTGTGTAACCCTGTGGAGAAACATGAAGCAATCTCTTTATAACCCCTAAAACAAAATGTAGCCATCTTTCTCACAGTTAGAAACAACAGCTTTTTTTTTTAATTGGCTGTCTTGGACTCACTTTGCAGACCAGGCTGGCCTCAAACTCGCAGAGATCCGCCTGCCTCTGCCTCACCGAGTGCTGGGATTACAGGCGTGTGCCACCATGGCTGGCTGACAGTATTTTTTAAAAGATTGACAAACACTACAGAAATGAATTTTCTGCTGGACACCTGACTGCCGTTCAAAGCAAGAAGGCCTCCCTCTGTTGCCGAGGCTGGCCCTGAACTCCTGGGCTCAACTGATCATCTTGTCACTGCTTCTCAAGAAGTAGGAGGACAGGGAGGCGCTCTCTGAGGCTGGAAGAAGTGATCGTTGTTGGTTTCACTGTTGCTTCTGTGGCAGGTTTTGTCTGTCTTGTTTTAAGCTAGCCTGTCCTTACGTAGCTCTGGCTGACCTGGACTTTGTGATCCTCCAGCCTCAAGAGCTGGGATTACGGGCGTGTACCACTACATTTGTTGATTCAATGACAACTGCTACATTTTAAGGAAACCGCTTTCCTTAGGCACCATGAAAAGGGAAATTTCCCCCTAAAGAGTCCACTGAGGTTTTTAATGTCTTGACTATAATTTATTTCCTTACTTACCAGGAAATGACTGTTCAGGACAGTCCCTTACCTTTAAAGGGTGTGACACTTTATGTTAATTATGATTTGAAGTGTGGGTAAATCCGGCTTTCAAATGTGGGAACCTATGAATTTACATGGCTGCTGCCTTGGGTGAGTATTGAGGATCAGTCCAGGGCCTCAGGCAAAGGAAGGCTCTGTCCAGGTTAAGCTACGTCAGCATCCCCCATTATCAACTACTTCACAGAAAAGCAAAATTTGAATGCAGGAATAGATTATAATCTTGGGCTTAAAATAGCAAGAAAAACCAAGCAAAGGGAAACAATACAAGATGCCACCCAAACCACAAATCTTCTGTCTAGCTATGTTATTCATTAGAGGTTTGAAAAAAAATCTTTTTCTTTTTTGTTTTTGGTTTTGGTTTTTTGATTTTTTGAGACAGGGTTTCTCTGTGTAGCCTTGGGCACAAATCTAGACTCGATTTGTAAACCAGGCTGGTCTCGAAGTCACAGTGATCTGCCTGTCTCTGCCTCCCTAGTGCTGAGATTAAAGGAGGTTTGAACTTTTATTTTGATTGTACATGCATGAATTTTTGACTTACATGTATGAATATACACCACACACCTGGAACGCCTAAGGAGGCCAGCCTTTAGAAATTAAATTTGAGGGAAAAAAATTGACAGCTATGCGAATACATGGATAAATTTTTCACAGAAACTTTTATTTATTTTGAGACAGAATTTCTCCGTGTATCCTTGGCTATCCTCGACTTGCTTTGTAGACCAGGCTGGGCTGGAACTCACAGCAATCCACCTGCCTCTGCCTCCCAAGTGCTGGGATTGAAGGTGTGTGCCACCATACACCCGGCTTGGGAATTCACTTTTACTGACCTAGTCCAAGACTTTAAAATAGTAGGGAAAAACCTTTCCTATCCCTGACTTCATCTGCTACTGCTGTACCCTACTCTAATTTGTGCTTATTTTTACTTGATGAGCTTTACTTTTATTTTTCTTTATACAGGCAATCCCTCTATAGGCCAGGCTGGCCTTGAACTCATATAGAGTCTCCTACCTCAGCCTATGAGTCCTGGGATAACAGATGTGAGATTAACTTTGCCATGCTGAGGATTAAACCCAGGACCATACACACGTCACATGATAACTGAGCTACACCCTTAGACTCTGAGTCTAACTTTTAATTAATTAATACTTAATTTTTTGTTTTTACTTATGTGTATAAGTATGTGCACGAAGAATGTACATGAGTGCAGTGCCCAAAGAATCCAGAAGAGGGCGTCCAATCCCACGGAGCCTGAGTTACAGGCAGTTGTGAGTTGCCAGATGTGGGTTCTGGAAACTAGACGCAGGACTTTTGCAAGAGCGGTAAGTGCTCTTAACCAACAGCTCAGCCATCTCTCCGAACCCTCCCCATCTTCTCCCTCTCGCCCTCCCCAACCTCACCTCCCTTTCTCTTCTTCCCTCATCACAGTCATTATGTGGTTTAAAAAAAAAAAAAAAGGTGTGATTTTTTTCTGAAGCATGTGATCAGAATGTGATTAGGGAAATGTGTGTGTGTGTGTGTGCTGCCAAGGATGAATTATCTTAAAATGCCCCTTTCTTCTGACTTCACAGCAGGTAGGGAAAGAATGTGTGCAGAGTGCTTTTGTTCCCGTAAGGATTACCTGAATACATCACTCTGTGTGTGTGTGTGTGTGTGTGTGTGTGTGTGTGTGTGTGTGGTGTTAGCCTGAAAAATATACTTTAAATTGTTAGAAAAGCTTTTTCTCTGGGAATATAAGGTTGCAGAGACACCCCGTGATGCAATTTGTATGTTTCTGAAATGTTTCAGGAGAAGTCCTGTGGGGCTTGGCGGCACACACCTATCACCCAGCCACCCAGGAGGGGAGAGAAGGGCAGGAGGATCCCACGTTTCAGCCTGGCCTGGGTGGCTTAGCAAGGCTTTGCCTCAACGTAAAAGAAGCTGGCAGTGTGGCTCAGTGGTGGGAAACTTGCCCGGGATTCATTACCTCTAGCCTCAGTCCACAGCACCGGATGAGAAGAATCTAGGTTACTTGCACAAGGCAGAAAGAAATGAAAATGGGGAGGGAATTCAGAAAAGATGATGACTTCTGAAGTCTTTGTTCAAGTGTCTCTTCCAACAAGGTCTGCTTGTTCATTCAAGGCTGCCCCGCCCCGCCTCACCGCACCCTGGAATCCCAGGCCCCTCACAGCTTTTCCATCCGTCTTGACTACTCCAGGCTGTCCAGACTTTGGCTCTTATCTTTGCGTTTTATCATACAGAGGGTATGAGCGTTATTAAAACTGAAGGGCGGGCCGACAGGCTGCATGCATTTGCTTTGTGTCTGCTATAGAGCCTAAACATTCCAGGGCCACAAATAGATGGCTGCTAAATGTTAAATTAGTTCAAAAATCCAACATCTAAGGAATTTGAAAAGAGCATGCAAAGTTGTTTTCTTAGAGAAAACATTATGAAGGATAAAATGGGATTTTAAAAATATACAGGCTAAGAAAGGAAAGCAGCAAAGATAGAAACATGTCAGGGAGAAGCTACTGTTTTAGTTGCTTGTGGCTGACCACAGTTTGGTGGCTGAATTCAGAAGAAATGTAAGCAAGCACTCACGGTCTGTAGCCTGGAAGCTCAGCCTCACTGATAGAGACAGCTTCAGCAGAGCTCACAAGAACCCGCGTGCCTTGTCTCACTGGGTTTCTGACAGCAGCCAGCACTCCCTGGCTTTTGGCCACATGAGTAGAATCGCTCCATCTGTGGTCGCATCGCCTTGTTCTTTTCAGTGTATCAACTCTCCCTCTGCCTCTGTCCACGAAGGGTATAAATCATTGCATCTATGCCACCCCCCCAAAAAAAACCCCAAACCTCTCGACTTAACCACATATGCAATGAATTTCCCACCATGTAGGTCACATATGCAGATCACGAGGATAAGGACCTTGGCACGAACCCTTTCTCTGAATTGCAGGAAAGTCTTGGCCTGTTCTCCAGCCCTTCGTTCTCTTCCGTGTAAAGATTAAAATTCCTAAAACGGCTGATTCTAATAACTTCGTGATTAAGTCAGAAGTGACAAGCAGACGTTTAAAGCAGCGTGGTTGGACATGAGGAAAATACCAGAAGTCTATATTCTCAGCTGGGGACCACAGCAAGACTAGTAGCAGATGGCACTGAGAGAGATGACACGCTCAGAATCGAACTTGCAGAGTCCCACTCTGCAGATCCATGGTGCTCTGTCACCCCAAGTGTGAGGGGGAGGGTTCTTAGCTTCAGAAGGCACCGTTGGATAAAGACTTTATAACCAAATGGTTCTCCCCGCTCTAAATAGTTAAATGGAGCAGCCCAGCCAGATTTTCCATAATGCCCTGCTTTCAAACAGATTATGAGATTCCAGGCTAAGGCAGGCACAAAGGAAGCAGCTGCTCTCCTGCTGGCCTTACGTAAATCCTACCAGGAGTGAGGAATTGGGGCCACATCTCCGCAGATGAAAATAGGATTTTGTTCAATAAGAGAGTAACGAATAATATATTCTGTGGGAAATGAAAATATGTCAATATTTCATAGCGTTAAAAAGGCTAGAATGGAATACCACTTGGGCAAGATAAAAATGCAGATTTACATGGGCAAGTCTGGATTTGCAGTGTGGGTGGGTTTTACCACTTGGCAAACTAACACAGCACACTGCATCCTGGAAGAGGAAGGCAAACATTTTAACTTTCCTGCTTTTTAGACAAGAAAAGTAAATACTTTTATCTTCCATAAGGTAGAAAAGTGAGGTCTTATGCTAGCTACCAAAAAAGTGCCAGTAAGAAATAGTGCACGCCTTTAATCCCAGCACTCGGGAAGCAGAGGCAGGGGGATCCCTGTGAGTTTGAGGTCAGCCTGATCTGCAAAAGTGACTTCAGGATAGCCAGGACTGTTACACAGAGAAACCCTGTCTCAAAAAACAAAAACAAAGCAAAAAACAAACAAACAAACAAACCCCGAAATATATAGACTTTTATTGGCCAAGTATGCTGGCACATGCCTTTAATCCCAGCACTAAGAAGACACAGGCAAACAGAGCTCTGTGAGTTCCAAGCCAGCCTAATCTACATAGTTCCAAGAGAGCCTGAAAGTAAGACCCTATCTCAGAGAAATTTTTTAAAAAATTAACTTTTTTGATGTTTCGGTGTGTGGTGGTTTGAATAGGTATGGCTCCCATAAACTTGTGTGTTTGAATGCTTTGGTTCATGGAGAGTGGCACAATTAGGAGATGTGGCCATGGGGCACTGGAGCGATGGCTCAGTGGTTAAGAGCATTGAATACTTTTCCAGAGGACTCCTGTTCAATTCCCAGCACTCACATGGCAGCTCACAACTGTCTGTAACTCCAAGATCTGACACCCTCACAGACACATACATGCAGGCAAAATACCAATTCACATAAAATAAAATAAAGTATTTTTTAATCTTTAAAAAAGGAAGTGTGGCCTTGTTGGAGTAGATGTGGCTTTATTGGAGGGAGGGTATCACTAGGGGCGGGCTTTGAGGTCTCAGATGCTCTAGCCACGCCCAGTGGGGTATTTTCTTCTTGCTGCCTGAGATCAAGATGTAGCGCTCTCAGCTCCCTCTCCAGCACCGCGGCTGCGTGCCCTCCGCCATGCTGCCCGCCATCACGATAGGATAATGGACTAAACCTCTGAATTGTAAGCCAGCTTCGACTACATGTTTTCCTTTATAAGAGTTGCTGTGGTCACTGTGTCTCTTTACAGCCATAGAAACCCTAACTAAGACAGCCACTCATAAGAGACGGTAAGTTCCCTGGAGGAACTTACCCAGTGTAGAAGTTTGACATATTTGTTACATTGTGTCTTAGTTAGGGTTTCACTGCTGTGAAGAGACACTGTGACCAAGGTAACTAAGGAAATCATTTAATTTGGTCCCTATGGACCAAGCATTCAGACACAGGAGTCTAAGGAGGCCATTCCTATTCAAAGCACCACAGCAAGACAGGGAAAGGCATCTGACACAGACGTCAGGGTGCACACTTGTAAGACTGGCAAGGCCTGGGATGGCATGTGGGATGACTTTAAGGCTGTGATCTTTGGGGATGCAATGGGAAGACCAGCCTGAGAGAAGAACCTACGTGAGTAAGGCTTGGAGTCTGCACCAGAGAAAGTGATCCTGGGCCTATAGAGCTTTAGGGCATTTGAAATATCTGCCCCTCGGGGTGGGGGTGGGGGATTATTCTAGCATAAATTTATGGGCAGAGATGGCTCAGGAGGTGAATGAATTTGCCGCCAAGCCTGACTGAATTTGATCTCCAGACCCATATGGTGAAAGGAGAAAACTTATTCCGGAAAATTCTCCTCTGACTTCGCACCTATGCTACAATGCAGACGCCCCTGCCCAAGTAAATAATAAATAAATATAATTCTAAAAACTGAGATATTTGAAGGCCGTTGGGGTTGCAGGGAGATGCTCAGTAAAATAGCGTACCCTGATGTGCAAGCACAGGGACCTGAGCTTGGCTCCCAGCGCTGACATGAAACCCCACATGTGGCAGTGCACAGTGACAGTGAATCTTGTGGGGTGAGGGTGGGGGCTCTCTAGTAGAAAGCAATAGAGGAAACCCCCAACATGGAAACATAGACCTTCACAGAGGAGCACTTGGGCAAAGGCCCATACACACACAGGCACACACCACACACACACACAAATATAGTCTAGAAAGATTAGCGAACATTCTAGTGGGAAGCAGGAGGAGCAGAAAGGGGCTGGGGCTCCAAGTGTTTAAAGCAGCTGCCTAGTCCCAAAATAGCACACGCTATCTGCTAGCCTGAAGCACCTGCTGACAGAAATGGGGAGAGGGGGATTTTGGGGTCAACTGTTATCTATTGCCCTGCCTGAACCATGGAGATCCTGCTAGAAGAGGCAGTGGCACCATAAAGAGTTGGTGGAATTTGGTGGGGTGGCCTGTGATTGTAATTGTGGCACTTGGGAAACTGAGGCAGGAGAAACACTATGAGTTGGAAGTTAGGCTGGGCTACACAGTGAGGCCCTGTCTCAAAAAAAAAAAAAAAGCTGGGCAGTGGTGGCGCACTCCTTTAATCCCAGCACTTGGGAGGCAGAGGCAGGCAGATCACTGTGAGTTCAAGGCCAGCCTGGTCTATAAAGGGAGTCTAGGACAGCCAAGGCTACACAGAGAAACCCTGTCTCGAAAAACAAAACAAAACAAAACAAAAAACCAGCCAACCAAACAAAAAAACCCAAAGGCAAAAACTAAAAGAATGAGTTGTGCAGACACCTTTGGCTCCCATGGCTCAGTTAGTAGAATGCTTGCCTGGTTCGATCCCAGCATTACAAGAGCCACACATGGTGCACACTTGCAATGCCAGCACGTAAGAGGTAGAGACAGTCTTTCCACCATCTTGGCACCTGTGGAGGCCTGCTGGGAACAGGACTTCTAAAATGCAACTATGTCTGGAAGGCTGTGGTGCAAGGCCATTTTTGCTGGCTACAAACGAGGTCTCCGGAACCAAAGAGAGCACACAGCCCTCCTTAAAATTGAAGGTGTTTATGCCCAGGATGAAACTGAATTCCACTTAGGCATGAGACGTGCTTATGTGTTTAAAGCAAAAAACAACACAGTGACTCCTGGAGGTGAACCAAACAAAACCAGGGTGATCTGGGGAAAAGTAACTCGGGCCCATGGAAACAGTGGCATGGTTCATGCCAAATTCCGAAGCAACCTTCCTGCGAAGGCCACTGGACACGGAATCCGTGTGATGCTGTACCCTTCTCGGATTTAAACTAATGAAAAGTAAATAATAAAAGTGGATTTGTGCTCTTGGATTTTTTTCATTAAAAAAAAAAGAAGAAGAAGAAGAAGTAGAGACAAAGCTGGACATGGTGGCACACACCTTTAGTCCCAGCACTCGGGAGGCAGAGGCAAGCAGATCTTTGTGAGTTCAAGGCCAGCCTAGTCTATAAAGTGAGTACAGGTCATCCAGACAGAGAAACTGTCTTTTTTTTTTTTTTTTAAAGATTTATTTATTTATTATTATGTATACAGAGCTCTGCCTGCATGTGCACCTGCAGGCCAGAGGAGGGTATCAGATCACATTATAGATGGCTGTGAGCCACCATGTGAGTGCTGGGAATTGAACTCAGGACCTCTGGAAGAGCAGCCAGTGCTCTTAATCGCTGAGCCATCTCTCCAGCCCGAGAAACTCTGTCTTAAAAAACAAACAAAAAAGAGGTAGAGACAAGAAGATCAGAAGTTTGGTGTCATTCTCAGCTATGTAGCCAGTTGGAGGCCTGCAGAGGACTGTTAATTCAGAACATGGCTGTTGGCGGATGGGCTGATGTATTTTGATGTTAATTACTGCCTTCTGTCTGTGACCTACTTTTTGCTTAATAAAAAGCCATCCCACCTGGGCAGGGCAGAGGAGATAGGTGGGGCTTAGAGAGAGAGAGGAATTCTGGGAAGAAGAGGGACTGCCAGGAGGAGGAGACCTGAAGGGAAGAGAGGAAGGCCGCCATGGGTTAGCTGGAGGAGAAGCACATGGCTGGTGTGGATGGAGAATCCGGCCCAGATGAAGAACATGAGCAAGTATATGGGATTATGGATGGGAAGCAGCTTGATAAAAGTTATTAGAAGCAGATGGCATGGGATTGAGGCAGGGATCCCATGCCTGCCCCACTATGGGAGGCAATTTAGAGGACTGATATCTGCCCTGCCCCAGGTTAACTAAAGCTATCTTAAAACATAACAAGTGTCTGTGTCCTGATTGATTGCTAGCCGAGTCTACCGATAATATTGATAATACGTATAATATTTTTAAAACAATACATAGATGTTCTGGCAAGAAATCAAATCTGAAGACTTTCTAGGTCTATATGATCCGGCTGGTGACAGATCACATCCAAAGATCTTCTAGGTCTGTTTGATGCTAACAAATACAAGCATGCCTTTAAACCCAGAACTCAGGGAGGCAGAGGCAGGTGGATCTCTATGAGTTTGAGGTCAGCTTGGTCTACAGAGTGAGTCCAGGACAGCCAAGGCCACACAGAGAAACCCTGTCTCAGGGAGAGAGAGAGAGAGAGAGAGAGAGAGAGAGAGAGAGAGAGAGAGAGAGAGAGAGGAGAGAGAGAGAGAGGGGCACTTCCAAGTAAAAGTCAAGACTCAAGGAAGAGTTACAGAAAGATAGCCATGCAGCTGACGCAGAAGGCAGATCCCCCTGCACGGAGACAGCTTAACAAGCCAGCCGAGGAAGGCCAGACTGGCAGATTGCAAAACCTTGGTGCTGAAATGGACTGATGCTGAAGGGTCAGCGCATCGACAGCTGAGTGCATCTTCATAAGGACATTCAGACTGTTAAGATTGTGGGATTGATAATTATTTCTACTGTAAAATTCTATTGTACAATTTTAGCTCACACTGAAGGGGAAGTGGAGGAGGAATGTTAATTCAGAACAGGGCTAGGTCTACGTGATCCAGCTGGCAAGAGATCACATCCAAAGATCTTCCAGGTGTGTGTGGTCCGGCTGGAATACAAACACGCCTTTTATACAGGAGGCAGAGGCAAACAGATCTGAGTTCAAGGCTAACCTTGTATAGAGTAAGTATCAGGTAAAGAAAAGCTTAGGTCCAGGCCTGGTGGTACATGCCTTTACTCCCAAACTAAGGTAAAGTTTATAGCAGGAAGCACCCATGTTTGAAAGTAATGTCTAATTGAGTGGCAGAAAAGGTGAGGAACCAGAGAAGATTTGACAGAATAGGACACACCCAACTCTCAGAAGAGAGAGGAAAGGGAAGCCACCCAAGAGGCAATTTTACCAGCATAGTAATAGAGAGATGGGTTGCAGAGAAAGAACTCAGGTGAAGATGGAACAAGTCAGAAAATGAGAAGAAGCCAGAAGATTAGAGCAGACTGCTGAGTTAGTTTGAGGCCAAGCAGAGCAATTCTGGGCTGAGAGAGAAGCCAGATTAAAAAAGTCAGCTGGGAGAAGCGTTTGAGCCAGAACAGCTGAATTGAACCAGCCAGCCCAGAGCCCAGAAAAAAAACAAATAAGGGTGAGCTTATTAAGCAGTAAGTCTCAAGGGTGAAAACATTCTAGATCTAGGTTAGAATGTACAGAGGCTAGAAGCTTCCAGGACTAGGCCTAGGCTATCAGAAGGAGGCAGTAAGCCTCCCAGACATCAATTGAGTCCAGGAGAATAAATGTTACTTTTAGAGAGGCCAGCCTGGACTACATGAGACTTTGTCTCAAAAACAAATAAATAAATGAATAAATAAATAAATAAATAAATAAATCTTGAAATGTGATTAACAGTCTTTTTTTTTTTTTTTAACTTTCCTCTCTTCTCCCTCCCTTTCCTGGTATGCTTTGGGTGTGGTTTGAGGGTCCTATGTTGGAAGCCTGGTCCTCAGTGGGGTGATGCTGGGAGGTGTGGAACCTTTAAGAGCTAGAGTTCAGGGCACTTGTTAAAGCATCGGAGGTGTTTCCCATGGAAGGAATTAGGGAGTTTGTTTTCAGGAGAATGTGCTACTGTTATTTAAAAAAAAAAAAAAAGGCCCTCTCTGCTGCCAGGCTTCTCCATGCGTTGTACTCCTGCCATGATGCCATCTGGCTTTGATGTGTTGTAGCCAAGGGGTTCCTTGCCAGGAAACCATCGGATCTTAGAGTGTCAGTCTCCAGAACTGTGAGTTAACTAAATACACTGTGCCTTTAAAGTGTCCAACCTCAGTTCTTTCGTTATAGCAATAAAAGTAAACGAAGGTAGAACCCAGCCGAGTGGAGCCCTAGTGGTCTAGAGTTTGGGTGGGCAATTGGTCTGGAACAGGAGGTAAAGGCCAAGAGGATAAGAAGGATTCTGTGTAGAAGGCGGCTTTACTGGGCATCCCCACAAGAAAGGGGCACCTGTGCAGTATTCTTAGATTAGGGAGATTGGAGTCCCTTTAGAGAGGCAACCCACTGTCAGGCTTTGGAAATCAAGGGGGGAAAAACACTTGGGGCAAAGGGTAGGAAGCCTGCACTATGCACTGGTCAAACCACCTGAGGAGACCCAGGGCACTGGGCCTCCCAAGACTGGGAGGCAGAGGCAGGTGAATCGCTGTGAGTTCAAGGCCAGCCTGGTCTACAAAGCAAGTCCTGGAAAGCCAAGGCTACACAGAGAAACCCTGTCTCAAAAACAAAAGAAAACCAACAAAAAAGATTGACATCTGTCATTGCACCTGCAGTGCAGATTAGGAGCAAGGTCATACTGAAGAGATGGGGGTGGGGCACACGACGGACAGGGACCCGATGCTTCGAGACCCAGGAGAAAGAACTGTGTCCTCCCAACCCTCAGCCACACACTGAGCACTTCTGACCCCAGGTTCCTCAGTGGACAGAGAAGAGGACTCCCACACTTCAGTTCTGACACTCTACCCAGAAAAGGCTGAACCCACAGATTGAAGGTGCAGTGCCATAGATGGTCCTCACTTCTCAAGCTGCCCCAGGGGTTGCTTCTGGCTCAAGTTATAGATCTGTGTTCCCACAGCGCTTTGCTTTCTCAGGTTGGTCAGGGCAGCTCATGTGCTCAGGGAAACACGTTGCTGATGATCATCCGTGTATGAGAAAGCCTGGTACAAGAGATAGAGTCGAAGGGAAGATTGCTGCAGGGATGTGGCGCTCTCTGAGGCCCCACCCCCTCTAGCATAGCCTACCCGGAAGCTCTCCAGACCTTGTCCTTGGAAGTTTTGTGGAGGCTTCATTAAGAAGTAACATTGCTTGCAGGGCTGGCCCATTCATGACCAGATCCACCTTCGATGCTTTGCTCCATCGGATCACGTGGCTGGTTCCCCTGGCAACCAGCCCCATCTTGAGGCTGTCCAGGGACAAGTCAAGAGTTACCTCTTTACCACAGAAAAATGTGCCTATCTCAGGGAAATTCCACGGATTTAGGGGCCCTGGGTTAGATATGCCAGTAACTCAGGAAATTACAGAGGTCTGAAGATCTCTTGGGTCAGGAACCAGAGTCAATGACCAAATATTAAGAACACAAGATTCTCCCAGGAGCCATGTTACTCAGGAAATCACAGACATTTGTGGATCTCTCTGTAATGGCCAAATTTATATTTCACAGTATCCCAGGCTGTCAGGGCGGGTGGTTAACACGGGAAGGACTGAGTAGATAAGTCATGGGAATCCGAGCCTCTCACCAGCAGAGGTATATAGGAAGTAAGAGGACTAAAGCTACTCACAGTGGGACTAGAATTAGAGGGAAGAGCGATGTTATTTTGGATATACACGGAGGAGTCTAGAAATAACTATAGCTCTAAATGCATACGTTATTAGTCATAGGTACATACATTGGGCATATTTCATATATTCCCTAGCTGTAGGTGTCAGTGGGCCAAAGAACAGTCAGAGAGTCAATAACACATTTGAGGCCCAATTCCTGGCTTGTAAGAGAACCAAAACTCCTTGGAAAATGGCCAGCTGAGGGGCTGGGCTTGGATGATACCAGGTAAGCTTGGAGTGTCTTGCACAGTGAACAAGGAAGTACAAAAGAAGTGATGGTGATCAGCTAAACGGATAAGGAGGCCAACGTGCAGGAGCTACGACTGGCCAAGAGGGAAAATTCTGGAAAATTAGAACAATGAAGTAACTCAGGCGTGGTGGCTGGCACACCTTTAAGCCCAGCACTCAGGAGGCAGAGGAAGGCAGATCCCTGTGAATGCAAGGACAGTCTGGTCTACAGAGCCAGTTCCAGGACAGTTGGAGCTACTGAGAAAGACTCTGTCTTGGAAAAATAAAAATTAAAAATAAATAAATAAATAAAACAAAACAAAACAAAAAAAACCCAACAAACAAATACACAAAACAATGAAGTGATAGATTATGACCCTACTGAATGAACCAGGAGCCCTTCAAGCAATGCAGACACGAAGGCGTGAATAAATACGCTGAAAGTCTGATGAAGGGTAGAATATTTATGTAGCTTTGATGTGTGTCCCCACAAACACTTAATTACAAAGGAAAAAAGTAATATCACAGTGGGAAAGCCTGATAGTCACCAAGGGATCACCTGATCACAGTTACCCATAGTTGTGATGGAACAAATTGGTGTCATGTGTCACCTGCGAGGGTGCGGTGAGAAGAGGCTTCTTTGATAGTTTGGCCAAAGGTCCATGATCTAATTATGATAAGACTATGGTTTTTGACTCTCTGCCCGTCTGTACCTTGGAAGATGGCATTCTGTGCCTTCAGAGCATGGCATCTGAAGAGACACTTGTAGGTGGCACAGCCAGTGGACTCTGCTGCCAGACATCTGTCCTCACAGCGTCTCCATCGCAAGATGGAAAACTCCAGAACATGCTACAAAAAACAAGTGACGCAGAGTCTTGAAAACTGTTGGGTCATGAAAGTCAAAGGAAGGTTACACACATGACGGTGCATACTGGTGGCACTTGGGAAGTGGAGGCAGAAGTTTGAGGCTAGCTTGGGCTGCTACATATGTAGGTATTGTATAACATTGCACATGTGAATATTGTATAAAGTAAAAAAATGACTAAGAAACTATTCAACATTGAAAAAGGCCAAGGGGGCTGGTGAGCTAGCTCAGTGGATACTGTTGCTCATGATGCAATCCCAGAATCCTCATGGAGCTGGAAGGATAGAAAGGACCTCACAAAGTTGTCCTCACGCACTTCATGTACATGTGCATATACATGTTGATACTCATAAAACTGAAACAAAGAACAGAAGACAAAACCCAAGCTGGTGTGATTTCTGGAAGGATCTTTTCACGAAAGCTATTATTAGGGTGAGGAGGCCAGCTTTGTCAGTAAAGTGTCTGCCTTGCTAGTGTGAGGATATGAGTTCGCTCCCCAGGACCCATGTTGGAAAGTCAGGCATGGAGGTGTCCCCTGGTAATCTCAGAGCTGGGGAGGTGGAGGTCCTGAGGCTCTCCAGTCAGCCTCCCAATTCAGAGAAATAAAGTGACACCTAATGACCTGTATACACATACGTAAAGCCCCCCTCCCATGAATAAACCCATTTATTTATTTATTTAGTTTTTCTTTTCTTTTCTTTTCTTTTTTTCTTTCTTTCTTTCTTTCTTTTTTTTTTTTTTTTTTCGAGACAGGGTTTCTTTGTGTAGCCTTGGCTGTCCTAGACTTGCTTTGTAAACCAGGCTGGCCTCAAACTCACAGTTATCCACCTGTCTCTGCCTCCCAAGTGCTGGGATTAAAGGCACGTGCCACACCTGGCTTTTTTTTTGTTTTTCAAGGCAGGGTCTCTCTGTGTTAGCCTTGGCTGTCCTGGAGTCGCCTTGTAGACCAGGCTGGTCTCGAACTCACAGCGATCCTCCTGCCTCTGCCTCCCAAGTGCTGAGATGAAAGGCGTGCGCCAACACCACCCAACACACATTAAGACCAATTACAATGGAGTCTGGAGATCAGGTACAAACTTGTTAAATCCTGATTTAGAGGTTTTTCTGGAATGCTCTGAGTGTTCTCATTAGTAAGAAAAACACATCACAGTTCTAGGGGCAACAGGGCGTCTTCAGAGCTTTGGCTCTACAGGAAGAAGCCGCTGAGTCAGAGCCTAGCATCCAGGATGTTTGTTAGGGAGTGCCTTTGAAAGAGACACCGGTGAAAGAGAAGAGAAGGAAACTAACCCACAGGTAGACCAGCAACCTTAGTTGACCCACGAAGAGCCCAGTGCCACATAGCACTGCCCCAAACCAGCCTGAAAACGTTAGGGTTTGTTTTATTGTTAGGTGTGTGGATATTTGTGTTTTGTGCAAGGTCACGTGTTCATATGCACTAGAAGACCTCAGGTTTGTCTTTTAGGAGCACGCTACCCGCTGAACCACTTCCCTGGCCCAGGCCTGGGTTTATTTTTATTTATTATTTATTTATTTTTTATTTTGTTGGTTTTTCGAGTCATAGTTTCTCTGTGTAGCCTTGGCTGTCCTGGACTCCCTTTGTAGACCAGGCTGGCCTCGAACTCACAGCGATCCGCCTGCCTGCCTCTACCTCTGAATGCTGGGATTAAAGGAGTGCGCCACCACACCCGGCTCCAGGCCTGGGTTTAGAATCAAACCGCTATTGGATGTGAAGGTCTTGATGATGAGGGTAACATTGCCAACGGGACTGCTCCTCTTCTCTCTGGACACCAGGTACACAAGGGGCCCAGGAGACAGCTATTGTTAGCTACCCTAAAGGACTTCTGCTGCATCGCCTGGGCCAAAGAGTCCCATTTTAAGAAGCAGATCCCTTAGCCCTGCAGAATCAGAACAGCAGAGTGGATTCTGGGATTCAGGGGAGTGATAGCAAGGCAGGCTTACCCTTACTTCCACAGTTTGCTTCCTAGGTTCACGCATCCTGCCTGCTGGAGACATAGCATCATAGTAGAAGGTTTTGGGTTTTTTTTTTTAAGTCTCTGTCCCATGTAACCTGAAAAATGGCATTCCGTCTCTGCAGAGTCCGGGGCCTGAGCAGGCGCTGATGCATCTTGTGAGAAATGTAGACAGTAGAGTCCATGTCAGGAATCCAGCGTCATGGTTTCTTTGTTGCAAGTTGAATCCTCTGGTCCGATGAAATGTTCTCAGAGATGCTATGGCTGATGGAATATTCCAGAACCCCAGGGTGATGCCTAAGGGGTGAGACATTCAAACCACTCACCCAAACACTTGTCCATTCCTGTCAGAATGAATCATTCACCAAAGAGGATTCCCAAGTATCCAGCTTTTGTTACCAGATGGATTCTTTTTTGGGGTGCGGGGGTGATAATATACCCAGTCTCTTGCTGGTCGCTTGCTGTCAAGTTGGACCCTGGTAGAAGCAATAAGTAGTTAATTCCTTGTGAGAACCTGTGCTACTGGGCCCAGAAGAGCCTCACTTGGCCACGCGGTCACTTAACACATGCATCTGTCGTGCCAGCAGTGGTGAGGTAACAAAGGCTGACTCAGCTGGCTGAGCAGTTTTATATGAAGGATTTATATCTGTCATGTTGCTGTTCCTTAGGTCTGTTTTACCTCTCTATTCCTCCATCACGCCTCTTTTCTATTGGAAAAAAAAATATTTTTCAAGATGGGTGTACCTGCCTAGTGCCCAGGAAGTGGAGGCAGAAGGATCAGGGATTCAAGATGATCCTTGGCTACATAGGAAGCTTGAAGATAGCCCAAACTACTTGAGAACTTGCCTTTAAAAAAACAAAACAAAACAAAACAAAACAAACCAAGTCAGGGTGCTGAAGAGATGGCTTAGGGATTAAGAGTGTTTGCTGCTGAGCTAAGCATGGTGGCACATGCCTGTAATCTGAGCACTCTGGGAGGCACGCGCACCCGCACGCGCATGCGCGCACACACACTTTTTTCCCACACACTTGTGTGAACAAAAACCTACCTTTTTTTTTGGTTTTTTGAGACAGGGTTTCTCTGTGTAGCCTTGGCTGGCCTGGACTCACTTTGTAGACCAGGCTGGCCTCGAACTCACAGCGATCCACCTGCCTCTGCCTCCCGAGGGCTGGGATTAAAGGCGTGCGCCACCACGCATGGCTAAAGTATCACCTTCATTCTTGTCCTGTACTACAGGCTATCTAGTCTCCATCTGTCGCTCGTGGTGCTTGTAGTCGGCTTGCCAGGGGAGAGTGAGCCCTGTCTGAGCTCTGACTTGCCATGCCTCCCCCGGGATTGGCTTTTTTCAGGAAGCCGACTGAGACAGATTTTAGTGCTCAGGATATTTATTAAAGAGAGCTGTTGGGATCAACATCTGTGGATGGGAGGCGGAGTGGAAGGAAACCGCACTGGGCAGGAGGAGGAGTTGAGAGGAGAGGCCGATTGATGGCCTGAGCTAACCCCACCAGGGAGCCTTGAAACAGAAAGCCTCTGAAACATCACGCTCTGCTCTGTGGGGCTGACGTCCCTGGCTTTTTCTATTTTTGCTGTGACTTGTCAATGGATTTGGGCCACTGAGGAAAAGGTGTATCTCTCTGGGCGAGGGTGTTCTCTGCAGATAAGACAGACCCTGAAGGAAATGATTGTGACAGCTCCTGGCAACCACAGTCTCAACAGCTTAGAATCAGGTTCTTTCTTAAAGAAAAAGTCCAGTGGTTTGGATGTCTACTACAGGCGTCATGGAGGCAGTTTATTCTCTAATAGCTCAGCACATGAGAACACTTAAATGCTGTGTGAGCAGTCTTTCTTTCTTTCTATTTTTGTATTTACTTTATGTACATGAGGTTTTTTTTTTCTGCATATGTGTGTATACTCTGCCCGTGCCTGATAGAAGCAATGTCAGAGGGGGTGTCGGGCCCCCTGGAACTGGATCAGCAGGGGCTGAGCAGAGGCCACAAGGCGTGTTGCTTACTGGCTTGCTCCCCGTGGCTTGCTCAGCCTGCTTTCTTCTACATGGCTGTGAGCTACCACATGTGTGATGGGAACCAAACCCTGGTCCCCTGTGGAAGCAGCAACTGCTCTTATTGGCTAAGCCATCTCCGTGCGCCCCCCCCTCCTTTTTCCTTTTACAGGGTTTGAACCCAGAGTTTTTTGCACGCTAGGCAGAACCTCCACTAAAGTAAGCCACAATCCCAGCTCAGGTGTACAGCTTTTCTCTTAGTCTGAAATGCATCAAAAATAAAAAGCTTTCCCAAAGAGAACATCGAATGGCTGACAAAACAGGAAAGCTGATATTGAAAAGATGAAAATCCATTTGAGTTTGCCAGTCATTGGTCTCTAGGAGACTCAGTGGAAGGCAAGCTTGAAAATAGTTAAGCTTTATCTTTCCTAAGGCAACAAAATGTGTAAGTCTTAAGAATAATAGGGTATCGGGAAAAAAAAGAAGAATAATAGGGTGTCCCGGGTGTGGTGGCACACACGTTCAATCCCAGCACTCAGGAGCAGAGGCAAGTGGATCACTGTGAGTTCAAGGCCAGCCTGGTCTACAAAGCAAGTCCAGGACAGCCAAGACTAACACAGAGAAACCCTGTCTTGAAAAACCAAACCAAACCAAACCAACCAAAAAGAATAATGGGGCGATTGACTGGAGAGATGGCATAGCGGTTAAGAGCACTGGCTGCTCTTCCTGAGGAACTGGGTTCAGTTCTGTCTTACGGCTTCTATTGCTGTGATGAAGAAACACTATGCCCAAAAGCAACTTGGGGGCGGGGTGGCTTATTTGGCTTATGCTTCCACAGCACTGTTCATCATCAAAGGAAGTCAGGCCAGGAATTCAAGCATGGCAGGATCCAGGCAGGAGCTGATGCAGAGGCCACGGAGGGGTGCTGCTTACTGGCTTACTCCCCATGGCTTGCTCAGCCTGCTTTCTTAAAGAACCCAGGACCACCAGCCCAGGGATAACATCATCCATAATGGGCTTAGCCCTCCCGCCTCAATCACTAACTAAGGAAAGGCCTTCTAGGCTTGCCCACAGCAAATCTTACTGAGGTACTTTCTCAACTGATGCTCCCTCCTCTCCAGTACTCTGGCTTGTCTAGTTGACAGAAAACAAGCCAGCGCAGATTCCCTACGCCTACGCGGTAGCTTACAACCATCTGTAACCTCAGTTCCAAGGGATTCACTCAACACCCTTTTCTGGGCATTGCATGGACATGGTACACAGATAGCTATACAGGCAAAACACTCATATTAAAAAAAGAAAAAACAAAAGAGCCGGGCGTGGTGGCGCATGCCTTTAATCCCAGCACTTGGGAGGCAGAGGTAGGCGGATCGCTGTGAGTTTGAGGCCAGCCTAGTCTACAAAGCGAGTCCAGGACAGCCAAGGCTACACAGAGAGACCCTGTCTCGAAAAAACAAAAAAACAAAAACAAAAACAAAAACAAAAAAAGAAAAGAAAAGAAAAGAGACCGGGTGTGGTGGCACACGCCTTTAATCCCATCAGAGGCAGTGGGATCTCTGTAAATTCGAGGCCAACCTGGTCTAAAAGGGAGTCCAGCACAGCCAAGGCTACACAGAGATACCCTGTCTCGAAAAAACGGAAAAAAAAAAAAGGATAGTGGGGCCAAAGTGGGACACCCTTCTTTCCCTACAGCTGGATGGGCTGCAGTGTGTCTCGCCTCTGGGTATGTCAGTCTTTTGACTTTCCACACAGTGTCACTGTTCCTGGGCTGAAGCAGGGCTCAGTGGTAAGCACACTTGCCAACCACGAGTGAGGTCTGGGCCCGTCTCCAGCATCACAAACACTGTTTCTGCTGGGCCTGGAGACACAGGCCTGTAATGGCGTTTGCTGAAGAAGGGGTAGTCCACAAGTTCAAGTCCTGACCAGGCTACAGAGAGAGTTCAGGGCCAGCCGGGGAAACATATTAGAGGACCGGTTTCAAAAGGAAAAGAAGGCTGGGGACACAGTCGGGGGTGTGGCGTTCTTGTTTGGCATGCACAGTTGCTGTTCACCAGCCAGGGCGGGTAGAGCCCATGTGTCATCCTAGCCCTGGAGAGCTGAGGCAGAGGGAGCTGATGTGTGTAGGCCATAGAGTGCGATCCGGTCTCAAAAACCAACCGACCAACAACAAACACCACCACCCCTCTGCTGGCAAGAAATAAAACTACAAATTAGTTTCTGCCTTCTCTCTGTTCCTTTCCCTTCGTCTGGCCTCATGTCATGGAACTTAAGAGTGTGACGATGTGTCTTCCTCAGCGTCCCTGCACTGGGGCTGGGTCTATTTTTAGGGATAGTCTGAGTCACAGAGGGAGGCAGGGAGGAGCCATTTCTTTTCTTCCTTCTCATTCTTTCATGCCTTGCTGTCCGGCTAAGTCACTTTGCAAATGTTGCCTTTCTCTCCTCGCCTCCCCCAAGAAAACTTCGCCTTCTGTCTGTGCTTTGGAAGTGGTATCCGTAACCCTTTAAGAAAGGCTTTCTAAGTGTAAAAGAGATTTTCCTTTGCCCAAATGGACCTCAGGCTAAACTACAGAGCCTGAAAAGCCGTCCTTGAATATGTGGCAGAATTCATGATGGTGCTGCATGCTGGGAATGCAGAAGTTGCCAAGTCACCCTGGTGTCACCCCAGTTGCCCTTCTTAGCTCTGTCCACCATGACTTTCCTTCTGCCTCTCCTGGCCGAGGGCAGAAGGCACACTTGCTTCTGAGGGAGGAGAAAGCACGCCTTCTTTCTGAGGAGAGATGCAGGTGGATTGGTTGGCCCTTTGTCCTTGACGCTGGGCATGTGTCAGGCTTCACTATTCATCGCGTCTTGGAGAAATAATTAAGTGCAAAACAACACACGCCACGCTTTAAAAATGTTTCAATCAACCATGGACGCATTAAACACTAAAAACGACAACTTCCCAACTAAGTTCCCCCAGAAAGTCTGGAGAAAGTGGTTTTGCAATCAGCTCTCTCTCCCACTGCCGGGCATCAACCCCAGACCGCATGTATGTTACACGGATCACAGAACTCCATCCCCAGCTCTAGAAAAAGTTCCACCGAAGCTGGGCGGGGCGGCCCGCGCCTTTAATCCTAGCACTCGGGAGGCAGAGGCAGGCGGATCGCTGGTGAGTTCGAGACCAGCCTGGTCTACAAAGCGAGTCCAGAAGAGCCAAAGCTACACAGAGAAACCCTGTCTAAAAAAAAATGACTACAGCAAGTGGAGGGAGCCCTGGCCAGCTTCAGAAAGCCATGAAGGGAAGAACAGGCTCCTGGCTGGAGACCTGAGCACCCAGGGGTTTCCCTTCCGCATTTCCAGGGTGCTTTCCACACAGTACTCACCAAAGCCTCAGAATGACTCCGAAATTCAGAGAAAAGAGTCGTGAGGTATCTACGCTGCCCCGAGATGAGATGAAATGACTTGCCTCGAGTCAAACCAATAATCAGAGGCGGCAGCGGGGCGTATCCCCCGGTTCAGTGAACGCTGTTGCTCTCAGGACCCCGGATGGACACCAGCAGCTCCCGGTGCTTTCAGAAGTAGAGCTCCCATGAATCACCGCTGCTGGAGGGCAGGAGCCTGTCAGAGACTGCAAATGAGCTCATGTAGCGAAAGTCACTGGGCTGAAAATGTCCTGGAGCTCTCTGCTGCAGTTTATTACTGAGCAGACGTATCCACGTTGAAGAAAAGGTAAATTGCACAGAGCCGTGTGGGTGGACACGAGGGTGCAAATGGGTTCCGTTTTGTACAGCTGAGAATAATTCTTTTAGGCCGTTGGTGTGAAGTGTACTCAAGATGAGCTGGGAGCCACCCTTGTCCCAAGAAGAGAAGCTGAGTTTACATCCGCAGTTGGCTGAAGTCATACAAGGGCCTCCTTACCAAGAAGGCAGAACACACAATGAGAGCGTTATCTTGCTCAAGACAGTGATGACGCATTACTCAGAATCAGGCGTTGAACTCTTCCGGGAAACCTTAAAAGAGGACCTAACAGGTTCACCAGGGCTGTAACACAACCAGGCAGACCCCGGGGTCTGCCGTTCGGATGGAGAAACGTTCCCAAGGCTCACGGGCTGCAGGCTTTTGGGGAGGTGACTAGACCATGAGAGGTCTGATGTCAACACGGAGCTACCCACCGAGGAGCAAAATTAGATGGTACTAGGGTGTGTGTGGTATGCTCTAGAAATAGGGCTAACTTGAAAGGAGTAAGCCACTGGGGATGGGAATGTCATAACAAGGATCTATCTTGTCCCTGGCTCCCTCATTCTGCCTCTCAAAGCCCTGTGTCAACAGCCAGATGGTCGTGGAACCTTGGAAACCGTGAGCCAAATTAACTTGCCATTTTTTTATGCCGGCACTTTGTTACAACCATGAAACACTACTGGCTGGCGAGATGGCCCTGTGGTAAAAGCACTTGCTGCCAAGTCCCTGAGTTTGGGTCATAGCTGGCAAATGTAATATTCATAAACAACTTTCAACCCTTGCTGAAAAGCCTACAACAGCCAACAGCAGAGTCACAATGAGTCAAACCCAGAAGTTTCACGCACACAGCCAGAGAATACCAGACAGGCTGAGTCTTGGGTCCAGCTCAGCAGTCATCTTTGAGGGTTTTTTCCCCCTCCAAGACAGGGTTTCTCTGTGTGGTCCTGGCTGTCCTGGAACTCAAACTACAGACCAGGCTAGCCTTGAGCTTAGAGATGTACCTGTCTCTGCCTCTTGAGTGTTGGGACTAAATGCTTGTGCCATCACTGCCAGGCCATCTCTGAATTCTCTCCCTGCCACCCCCCCCCCATGGTTTTTCAAGACAGGGTTTCTCTGTGTAGCCTTGTTGTCCTGGACTTGCTTTGTAGACCAGGCTGGCCTCGAACTCACAGAGATCCATCTGCCTCTGCCTCCCGAGTGCTGGGATTAAAGGTGTGTGCCACCACGCCAAGCCATTTCTGAATTCTTAATTACCATCTGTTTAGCCAACCATAGTCGGAACAGGACTAGCCACCAGAGACTATCAGCCTCGGTGGAGCAGGTTCTTTAAGCTGTAATTCTAGAAGGCTGGACTCTTCCCAGGGGACAGAGCGAAGTTATAGGTGTTAGTGACTTTGTGTTAACATCTATTTGCCCCAGTCTTCTGCCCTTCTGGATGGTGCTGGCTTTCCTGCGCTTGGAAGACACGCAGTCCTTCCTCGTGGCTGAGATGAGTTCTTAGGAGTTGACTTCTGATGTGTGTCCCTCACAGCCACTGTGCTATACCCTCCCCCACCCAGCTCCCAGAGTAACGACGTCTAACGTGTTTACTACAGGAAGTGTGCCTCAAGTGCAGCAGCTGCTTAGAGGCAGCCTTGAATCCTCAGTGCAGAGCACAGTCAGTTGCTTCTGGCTTGCTCAGGAAGTGAGGGAGTGCCGGTAGGTGGGGGAGTTTTTCTTTGACCCACCTTCTTCAGGGGTTGGGGAGGTGCCAGGCTGGGTGGATGGTTTCTTAGCAATGCTAGTGAAAATTTCTAAAGCCCTTTGTTCAAAAAGCATTTAAAAGAGAAACACTAAGCTAGTTGTGGTGGTCAATGCTTACCACCCCCCCACCTGCAAAAATGCTGCTAAATACAGTAAAATATAAAGTTCTTTTTTCTTTTCTTTTCAATTTGTTAATGTGATTTTAAGGAGAATGTTTTATGTTGTAGGGAAGCAACTTTACAAGTAAACATAAGCACTTAACTTTGCCACACACTTACCAAACTGACACAGTTTGTGAGTTCCAACATTATGGTAAATTTTGTTCTGAGCAGAGTTGCAAGAAACCTGTACAAAAGCCTCATTTTTTCCCCGTTCCATACACACATTCTAGCAAGAGGATCCGAAGCATAAGGAGGAGCTGGTTAGGACTGTAATCAGGACAGGTGCTTGGCTAACATGGGAAACAAAGCAAGAGCCGCCGTGACGTTGCTGCATTTCAGCCTTGTCTCAGACGGCCTTGCTTGTGTTTCAAGTTCTGGTTTTACTGGAAAGCTTGGCCTCTGGGAGCTACCAGCTCCCTGCTCACTCATCTGCAGACAGCACACTCAGCTTGGACTTAACAGCTGTAAACACCGATGCCTGTAGCACCATCAGAGAGCTACATTTGTGGGCAAGGAAGATGCTCTGATGAGGGGAGTGGTAAGACAGAGTGCACTTATGGTCTCTATCTCTGCTGTTTATTCCGTGCTCCTTTGTCTTACCTGATTTCAAAACAGGAATTATTAGGTAAGTCAGATGGCAGAGGATTAAATGTGTGGCTTTTCTGAGCATCTAACAGTAGCAGAATAAGTTATCTTGGGCAGAAACAATAGATTCTCCTGGCCTCTCAGGGTCCTCGGTCTTCTATCAATCTGCCCTTCCCATTATTGTGAGCCATTTCAGTTCAAAGTAGGGGCAGGCCAGGGCCAGCAGCAGAGGCCCCTGCCTAGTGTTCAGAAGCCTTCATCATCAATAATTAGTTATTTCACCTAAATTCCTCGCCTGGTGTCATCACAGGAAATCTAAAACTGTTGGCAGGGCAGTCCAGGTCTTCTCTGTCTGGGGCCTGCTCTCTCAGGCCTGTGGTACGTCAGTTTCCCACAGTGTGGGCTGCAGGCCCAGGAAGGTCTTTTGTCCTGCTACCACTTGCTCCAGGTAAAAACGCTTCCTTCCGCTGAGCTTTTCCTTGACGTCCCCAGCTCCCATTACTGTTCCTACCGGTAACTTGTGCTCCATTCGTGCAGGTACTCCAGTGCAGCTCAGAAAGGATCGTATTCTGCGGCCACACTCAGCCTCTCCCCCACACTTACACCACACCCATGACTTTCAAACTAGCATGAGCAAAAAATTCATATGTACAGAGTTATATATGCTTTATGTTTCAATAGTGTGTTCTTCCTCCAACTTAACAGCTCTGAAATCAGAACAAAGCAAATGAGACATTTTGATAAGGTTTATTTATTTATTTATGTATTTATTTGAGACAGGGTTTGTAGCCTTGGCTGTCCTGGACTCACTTTGTAGACCAGGCTGGCTTCAAACTCACAGAGATCCGCCTGCCTCTGCCTCCCAAGGGCTAGGATTAAAGGTGTGCGTGCACCATCACTGCCCTGCCTATTGATTGTTTCTTTGAAGCAAGGTCTCACTGTGTAGACTGGGCTGATCTAGAACTCAGGAGATCTGTCTGCTTCTGCTTAGCTGCTGCTGGCAATAAAGGCATGCCTGGTTTTAATTTTATCATTCTTTTAAAACAGAAGTGTAAGAATGTTTTGGCTGCATGTATGTCTGTGCATATTCCTTGTACCTATGATGGTCAAAAGATGGTGATGCAGCCCTGAGAACTGGAGCCACGGATGGTTGTGAATGCCCATGTGGGTGCTGGGATTCAAACCCTGGTCCTTTGGAAGAGAAGCCAGTGCTCTTAACCTCTGAATCATTTCTCTATTTCCCTAATTTTTTTCTTACTTTGAAACTTTATTTGAAGTTGCTAGTGCTATTTTTTCATTTAAAAATTTTTGCAATTTAGAATTTTTTTTCTTTTTTCTTTCTTTTCTTTTTCTTTTTCTTTTTTTTTTTTTTTTGCTTTTTGACAGGGGTTCTCTGTGTAGCCTTGGCTGTCCTGGAACTCACCATGTAACCAGGCTGGCCTTGAACTCGGAGAGATCCACCTGCTTTTGAGTGCTGAGATTAAAGTCATATACCACTACTCCCTGGAGAAATTTAAAAAATTTTTCATGTATATGGATACTTTTGTCTGCATGTCTGTCTGTTTGCCATGTGCCTGAAGAGGATGTTGGATTTCCTGGAACAGGAGTTATAGACAGTTGTGAGCTGCCATGTGGGTGCTGGGAATTGAATCTGGGTCCCCTGGAAGAGCAGCCAGTGCTTTTTAACCACTCAGCCATCTCCCCAGCCCTGGGGCCTGGCTTTATCATTTTTAGTAGTACATAAAATGACAGCATGGCTTGTAGCTAGTAGCGCTTGGGTTTGCTGAAATGTAGCAGGAAGCTGAACGCTTCACTGTGGCCCTTTTTGTTTTGGGGGGGCTGCTCTCTCGCTGTTCTGGGAACGAGATTTGCTGAGCATGCTCCATGGAAATGATTTCCCTACTCGTGACTGCCCTGCGCAACTTCAGAAACTACCTGGAGCAGCTGGGTGAGGGGGCTTGGGGGTGCGGAGCGCTGGGGAGGCTGGGGCGGGACAACCAGGACGGACTGTGAGGTCAGCTTGGGCTACACAGACAGCCCTTGCTTCAAAACAATTCCCTTCAAAACAAAGCACACCTTAGTGGAACTGGACTGTTTACACCCATGCCACAGTACTAAGAAGCAAGCCCAGCTGTGCAATGCAGCTGTGCAATCCAGCTGTGTACATCAACAACCTTTTTCTAAAAATCTGTTGACAATTTCACTCATTGTATATGATAAAATGCGGTCATTTTCACTCCCCACTACTCTTTCTCCTTCTTTGCTTGATTGCCTGCTTTGGGGATGAGGTCTTATGAACCCCCAAGGATTGACCTCACCTCAGGTTTCTCCCGTCTCAGCTTGCAGAATGCTGTGGTGACTAAGGTCTGCCACCACACCTGGTTTGCACGCATGACTAATTTCAAGATATTCTCATCCAGGAAGGTGAATTTGCAAATATTTTATTGCACTTTCAGGCAGGGACTTCCTCAAAGCCTGTTTTTTTTAAGTGACCAAAGCCATCGTGGTGAACAGCCACCTCCTCAGCAGGCTTACTGGGTTTATCCAACATTACACCCTCCTTGGCTTCGGTCAAAACTCTCCCCTTCCCCATCCCAAACTGTTAGACCCCGTAGTCCCAGCCAAGTCCCCTTGATGAAAGATCCTCCATAAACCAAATCCCCCAGATCTTGTAACTAGCTTCCCCTGACCTCTCTTTTAAGACACTGCAAAGACTTCACATCACGGGCTCCCTTGATTGCTATAAAACAATACGGTTGGCTTTAATTGGAAGTCAGGGGAGATGCATTATCAGCTTTTTGACAGAAAGTATACTGCTTGCTATTTGTTCTCACCACCACCCAGGTGTCCAGACGTTAGAGGGAGATGGAAGGGAAAGAGTCTCTGAAGAGGAACAGAGGAGGAGGACAGGGCAGAGTTAACCAGCACAGTGCAGGCTGCATCCACCAGCTGGAGACCTTGCATTCTTCCCTTGGCATTCCTCACCCTCTCCTTTACACACCGGTATTCAGATGGCATTGCTTTAAATATAATAGAGCTGGGCTCAGCAGCCTAAGCCTATAATCCAAGCACTAGGCAAGCTAAGGCAGGAGGATTAGGTGTGCTAGGGCAGGCTGGGCTATAGAGTAAGATGCTATCTCACTGAGTATGTATTAGAAAACGCGGACGCTCATTTCCAGCTCTCAATTTCAAGTGACTGTGTCATCTCTGAAGGGGTTGGCTGCATACAGTGGGTAATGGGACTGCTGTGCTCAGACTTTTTATTTTTATTTTTTTAGGATGGTCGATTATTGCTGATAAGAAGGGCTAACCAAATCTCTCTAATTTCTTTTACTTTTTGTGAGACAGGGCCTCGTAGCGGAACTGGCTTTGAACTCACCGTGCAGCTAAGGATTACCTGCATCTACTAATACTTTTTGTCTCCACTTCTGGATCATAGGGGTATACCAACGAGCACCTCCCCTCCCCCTTTCGAGACAGGGTCTGTTATGTAGCCCAGGCTGTCCTACAACTGACTATGTAGACTAGGCTGGTCTTGAACTCACAGAAACTCTTGCGTGTACCACCACTCTCAGGCAAGCCCTGTGTTTTTGTTTTGTTTTGTTTTTCGAGACAGGGTTTCTCTATGTAGACTTGGCTGCCCTAGCCTCACTTTGTAGACCAGACTGGCTTTGAACTCACAGAGATGCGTCGGCCACGCCCGGTTTAGCCCTGTGTCTTTTAACCTCTAATTTCCTAAACACTTACACTTCACCTAAGCAATGGAAAGGCAGATCACCACTTTTTCCAGCACACCTACGTCCAATGCTCCTTGTCCTAGTCCTAGTCCTAGTCTGGCTCTTTGCTCATAGTTCTCTCAGGACCCCTCACCCATTCACCTCCTGGGTTACAGTGGATGCTTCTGGAAGCAAATAATAGGCCCCGAGGGGCCGATCCCTGGATCCTATCTGCTCAACACCGGGGGCCTTGCATGCTCGCCCTCCGCCTCTTCCTCCCCACTGCCTGCGGCCCAGCTGCCGTTCAGAGGCTCGCCCTGCCGGGTCACTTGGTACGACACGACGGTGGTTCAGCCGAGGCCAGGGTATACCCGCCAGCAGGCCGCCGCGTGCATCCCCCGCCGCCCCCGCGGCGCGCGAAGTCACGGGCGTTGGAAATTCCGGCGCGTGCAGCTCCCGGCTGGCGGGGGCGGGGCCGCCGTGGAGTGAGCCTGTGACGCGGAAGGGGCGTGTCCCCGCGAGGCCCCGCCTCCCCTCCGCGCCCTCTCTCTCGCGGGTCGGGGTTACATGGCGGCGACTGCGGCAAAGCGAGAGCCTCGGAGACGCCGCTGCCGCCAGCACAGCCGGAGACCTGAGCCGACCTTGGGGGCTGTCCGCGGGCCTCGCACTCTCTCGATGAGTCGGAGAAGTCCCGTGAGTGTGTGTGTGTGCGTGTGTGCGTGTGTGTCCGTGTGCGGGCCGGCGCGGGAGGGCCCGGCGGCAGCGGCGGCGGCGGCGGCGCCGGGCTCCCGCGTCCATTGTGTGTGACCCTCCGGGCGGCCGCCGCTCAACAAAGGCGCTTTTGTTCCGTGTGCCCGCTCGGCCCCGGCGGCGCGGCCGGCTGCGAGGGCCGGGTCCCCGCGTGGGGTTGGCGGCGCGACCGTGGCGCCCCTCCCACCCGGCACGCCCCTCGCCGGGCGGCCGGCCGCAGGCACAGCCGGCCGGCCCCGCCGCCTGCGCCGGGCTGCTGCGTTGCCGCGGGTTCGAGTCCCCGCCTCCCGCGCCCGGGCTCCGCGGGTTCGAGTCCCTTCTAGCGCGCAGGGCGAGGGCGGTGGTTTCAGGAGCGCTGGAGGCGGCGGAGGCTTGCCTTCCTGGCTCGCTGCCTCCCTAACGCTCTCCTGTCTCCTCCCCCAGCCCGCCCGGGTGACTCGGCCTCAGCTGACTCCGGCCGGGCAAAGTCTCCCGGCACGTTGCGTAGCGCTCTGCTGTTAAGTCCGCCCAACTTTGTGTCTGCCGGTCCATGAGGTGCCGGGGACCGGCCAGAGAGGCAGGGCTCCTGACACCTTCCCGGACGTTAAGGTGTGATCCGGGAAAACACCCAGATGAAAACGTACGTTACCGGTTACAGGCCTCCTCGCTGAGAGCTTGTTCTAAGCCGACCTGGGAGTTGAGTGGATTGGAGGGCTTTCCGCCGCCTTTTGTTCCTTCCTGGCATGGGCTCTCCGGCTCAGGTGCCCTGGGGAAGAAGCTGCGTGCAGCAGGCGCCTTTAGATTGCTTTTGTGTTTTACCTTTCTTTGGCTTCAGAGTAGGGGAAGATCGAGTGACGGGACCTGCTGAGGGGGAAGTTAGGAGGTCTTACAGTATTTGGAACAGTTCGTGTGCGTTGCTGAAACAGTCGTCTCAGAATTAACTTTTTAGGGACACGGATGATTGATTGTCAGGGGGAAAACATCCACAGACCATCAAACGAAGAGCGGCTAGCTTCCGAATACTTTTCTAGGCGTTGATTATTCTAGCGTGTTTATTTTGGTAAAATTCTGTTTGTTTTTTTTTTTTTTTAACGTTCTGTGTCTTTAACGTTGGAGAACTGTGTTGAAAAGAATGATTTAAGTAGAGAAGAAAATGGGTCTAAACAGGGTCTGGCCCACAAAGGGTTTTTGTTGTTTGTTTGTTTGTTGAGACACTTGGCCACGTTGTCTCTCTCCTGGGCTTTGAGAAACGATTCTCCTGCCCCGGCTTCCTGCTGACTTTAACACGTGTGCACCAATATCCTTAGCTTTAGAGTTTCTTAGAAATGACAGATTTTAATGTTTGGACATAAGTTTGAATTGGGTTGAAGGAACATCTTTAGATTGCGGTTGTTAAAGACCTGCTTATGGAGGGCAGGGGGAAGACCTGTTCGTGAGGTGCTTTAACATATATGTTGTATTAGTTAACCTAATTACCTCAGAAACCTTGCTTACTGATGTCCTAACCAATAATTGTCATCTCGGAAACTTGCCAGGTGTGAGTTGACTATTCTATCCTTCGGTATTACTGTTCAGAAAAAAAATGCTGGAAAATGAAACATTGTTTAAAATCAGCCTTCTATCTGAGGGTATTTTGGAGTTTAGTCATTTGCAGAAGAGGATTAGAAGTAGCCTGCCCACTTTCTGCGATTAAAAAAGAATCTGGAGAGGACTGACTTGAAGAACATTTAGTTTTGCAGTAGAAAAAAAAGGCAGCCTTTTTACTGACAAGCGTTAGCGCTCAGAGTGCTGTAGCATTTTACATAAGTTCATGAGGGCATCGTGGGAACTCAGAACTGACAAACTAGTAGGCTTGCTGACTCAGGGTACCCTGTGCCGGGGATGGGGTCCGGTGGGAGGAGGCTGAGAAGTATTGCAAGTTTCAAGCTGGGTGATGACTCATCCTGCCCACTGCCGCTACTACGTGGCTTTTTTTTTTTTAAATGATAGTCTAAAGTGTTTCTGCCCATATCGGAATTCTTTTTTCTCTGAAGAATAGTCCCCCCCCCCCCACCCCAAAAAAAGTAATGGCTTCTTAAATTGCCGTTTAAAAGGATATCCAATACCCTGCAGGACCAATTGTGTAACATTTGAGAGAAAAGATAGTCTTTGCTGGTTAGTTGCTGAAATTAAATGTTTGGTACTAATAGGTCTTTGGCTATTATTAAGAGAGATTTGTTAGAAGTTATTTACAAAGGACAGACAGGACGTTCTAGTCTTGGCGGAAATTGACTGGTTTTCATTGATTTTGTAAAAGTTATCTTAAGAAGACATTGGTTTAAGTGTTGTACAAATACCACCATAGTTTAGTAGGAGCTGTTAAACATGACTTTCTTTCTTTCTTTTTTTTTGTTTTTTGTTTGTTTTTTTTTGAGACAGGGTTTCTCTGTGTAGCCTTGGCTGTCCTGGACTAGCTTTGTAGACCAGGCTGGCCTCAAACTCACAGCGATCCGCCTGCCTCTGCCTCCCGAGGGCTGGGATTAAAGGCGTGTGCCACCATGCCTGGCTAAACATAAAACATGACTTTCTTGTGATATTTATGCATTTTCTGTAATTTAAAATTATTTTTATCGTTATGAGTGTTTTGTTTGCATGTGTGTCTGTGTACCATTTGCCAGGTACCCTCAGAGAAGCCTCAAGAAGGCACTGGATCTCCTGGCACTGGAGTTTCAGAAGCTTGTAAACTGCCATGTGGGTGCTAAGAATCAAATCTGGGTCCTCTGGAAGAGCAGCCAGTACTTTAACTACTGAGCCATGCTTCCTCCAGCCCTGTGAATTTTCTATTGTAATAAAGACAAGTTGAAACAACATTGTTACAAACACTGGGTTTTGTTTTGTTTCAAGACAGTGTTTTTCTGTGTAGCTCTGGCTGTCCTGGAACTCATTCTGTAGACCAGGCTGGCCTGGAACTCACAGAGGTCCCCCTGCCTCTGCTTCCCAACTGCTGGGATTAAAGGTGTGCGCCACCACTGCCTGGTTTACAAACACTGTTTTTAATTAGTCTTATGTTGTTGTTGTTGTTTTAAAATATTTATTTATTTTTTATGTATAGAGTGTTCTGACTACACATTTGCCTGAACACCAGAAGAGGGCACCAGGTGTCTTTTAGATGGTTGTGAGCCACCATGTGATTACTGGGAATTTAACTCAGGACCTCTGGAAGAGCAGACAGTGCTCTTAACCTCTGAGCCATCTCTCCAGCCCCAATCAGTAGTTTTTACACTGAATGAATAATTCCAATTTAGGACTTAAGCTGAAGCTGGTGATAAAGTAGATATTTGGACATATTTCATGGCCAACATTTAACAAATTGGCTTAAAGTGAGATTGAAGGAGGGCCAGGCGGGCTTGTGCTCACTTTTAGAGCCACTACTCTTAAGGCAGGGCTCGGTAGAGCGTGGGCTGGAGGCGTCTGGTCTATATGCAGAGCGCCTTCCCAGAGCCAGGTACTGAGACCAGCCTGACATGACCCACTGCAGGTGACAGAAGAAAGAAATAACAGTCTCCCCAATGGTTTGTTATTTTTTCCATATTGTTCATTTTCTGAAAGCTATTTGGGGCATTTCCTGGGCTGTAAATGTATTGTAAATTTGAATGAAAATTTGGAGACATTTTGAAGTTGCATTACATGCTTCACATAGTTTTTTTGTTTGTTTTGTTGTTTTTTGTTTTTTGAGAGAGAGTTTCTCTGTGTAGCCTTGGCTGTCCTGGACTTGCTTTGTAGGCCAGGCTGGCCTCGAACTCACAGCAATATGCCTGCCTCTGACTCCCAAGTGCTGGGATTAAAGGCGAACGCCACCAGGCCCTGCTCACATAGGCAATTTTAACAAGGATTAATTAATACTTAATTATTAAAGGAAACACAAAAATACAATGTAAAAGGACTGAGTTTTTCAAAGCATAATGTCTCTTAGAAATTGAGCAGGTGGGCTTTTTAAATGCAGGTAATTAGCTGTTGTACATAATTCAGGAGTTAAAACCAGGCTTTCTCTACAGTATTGCTCTGTGAGGTGGGGAGCCTGCTCTCCCCTGCTCCCCGTTTATTTGCAGTGCTCCTTTGGACCTTGTGTCACTTCAGGGCTCCTGTTAAACCAGGAAGACGATGCCTCTCAAGTCACTTCTCTGCGACATTGTTGGCAGTCCTCTGCCAGCGCTGGCAGGCTGTTTTGTGGACTCTTACACTATAACCTGCCTACAGTACCGGGAATCTGGTCAGTTTTATTGCTTTAGTACTCAGACTTTACAAATATGAAAATGACTCTACTGTACTGTACCCCATGGCTTTTTGCCAACGAGCTGCTCACGTGAGCAGATGCCATTAAGATGACAGTGGCTCCTGGCAATAAGCGTCACTCTTTTCTCTCCATGAATTGTGTTTGGAAAAATATGATCTGTCCTTCTGCTGAGGCGCAGCTCCCCAGTTTGTTTACAGCTCCCTGTGTAGCCCAGCCCTGCCACAGTGTCCTGCTTCAGCCTCGGAAGTTACAGGCATGTGACACCAAGCTTGACTGCTAGAGTTTGTTGTTCTTGCTTTTTGTTTTGTTTTGTTTTTAAGCTTTACTGCTGGGTGTGGTGGCTCACAGCATTGGGAGGCAGAGGCAGGCATATCTCTGAGTTGAAGGACAGCCTGGTTTTGAAAAACAAATCAACAAATACTTTTTAAAAAATTCATGTGTGCTCATGCTTGCACATGTGTGTGCAGGTGCCAGATGAGGTCAGAAGAAGGGGTGGGGTCCTCTGGGCCTGGAGTTATGTGCAGTTGTGAGCCTCCCACCCTGGTGCTGGGACCCAAACTGTGGTCCACTCCAGTAGCAGCCAACTCTCATAACCACGGAGCCGTCTCTCTGGCCGCTTGCTTGCTTTGCTGGTTTTTGTCTGTTTGGTTTGTTTTGCTTTGCTTTCTGAGACAGAGTTTCTTTGTGTAGCCTTGGCTGTCTGAACTCACATGGACATTCTGCTGTAGCTACATCATTTGACAGTTAAGTAAACTGAGGTCTGGTATGAACTGAGACTTTATCACTTAGGAGCTGGGTTCAGACCCTGGAGCTGGATGCCATGGTTCAAGCTGGTAATCCCAGCACTTGAGTTCGAGGCCAGCCTGGTCTACAAAGTGAGTCCAGGACAGCCAAGGCTACACAGAGAAACCCTGTCTCGAAAAACAAACAAACAAAACAGATTTATTTATACATACATACATACATACATACATACATACATACATACATAGTGTTCTGTCTGAATGCACACCTACATGCCAGAAGAGGGTGCCAGATCTCATTATAGATGGTTGTGAGCCACCATGTGGTTGCTAGGAATTGAATTCAGCACCTTTGGAAGAACAGCCAGTGCTCCTAACCTCTGAGCCATCTCTCCAGTGTGTAGAGAATTTTAATCCAGCAGTATGGCTACTCTGCTCACATTTTAGGTCTGTGTGATCCGCAATACCAGCTATGTTTTGTGCTGTCCAATGAGGTCTTAGTTGTCAGAGTAATACTGATTAAATACTTGATAAGTGACTGATGGTCCTGAAAGATTGAAATTAATTAATTAATTAACTAAAAAATTTTTCTTTCAAGACAGGTTTCTCTGTGTAGCCTTGGCTGTCCTGGACTTGCTTTGTAGACCATGTTGGCCTCAACTCGCATTAATCTGCCTGCCTCTGCCTCCTAAGTGCTGGGATTAAAGGCGTGCGCCACTACCGCCCAGCTTAATTAAATTTTTGAGACAGGTTTTTCTGTGTAGCCTTGGCTGGCCTGGATTCACTTTGTAGACCAGGCTCGTCTTGACCTCAGAAAGATCCGCCTGCCTCTGCCTCTGCCTCTGCCTCCCAAGTGCTGGGACTAAAGGCGTGCGCCACCTGTCTAGCTTTCTGTTTTGGGCCTTAGGCTGTAGGTTGTATAACTGGTGGTGCCAGAGTCACTATGTTGCCAAGGCTGGCCTTGAACTCCCAATTGTCCCGCTTCCATCAGATGTTACAGGCATGCACCATTGCACTCGGTTTTGTGTGGTGCTGGAGATGGAGGCCGGGGCTTCCTGTGTGTTAGCAAACACTTTACCAGTTGAGCTGTAGTCCCAGCCTAATCTAGATGTTTTTCACTAAATTTGAAAATAGCTCAGTCTCAATTTAAAAGGAGCCTCATTATGTAACTCTTCTGTCTTTATGTACTAATTGAAGAGATGGTAGGTTTTTTGTTGTTGTTGTTGCTGTTGTTGTCTGTTTTTTACTAACTTTATGCCTGCATATTCCTTTCTTATATTTTTTACTTATCTTTATTTTATGTACACTGGTGTTTTGCCTGCATGTATTCTATGTGAGGGTTTCAGATTCCTTGGAATTAGAGTTTCAGACAGTTGTGAGCTGCCATGTGGTTGCTGGGAATTGAACCTGGGTCCTCTGGAAGAGCAGTCTCTTAACCACTGGGCCATCTCTCCAGCTCCCTGAATAATCTTTTAGTGGCTGTTAGAAAGCAGTTTGCCAATTTTCTGATACTCTTGTTCAATAAAGCCAATCTAGGTTGCAAGAATGCATACATGGGTGGGTGGTGGTGGCGCACGCCTTTAATCCCAGCGCTTGGGAGGCTGAGGCAGATCTCTGTGATTTTGAGGCCAGCCTGGTCTACAAAGTGAGTCCAGGAGAGCCAGGGCTACACAGAGTATGTCTCGAAAAAACCAACCAACCAAAACAAAACAAAAAAGAATGCATGCACGCTTCTTCCAATTTCTCTCAGGTGCATCAAAAATAATACAAATAAATTAAGTTTTTCTGAGTTACTTTATGGTCAGTAGTAGCCTTGCCCTTACCTCATCTCTCCAGGTTTTGTTTTTTTTTTTTTTTTTTTTTTTTTTTTTTGCTTTGATTCTTGGTTTTTTGAGGTAGGGTCTCTCTGTGTTAGCCTTGGCTGTCCTGCTTTGTAGACCAGGCTGGCCTTGAACTCACAGCAGTCCACCTGCCTCTGCCTCCCAAGTGCTGGGGTTTTGTTGGTTGTGGAAGTAACTGCCAAACTGACCTGCTTGCTGTGTGCTTATTTCCAAGTGCAGAAATGGGGAGGACTTGAGGGCTTACTCAGAGATGCAGACTTTCTTGTCAATTTAATTAGATTAAGAATTACCTGGGAGGGGCTGGAGAGATGGCTCAGCGGTTAAGAGCACAGACTGCTTTTCCAAAGGACCTGGATTCAATTCCCAGCACCCATGTGGCAGCTCACAACTGTCTGTAACTCCAAGATCTGACACCCTCACACAGACATACATGCATGCAAAACATCAATGCACATACAATAAAAATAAATAAATTATTTTTATTTTTTTATTTTTAAAGATTTATTTCTTTATTGTGTATACAAATCTCTTTATAGATGGCTGTGAGCCAACATGTGGTTGCTGGGAATTGAACTCATGACCTCTGGAAGAGCAGTCAGTGCTCTTAACCTCTGAGCCAACTCTCCAGCCCCCAAAAAATAAATAAATTATTAAAAAAAAAAAAAAAAGAATTGCCTGGGAGCCAGGTATGGTGGCGCATGCCTTTAATCCCAGCACTTGGGAGGTAGGCAAATCACTGTGAGTTTGGGGCCAGCCTGCTCTACAAAGTGAGTCCAGGACAGCCAGGGCTACTACACAGAGAAACTGTGCCTCGAAAAAACACACAAAAAAGAATTGCCTGGCAGATTTCTAAAGCATGCTGTCCACTGTGATTTAGCCCCCTGATTGATTTGTAATTCAGTGGCATTTTTGGAAGCTGGTTAACAGGGGAAGGTGGTCTTTAAAGGAAGTGGATCACCAGGGCCATGGCCTTGGACTTACACCTTGCCTTGCCCCCAAAGTGTGCTCAGTCACTGCTCTCTGCATGGCTTGCACTCCATGGTGGGATGACATTTTGAAACTGAGTCAAAATAAATAATTCTTCTTTTTAACATGTTCTCAGGGATTTTGGTCATTGCTTTTCAAAAGTTACAAAAACTGTGTGCAAATAGAAAATTCCGACTCCAGACGCAGATTGGTGTGCTCAGATCCTGTTTTACTGTCCGTGTGACTGTATGGGATTACCTCACCTTCGGGAGCATCTGGGCCCTGTGAAATGAGATCTTTGTCATGTAAAGAATGCCTGCCACACAGTAGATCCAGAGGGAGCGATGGGTTACGATGGGTTACGTTCCTCCTCCTGCTTGCCTCCTGTGCTCCTCTCTGTGAAACCCTGGGCTTGGGTTCCCTCCAGGCTAATGCATGCTCTGCCTGTCTGTATCCACCCTGTGCTTCCCTGCTCCTCTGCTTTGACTCCTTCTCTCAGGTTCCTGAGGTGTCTTCTTACCAGCATCATGAATCTCACCTTCCTGTTAGATTGTCTTTTTAAATACGGAAGTGTGCTGAAGAGTTGTACAATATGATAGCCACTAGCCACTTGTAGGCATTTTAATAATTTATTTTATTTCGGTGATAGAGGTTGAACCCCCAAGACCTTGTGCATGTTAAGTGCAGTTTGTCATTGAGCTGCACCTATAGCCAAAACTCAACATTTTTGTTGGGTATACTGGTATTTTTGAGACAAGCTCTCTCTGTGTAGCCCTGGCTGTCCTGGAAGTCATTATATAGACCAGGCCTAGAACTCACATAGGTCCTCCCTCTCTGCCTCCTCGGTGCTGGCACTAAAGGCATTTCCCCCTTAATTGATGGAGGTGAGACTCTAGCTCAAAGATAAAATGTTTGCTTCCCTAGCCTGCACAAGATCCAAGTTCAGTCCCTAAGACCGTAAAAACGAATGAATGAATGAATGAATGAATGAATTCTTGAGTGGAGTCAGTCATACTGTAGTTACTTAGCCACCATCTGTGCCCTGTGGTTACTCTGTGGGGCAGTATAGTGTAGACATCAAAGAAAATACTGTGAACTGTAATGTGCTTTATAACGTCTTTGACACTTTTTTTTCTGGTGACGGCCTCATTTCCCTGCCTTCCAGGCTTCTATTTTGTTCCTAGTGATGTCCAGCCCTCAGTCTTCCTGTTCTTCCCTGATACACACTTCGTTTCTTCCTGCTGATTGGCTTTATTTTTTTGTGTCACCCATTTGATGTGAATTCGTTTGTAAGTTGGTGTTTTTCATCTATTGTGGAATGTTCTGGCATGTATTTCTGAAGTCACATTAGATCCCTGAGCCTTGGAGTTCTCTGCTTGCAGCCCAGCTCCCGGCTCTGCGGACTGGCGGGCTTCTCTCTTGCTTGCCAGTGCAGCCCCATGCTCCCTTAGCTCAGCCTTGGGAGAGTAGGAGCTTGTTGTTCTGAAGATGCAGAATACTGCAGAGGCTTTTATCTCAGCTTCATGTCTTGGCCCCACTTCGAGAGGGCAGCTCCTTTGGAAGTGGTGGGGTTTCAAGCCCCTTTTATTTTGGAGATAGTCTCCACATGTAGCCCTGACTGGCCTCAAACTTGCAGCAGTCGCCTCTTCTGTGCCTTGCTGAGTGCTGGGGTTAGAGGTGAGTGTGGCACCACATCGGATTTGCCCCTGGTCTTTTCTACTCACTAATGACCCGTAGAAAGGGCTGTAGAGTGGGATGTGCAAGTTGGCCTCTGGTGTGCTAACATTCATCCATGAAACTCCTTAGGCCTTTGAGTCCTCCTTAGCCCTGTCAGCAGAGTCCTGTCTTTGCTCTGTTGCGGGCATAAAAGCAGCCTTGCCACTTCTCTTCTGAAGGGCTTGACATTTTAATGAACCTTTAAAATTTTTTATTTATTATATGTGTTTGGGTGTTTTGCCTGAGTGTATGTCTGCGCCCCACATTCGTGTACGCTGCCTGGAGGTCAGAAGAACCTGCTGGATCCCCTGGAACTGCAGTTACCGACGGGAACCGACTGTAGGACCTGCTGAGTTCTGGGCGAGGGCTCTACCACAGAACCATACTTCAGTCCTTTCTAGCACTTTTTTTTTTTTTTGAGATGGTCTTTGTTGTTTCTCTGACTGGCTTTGAACTACTGATCCTCCTGTCTCAGCCTTCTGAGAATCTAGGAGTACACGCTGGTGTGAGTCAGCCCACTGACTGTAGGCAATGTTGTACGGTCCTGTGCCAGGAGCAGGCTTAGCTCAAGGACAGAGGTGTCAGTTTCACCTGTAGTTTGGGGAGGGCCTAGGTGCCCTAGACCCTGCTAGGATCACAGCTCGTGGACAGTGCTGCCTGGGCCCCCTGGGCTTTCACAGAGGCTGGAGGGCACATTTCCCTGATCTTTCTGTCCTTCCCCTTTCCCTGACAGAGTCCATCCTACCACCTCCACAGAGGAAAAGGGCCGTGTAACAAAGCTTTTAGGTGGTTTTGCTTCTGCACTCCCAGAGGTTGAGGCCAGTTGCTTTTTCCTGCGGACAGCTTGCATCTTCACCGTGGGGTGAGGCCCCTGAGGGAGTGCCTGGGCAGTGTAATGCTGGATTTGTATCTTCACCGAGAGTCTCCAGTGGCCAGGCTAGACCCCTGCTTCTGGAAAAACATGACAGTAGGGCTTATCTCCCGCCAAAGGTCTTCCCCCCTCACTGGGCATGCTGTTTTATTCATTCAGTACAGTTTATAGGGCACCTACTAACTGGTCAGAAATTGCTAGTAAAACTGCTTAGTCTCAAACCTTTCCATTTAGAGCAGACAGCGCCATGCTGGGGGAGGGCTGGCCTCCTGAGAGGAAGAGTAGAGGACCTAAAGAGTCACCTTGGAGAGATGAGGATGCTGCAGGAGTGGGGAGAGCTCAGACTCAGGGCATCTCAGTCTGTACTGAAAGCAGGCTGTCTCTCCTTCACGTCTTAGTGCTGCTCTGACAGGGCAGGTTGGGTGGCCGGAACAGTGAACTCTTAGACTCCTGCAACTGTTAAAGTCTTGGTTCTCTGTACTTGTGGGTCCTGCTTGGGATAACGCTTCCTCAGCTCCTTTGGGTGCGGCTGTGTGCTGTGACCTGCTTGGGTCTGTAATAGGTTGGTAAATGCTGTGGCATGGGGTAAGGAGTGTAGATGCTCTTTGGTGTGAGCTCTTTGGTGCGCTGACTGTCAGTGGTAAAAGACGGGGTCCTCACTAGCTCAGGTAACAACCCTGTTGGGCTTGTGGGATGGTGACTTAGAGTAAGTCGGAAAGTTTTGGGGGTTATCTGGCCTATCCTGACTGCCACAAAAATCTGATGGGATTCCTTAGACATCCAAAGGTATCTGAAGAAGAATTGCTCAAATGTTTCATGGTCCTATGTTTGCTTGAGTGTTTCTTAGTCTTAGGTTAATGTGACATCTTAGAAGCAAAGTTGAGCTAGGTGTGGTGCTGCAGAACTTGAATCCCAGCACTCAGTGAGTTCAAAGCCAGCCTGGACTACATAGTGAGTTTCAGGCTGGCTGAGCTACATAATGAGGTTTTCTATGCCCCACCACCCACGAACTCTTGGGCAAGAGGAAGATAGATACTGGATGGAGGGAGGCTAAGTCCTGATATTGCTTGAAACAAGCCTGCTAGGTCTTGGTGTCCTTAACCAAGAGAGACTTGGTAAATCTCTCTCCAGCTTCCTGAGATGTTTAGCCAACTACTGGGATGTACCACTGGTCTCCTTGAACTGGTCTCCTTGAGGTCCAGATCCTGAAAGGATAACTCTATAGGTTACCCTACTTGAGGAGCAGGAATGCCTGTGAGCAGGCAGTTAAGCTGTGGCCTCCTCTGCCCTGGGAACTCAGTAACTAGAGAGTCTGAAGCATGATCACAGACAAGGGTGGGTTTGATAACAGCATTGTGCCAGCTCAGGAGGCAATAGATAGATCTTAACCCATCTCTTCCCAAGGCAGCTGGCTGAGCTCCAGTTAACCCAGGCTGCTCACTTGACTCTGGAGAAGAACAAAGTAAAGTGCCGTTCAGAGGTTGTCACTGTGAACAGGTTAGGGGGACACTTTGCCTTAAGAAGCTGCAGTGTGCTTGGAAGTGTGTGTGCACATGTATGTGTGCAGAGCTAGCTCTACCCTTAAGGCCATTATCGCATATGTAAACGTGACCATTATAGCCAATCTGATACAGTCGAGACCAGAGTTAGAACAGAAAGTCCAGTTCCTATAGCATGGAAGCATTACCAAAAACAAAAATCAAATGAACAGAAACTCAACAACATAAAAGGAAAGCATTTGTAGGTTTATTACAGGCATTTCTCCAGAGCTTACCTAAAGGAAAAATTGTTGGGTCCAAGGATATTACTTGTTCATTCCTTCCTTCATGTGTTTATGCCATGTTGCTTTAAAATTCCTAACTTTTATTCTTTTTTTTTTTCTTTTTTTTCTTGAGACAGGGTTTCTCTGCGTAGCCTTGACTGTCCTGGACTCACTCTGTAGACCAGGCTGGCCTCGAACTCACTGAGATCTGCCTGCCCCTGGCTCCCCGAGTGCTGGGATTACAGGCGTGTGCCACTATGCCCGGCTTCACTTTTATTCTTTTTTTTTTTTTTTTTGGTTTTTTGAGACAGGGTCTCTCTGTGTAGCCTTGGCTGTCCTGGACTCACTTTGTAGACCAGGCTGGCCTCGAACTCACAGCGATCCGCCTGCCCCTGCCTCCCGAGTGCTGGGATTAAAGGCGTGCGCCACCACGCCCGGCTCACTTTTATTCTTATTTATTTTTTCTTTCCTGAGGCAGAGTCTCCGGCTGGCTTGGCTGAACTTACTGTTTAAACAAGGCTGGCTCTGAACCTTAAAGACATCTACCTGCCTCTGTCTCCCCAGTGTTGGGGTTACAAGTGTGGACCACCGTGCCCAGCTTTCTTATACTGTAGCAATAATCTGCTTTTTGGTTTTGTTTTGTTTTGCATTCCTCTTCACACTTGATGCTAATGGAATATTAAAATATGTTTCAGGGCCTGGGGAAATGCCTGTGAGTAAAGTGCATCAGAAACTAAATCCAATCCCCAGCACTCATGTAAAAGCCAGGCATGGTGGCACACACGAGTGTGCAGCCAGCATCCCACACCCCCAGTTTTGCTAGTTTGAAATGCTAAGGTATTTTTATTTCCGTGGCATTCAGTGGAGTCCATCCCAAGTGAGCTGCCCACTTCTGACCAGCTTCAGAGCGTGCTTTGCAAGTGCCTCCTCCGTTGCTAGACTTTGCTTACTGGATACTGACAGTCAATTGATAATAATATGATGCTCCAACTAAGAAAAGTGCTGTTAAAACTTTACCTTTCAAATGAATTTTACTTGTTAAAAAGTTGTATAAAAATATGAAGATGCTGGGCGTGGTGGCACACACCTTTTTTTATGAGAAGCAGAGGCAGGTAGATCTCCATGAGTTTGAGACCAGCGTGGTCTACAAAGGGAGTCCAGGACAGCCAGAGTGCTGTTACACAGTGAAACCTTCTCTTGAAAAACTAAAAAGAAATTATGAAGCTTCCCATACTGGTTGGCGTTTCGTGGTGTGCATGGCGTGTGCGCGTGCGTGCGTGTGTGGTATATGCACACCTGCTCTGCAGACAGATGCCTGTGTGCACGCAGAGGGTAGAAGAGGATGTTAAAGCCCTACTCTTCCATTCTTTACCGTATATCCCTGACAGCAGGCTCCAGTGCTCCTCCTGACTGCTGCGCACACTGCTGCTGCACAAGCTGTTTGCATGGGGCTAGGGATTTGAGCTCTGGCCCTGATGTTTGCACACCAATCCCTCTTGCTGAGCTGTCGTCTTAGGTGCCCTGGGTGCGTTGCTGAAATGCCAACCCAGTGAGCTTGTTCAGAGAGTTCAGTGCTGTGTGGTCTGGGATGCTTAGCACTTGACTAAGTAAATGTGATGCACCATGATGAGCAGATGGAGGGATGGACAGACAGACAGACAGAGACCAAGAGACTATTATTCTATAGCCCGGGCTGGCCTGGAACACTAAGCAGTGCTCCTGTCTCAGCCTCCCCAGATGACAGGCATGTGCCACCATGCCTCGCTGCTGTGTCGTACAGATAACGACGTGTTTTCTCTAGTGGTGATTTTCCCTTCTTTCCTTTCCACCCCAGGTTGTATCAGAGTAAGATGGACGGTACCTTTGACTGTGATTGTGGTGAGCTGGAGCCACCTGATCACTAACAAGAGACGTCTGTCAACCACCATCACCAGGGCTTCCTGTTGAAATTTAGCAACAAAGGAAGAGAGGAAGCAAAGGGAAGGAGTGCTTCCCAGCGCCTTAGCATGCTGCTCAGGACCAGTCCAACACTGAATGTATCTGCACTGTGAGAGGATGTCCACGGAGGCCCGCCGGGTGCATATTTATTCACAGTTTTGTCCCATGTTAAGTCAGTAGCATAGTAAATCTGAGTGCACAGTATGTCATTTCATTCCGTTTGAGTTTCTTGAGTGTTGTCTTTAAATGTCTGCAGGGTTGCTGCCCTTCCTTGAACTATGAGCCCTGCAATCTTCTTAATTCTCAGTATGAGTAGAGATTTTTGAGCTTTAAGTCTGAGGGGAATTCAGCGGGCCTGGTTGGCATCTGCAATGAACATCAAGAAACCATCGTGCTGTGGAAACGTAATTGTTTTTCTCCCTTTCTGAGAGATCTTTCCTTTTGATGCCAGTTTTCTTCCTTGTTTACACAAGTTCAACAATTTGAAAGGAAAAGGCAATTGTAAGGTTTTAAAATGGCGGAGAAATTTGAAAGTCTCATGAACATTCATGGTTTTGATCTGGGCTCTAGGTACATGGACTTAAAACCATTGGGCTGTGGAGGCAATGGCCTGGTGTTTTCTGCTGTGGACAATGACTGTGACAAAAGAGTAGCCATCAAGAAAATTGTCCTCACTGATCCCCAGAGCGTCAAACATGCTCTCCGTGAAATCAAAATTATCAGAAGACTTGACCACGATAACATTGTGAAAGTGTTTGAAATTCTTGGTCCCAGCGGAAGCCGGCTTACAGATGACGTGGGCTCCCTCACGGAGCTGAAGAGCGTCTACATTGTCCAGGAGTACATGGAGACAGACTTGGCGAACGTGCTGGAGCAGGGCCCTTTACTGGAAGAGCATGCCAGGCTCTTCATGTATCAGCTGCTACGTGGGCTCAAGTACATCCACTCTGCAAACGTGCTGCACAGAGATCTCAAGCCAGCTAATCTTTTCATTAACACTGAAGACTTGGTGCTGAAGATAGGTGACTTTGGTCTGGCTCGGATCATGGATCCTCACTATTCCCATAAGGTAAGCGGGAAGCCAGCTCCCCGCAACCTCCAAACGGATGTGTCTTCTCCTGATGCGGGCCCTGCTTTCCTTTATAGTCTCTGGGGTTTGAATTGAAGGCGAAGTAGAATCCTAGTTAAATACAACTTCCTCAAAGTGTACGGCTGTGTGTTAGAAGTGGAATTCTGAAGTGTACAGATTTTTGGTTTTTGAGATTGGGTCTTGCTATGTAATCATGCTGCCTTGTACTCTAGTGTATATTGTAAGCTAACGTCAAACTCACTGTCTTCAGCCTCCTCAATACTGGGGTCTCAAGCATGCGCTGCCATAAAGAGTTATGTGTTGTAATTGAAACACTTAATTAGTTATCTCAGTGTATGTGTTTTTATGTTTGGGTCTGTGTCCTACTTGAAAGGATAGAGAAGCTTTCCAGCCTGAGGTTGTCCTTTGTCCCTTTGTGATGCTGTTCTGTTCTATACTGTACTGTAGTTAAATCTTGCTTAAAGGGAATTTAGTTTGAAATTTAAATTTGTATGAATTGGCAATTAAATACAGCTGAAAAGAGTCACCTCATAGCAACATTCCTTTTTAATGAACTTTTTTTTTCATATAAGAACTTAATAGTGTCTTCCAAGCCAAACTCTGGCCTTTTGGTTTTACATTGAAATCTTAGGTAGAATCTTGATGTTTAAAAGTAAGCTGGGTACGGTGTGTATACTTTTACTGCCAGTGCTCAGGAGGCACAGGTAGATCTGTGTAAGTCAAGGCTAGTCTGATCTACACACTGAGTTCCAGGCCAACTAGGACTAGGCGGTGAGACTCTGGTCTCCATAAAATAAAATAAAAAGTAGAAATGATTTTGATGACAAAGTACCCCTGAGAACAAGTCCTGTAACTTGGTAGTCCAAAGCCTGTGTCTGAAACAGCCAATTCTTCATTCATGCTGTTGTCTTACTGGATATGTCCCTCTGTTCAAAAACAGGGCAAGGGAGGCGGTGAGATGGCTCGGCAGGCAGGCCCGTTGCAGCAGACCCCTAAGAAACCTGGTTCAGTCCCTGAATCTCACACTGCAGAAGGGAATGGTGTGTGTGGTTGCTGGTCCTCCCTCCACCGTCTCCCATGCAGATTAATGAACAAAGGTCGAGTCCAGGCTGAGCACAGTGTGATGTGGAAGGAGCCACACTGAGGCCTTTACTTGCAACTCTGCCTCAGTCCCTAGGCTGTGACCTTAAGCAGGCCCTGATCTGTCAGTGCTCTGACCCACACAGTATACACCAGTTCTGTGGCTCTGAGTCCTGAGGGCAGAACAAGGCCATGTGGATGTGGGTTAGAGTGGGGGGCGGGGTGCTCTCTCCCCCAGCCTTTTCCCTCTGAGCCAAAGCAGGCCTGTTCCTTAAGTATGTTAAAACGTGGAGTGAGGACTTGTCTCTTTTCTGAGACAAGTTGAACTTGGCCTAGAGTTGGTGTTAAGGCCTTCTGGTGAATTTTGTTCTGCACTTTTTGTGACAGTCATTTGAGAGATGGTGTACCTCTAAGGGACACTGTGGCCACTAGATGGTAAAAGCCTTGAAAACGGCTTAGAACAAAGCAGTACTGAGAACTCGACGGCGTTTTTGGAAGATGTGTCTTTGCACCCTTCCCTTCCCCCAAAGTAACGGATAGTGACGTCTATTTGGTGTTTCTTTTCCAGGGTCATCTTTCTGAAGGATTGGTTACCAAATGGTACAGATCTCCACGGCTTTTACTTTCTCCTAATAACTACACTAAAGCCATTGACATGTGGGCTGCAGGCTGTATCTTTGCTGAAATGCTGACTGGTAAAACCCTCTTTGCAGGTCAGTGTTAATGTGGGAAAATGTAGAGGTCATTTTGCATTTATCCCTAAGGCAAGATTATATAAGATTTCAGAAAATGTATAGTCCAAAATATTCAAATGCAAAGATAAAATGGTGTTTCTACTACTAAGAAATGAGAAAATTTACTCCCATATGCACTAAGTTGCTCTAGCGTTTAGTTAGAGCTCTGGTGTTCTAGTATGCACCAACTTATTTCTAAACTGCAGGGTTTTGCTGGCGACTCGGGTTAAGTCCTAGCTGACTTGAACCAGTCATTTCCTGGTAAACTCACTGTTGAAAATTGGACAGATTCTGTTGTCCCCCGTCTCCAGGTTTCCTTTGGACAGTAGGGGTGTCCTCAGAGTGTGGAATCTGTTATCTCTTAAAAGTGCAAGGAATAAGCCAGTGTTTTTAGGAACATGTACCTAGTTCACATACCACTCAGCTTACCCATTTAAAGTGTGTAGTTCAGTGTGTTTGCGGTATATTTATGGAGTTAATGTCTGATCTTAGAACGTCTCCATCCTTCTGTAGATAACCCTATGACAGTAGTTATTCCGTTTCCTCAGCTCCTGCATCCGCTGGGCTGCTTTTTATCTGTGCATTGCCTGCTCTGGCCACTTCGTGTGGATGAAAGCTTGTCTGACAGGCTGCTTTCTCATGGCGGCGTTTTAGAGTTCATTCTTGTTCAGCATACGCTGGGTGACGTGCCCTGTGTGTGTGTAGGCTACATTCATCAGTGGGTGGGTGTTTGGGTTTTTACTTTCTGGCTTTTGTGAACAATGCTGCTGTGAACATTTCAGTTCTCTTGGGTATGCGCGCCAAGCATGGACCAGCTGGGTGACACATGGTATCTTGGGTTGAATTTTTGAAGACGAGACAATTTTCTAAAGCGGCTGTGTGTTGTTGTTCCCCAGTCACCTGAGAAAGTGGGGAGGTTCTATTTCTCCACATTTCACCAGCACTTTAGAGAGCTGTCTTTGTTGAGTGTGATCCTTGGTGGGTTTGAGAAAGTATGAACAGGGTATCTCTGTGCTTACTGACCTCTTGTTTGTTGGCATAGGATCCTGTAATGGAGCTCAGGTTAGCCTGGAGCTCATAGGGCCCCCGTGCCCAGCCTCTTACTGGCCTTTCTAATGTCTTTGTGGAATGTCCACATGCTTTACCTTTTAGTTGGATTGCCTCCGTATTTATAATTCTTTACACACTGTGGACATGGAGTCTCTTATCAGATATCATTTTTATTTTCTCCCATGCTGTGTGCACTGTCTTTTCCTTTTATGACAGTGTGTTTTGAAGCACAGAACATCTAGTTCTGATGAAGGCCAACTGATCTGTCTTTTGTGTTAGCCTATCTGAGAAACTGTTCTCTACGTTAAGGTCAAAATATTTACTCCCATGTTTTCTTCAAAGCATTTTATTGTTTTAGTTTTTCAAGACAAGATTTCTCTGTGTAGCTTTGGCTGTCCTAGAACTCATTCTGTAGGCCAAACTGATCTTGAACTCAAAGAGATCTGCCTGCCTCTGCTTCCCTGGGATTAAAGGTGTGCGTACCACCCTCCTGGCTAGTTTTAGCTTTTTACATTTAGATCAAGATTGCTTGGGTTAATTAGTGTGCGAGCACATGTGTGCGTGTAGGTGTAGTCATTATTTTGCTTGTGGATGTACAGTTGTCCCTGAACCATTTGGTAAAAAAGTTTTTATTTACAAATTGAATAGTAAGACACCTTTACTTAGGAAAAAAAGTCCAAAGCATGAATTACCTTGTGACTTTTCCTCAGAAGTTACACATTGTCATTTCAGCCCAATGTTCGCTTTAAAGCAGGTCACCAAGGACAACTCAGACTCAGTGCAGAAAGGCGCTGACTTCCTGAAGGGAACAGTATCAAGGAATTTGTGAGTGTGTTTATTGCTGGACAAGTGGCCGCTGTGGGTGGTCTGTTTACTCCGGTGTCCCTCTCACCAGGTGCACATGAACTTGAACAGATGCAGCTGATCTTAGAGTCCATCCCTGTTGTGCATGAGGAAGATCGGCAGGAGCTTCTCAGCGTGATTCCAGTTTACATTAGAAACGACATGACTGAGCCACACAAGCCGCTGACTCAGCTGCTTCCGGGAATTAGTCGCGAAGGTATTGTGACTGGCCAGTAACCGCGTGTCTCTAGCTTGCTTCCATTTTGAGGTGTGTCTGTAGGACTTCAGGTGGACCAGGCCTGTGAGTGAGGCCTTCCGCTTGTGGCCTGGCCCTATTTCTCTCCGTTCCTGGAGTTAATATACCCTGTCCTTTCCAGTTGATCTTTCCACCTACTGAGGGTAAGCCTATGGAAGGAGGGGCTCCAGATTAGCTGCAGTGGAGTTGTGTCAGTGCGCGACACTAGCCAGCGTGCCTGTGCCCATGGCCTGTTGTCTTTGTTTAGTTAGTTCTGAGGCCACATGGACGGCTTTGTGGGTCGTGATAGCACTGGCTGTCCCTAGAGCACTCAGCTTCAGGTCCCACCACCAGCGTGCTAGCTACTAATAGCTGTCATTTCATTTCCTAGAGCTCTGGTGCTTTGTCTTCAGACTTCCCTGGGCATCAGGCATTCATGTCATACACGGTACACACGGACAGAACACGTACATAAAAAGTGAGAAAGCAAGCCATATTCTAAAATAAACCACCACTTGAGTCTTAATAAATTGTCAGCTTTCACCTTGTGAGTTCAGGAGATGAAACTAAGGTTGTTGGGCTTGTCAGCAACACCTCTACTCCTGGAGCCATCCCCTTAGCCTGAGTGTAAGTACGAAAGGAATTGAGCCAGAGAAGGCAGACATCTTCATGGCAAAGAAAAAAAGAGCAAAGTGCAAACAAAAAGTGTTGGACCATGTAATATCCAAATGAACAAAAGATGTAAGAGTTTGTATTAGTACTGGAGTACGACGTGCTAGGTGTGAGAGTTGTGCGGTCTTGAGTAGTGTAGAAACTTGGTGAGAGGGTTTTTTGTTTTTGTTTTTTGAGACAGAGTTTCTCTGTGTAGACTTGGCTATCCTGGACTTGCTTTGTATACCAGGCTGGCCTTGAACTCAGAGACCCACTTGCCTCCCCAAGTGCTGGAATTACAGGCACACACCACTGCGCCCAGTTTAACATCAACTATTAAGATAGTTAATTTCTCATCTTTGTGGAGCGATATGTTTGTATAAAAGTCTTTAGCCTTTGCAGTTCTCTGTAATAAGATAATGTTTTTTTGAGAAAAATACTTAGATCTAAGTTTGGCTCAGTGGTAGACCACTTGCCTAGCATGCTTAGGCCTTCTGGTTAACTCCTAGCGTCAATACTGAGCGTGTGCACTTATACACATGCACTTACGATAACTCTGACACCTTGGTGTATCTGACTGCATAGTCAAAGATGTTAGGGCCTGGGCTGGAGCTCAGTGGTAGAGAGCTTGCGTAGTGTGCACCGGATTCTGGGCCCAGTGCCCAGCACTGAAAGCAAAAGTTCGTGAGCTCCTTTATCTCTCATTTATACACCCGCTTACTTGTATCATCTGCTCCTGGTGTTAAGTGTGGTTCAAGTTTACATGCATCAAGGTGTGTAAAGTGGCAAGTGTGAAAATGGGCGCTACCATGCCCAGCTAGACACGTGTCCCGTGAGACTGAGTTTCCGTTTTCTTCAGGTGAGCAGTCTGTCTGTAAACCTCTCCTTTCCTCTGCCCTTAGCACTGGATTTCCTGGAGCAGATTCTGACGTTCAGCCCCATGGACCGGCTGACAGCAGAGGAAGCGCTTTCCCACCCTTACATGAGCATCTACTCTTTTCCAACGGATGAGCCGATTTCCAGCCATCCTTTTCACATAGAAGATGAAGTGGACGACATTTTGCTTATGGATGAAACACATAGTCACATTTATAACTGGGAAAGGTAAGTTCCTAAGTTAGAAAAGCCTTCATTGAATTTTCAGTGGACCGTACGTTGCGTGCTATATGTTATAGATGTCTTGTTACTGTCTTTATTCAATGGCTTTTACAGAATTCAGCACTAGGTACAGCTGAGGAAATGGGAGAACATGGCTGTTTTAAGATGGTTGAAAGTCTGATTTTATAAGGTCAAATTTCTTAGAAATCGTTTTAATTACACACCTAATCTTTTTCATCATGGGAATAAAACCCAGGGCCATGTGAGAAACATGCACTTTACAAAACCTGGATCCATGTATCCCTGTGTCTGAATGGAAATGTTCTTTGATTCCTTGTATGTGTGACAATTGAATTGTTGGCCAGATGACAACAAATTAGAATGGGTCGGCTATGCACTGAGTAGAGTGGGTGACACCCACGACAGTGCTCCTTGCCTTAGCCACCTCTTGGCGTTTCAGCATCTCTACATTTCTGGGGATGTATAGCTGTGTTATCCTGCTTGCAGTGAGTTCATCAGGGTCAAGGTCTTCAGGGGATTTGATTGTAGCTTGGACTGAGAATCACAAATGAGATTTAAGTTCTCAAGTTTTTGTTTTGAAAGAAATGGTTAAACTGAGCACAGTGACACCTGTCTGTCATGTGGGGTACTTTCTGCCTTATAGTCAGAATGGCCATGTCTCACCCCATCTTGACCCAAGGCAAATAAAGGTAGTTAAAGCAGTGTTTCTCCTCTTAATGCCGAGGTGTCTGACAGCTGGCAGGTGGGGTGAGTATGCACTTGGCATCTCCCTAAGTACCGTTGAGTACACCCAGATATTTCCTGACCGGTTCATTCTCTCGTGTTGTTGAGTCACCAATATCTTCTCAGACTCCTTGTGTCCTCCAACCGTGGTTGTTGTGGCAGTCTGCTTCCCTTTGGGTGTGGTATAGTTGCTTTGCTTTGCTGTGCTGTGTCAGTACACAAACACACCGTGACATGGAGTCCAGTCAGCCTTCCCCACTCCTCGGCTGCCTTATTATCAGTGGAACCAAGACTGGTAAAGCGCCTGCTCCAAGTTAGATGTACAGATTTTGAGCATGTGAAGCTGGAGAGAATACATTACAGATGTGCCAGCCTCCTAGATAATTACCCGTGGATAAGAATAGAACAGAAGCAAAGGATGTGAGAAGTGGCCCCCACCTCACTCAAGAACGGAGGGCCTGAGTTGCCTTTGAAGTTGGTACTTTGTGTGTTACCTTCTGGCTATGTGCACCGTGCTTTTAAAGACACGCACTCGGAGCTGGCTGTGCACAGAGTCCACATCTAGTCCAGTAGTGGGGAGGCGGAGGCAGGATGGTCGCAAGTGTGAGGTCAGCCTGGCTACCTAGTGAGTGTCAAGAAGCACTCTGTGTTTCCACAGAGCGCACTGTGCACTTGAGAGTGAGGTCAGCAGTGGAGTAACCCCTGTGTCTCCCCAGGTACCATGACTGCCAGTTCTCGGAGCATGACTGGCCTGTTCATAACAACTTCGATATTGATGAGGTTCAGCTTGACCCAAGAGCTCTGTCTGATGTCACTGACGAAGAGGAAGTTCAAGTTGATCCTAGAAAGTACTTGGATGGAGACCGGGAGAAGTATCTGGAGGACCCCGCCTTTGACACTAGCTACTCTGCCGAGCCTGCCTGGCAGTACCCGGATCACCATGAGAACAAGTACTGTGATCTGGAGTGTAGCCACACCTGTAACTACAAAACACGGTCGCCATCCTATTTAGATAACTTGGTGTGGAGGGAGAGTGAGGTTAACCATTACTATGAGCCCAAACTTATTATAGACCTTTCCAACTGGAAAGAGCAAAGTAAAGAAAAGTCCGATAAGAAAGGCAAGTCAAAGTGTGAGAGGAACGGCTTGGTGAAAGCACAGATGGCGCTGGAGGAAGCATCCCAGCAGCTGGCTGAGAAGGAGAGGGAGAAGAGCCAGGCCTTTGACTTTGACTCCTTCATCGCAGGGACTATTCAGCTCAGCTCCCAACATGAGCCTGCCGATGTAGTTGACAAGTTAAATGACTTGAATAGCTCAGTGTCCCAGCTAGAACTGAAAAGCTTGATATCCAAGTCAGTGAGCAGAGAGAAGCAAGAAAAGGGAATGGCTAATTTGGCTCAGCTGGGAGCCTTGTATCAGTCCTCGTGGGACAGCCAGTTCGTGAGCGTGAGCGGCGGGGAGGAGTGCTTCCTCATCAGCCAGTTCTGTTGTGAGGTCAGGAAGGACGAGCACGGGGAGAAGGAGAGCACGCACACCAGCTACCTGGACAAGTTCTTTAGCAGGAAGGAAGACTCCGAAGTGCTAGAAACTGAGCCAGTGGAGGAGGGGAAGCGTGGGGAGGGAGGGCGAGGGGCGGGGCTTCTGAACAGCAGTGGGGAGTTCCTCCTGAGCAAGCAGCTAGAATCCATAGGCACCCCTCAGTTCCACAGTCCAGTGGGGTCCCCCCTTAAGTCCATCCAGGCCACGTTAACACCTTCCGCTATGAAATCTTCCCCTCAAATCCCTCACAAGACATACAGCAGCATTCTGAAACATCTGAACTAAACACTCAGCAGACATTTCTTTGTTCTTCATGAAATGTGTTGTGTCTTTTTTTATCACTAATGTTTTAAGTCCTTTTTTTTTTTTTTTTTTACTTGAATCAGAAGGTGTCATTAGTTTGCAAGGATTTTTCTTAGTTCTCGGTTTGTAAAATGCAGACCTTTTTTCTACATGTGAGTTAGTTTTCGTTTGACCTGGCATGTCGTTTGCACACACACGGCATAGAGCAGACGGTGCAGGAGGAGACAGGATGCGATGCACTAGGATGAGCAGACGTTCTCATAGACCAGTGACCTGCTTCACGGAAACAAAACCTTGCCTTGAAACTTACACAGTGAGACTGTACATAATTGCATGAAAAGATCTATTTTTTTCCTGAAACATTTTTCATTCATTAGTATTTTCAAGTTTTTCATACTGTACACATTTCTTAAGACACATGATACCAGCAGCAACTGAAAACGAATGCCGAATTTGGTACACATGTGTTATCTACCTCAAGGTAACAAAAGTATGTGGCGAAACATAAACCACCCATAGTGCTCCACGGCATATGCATTTCTATCTAGCCAGCGTTTATCGTAGTAAACTATTGAAACTCGTTCACATTTATAAGTGTCCTGGTATTCATTCTTTATAGTGAAGTGTTAAATACATCACATCTTATTTATTTTTAGCAAATCAGTATATTTTCTGTATTTAATTGTAAAAGTTAACTTAGTTTTAAGTTTATTTGCAACTGCCCTTTTTTCCATTTGGCACTATGGTTTGTTGCCTGCCAAGCTGATGTGACATCAGCTTGCTCTGAGGCTGTCCATGTACGTTAAGTAAAGTACTCACTGTGTATAGGAATCTGTATTTTGGAGGTGCTTGATCTATCTACAAAGAAAAATTAGGAATTTATTATAAAATGCTCCTAGAAGTCTTAATTGTGTTTATTTTTTAAAAACTTGTAATGTTAGACTTGTGTGCATGGAAGTAATTAAGGTACATCATTATTGTAGTTTAAACATTGTACATGAAAAGCCTTCCCCTCTCCCCCCGTTTTTACTGTATGTTTTTATTGAATGATCTATTTCCCATCCCTAGGCAAGCATGAATAAAATTAGGTTAAATGTAGCATGTTGCTTCTCAATCTTTTAGAGTTTGTTTTATCTGTTTTACTTTGCTAAATCCTGTCTGTATCTTTGGTTATCCTATTTGATGGGAAAAGACAAAGAAAGATGGCCAGCAGGTGCGGCTCCTGTCTGACTCTTTAGAAGGACAGTTACCTCCAGGATGCTGTGCATGTCCCCAACACTGATAGGAGATAATACCGCAGAGGCAAAAGCTTAGTCCTCCTAATGGAAAGACTCATACCATGAGGCTGGGACAAAAAGGTAGTTGGTCTGTACGAAAGCGTCTTCCTGCTGTGCCTTCATGCATTCCAGTGGGCTAAGCCTTTATGTGTCTCAAAGCTGTTATACCTGGGAACGCTTTGAACCTTGCAGAGAAACCTGGATCTGCTCCTCCTCCCTAGATGACCACCTGGAAGCTGGGCACAGTTGACACATGCCTGGCCCAGTGTTCTCTGGGGGGTGGCAGGAGGATCAGAAGTGGAAGGCCAGCCTGGCCCGCATGAGCACGCGTCTGTAAGTAAAGGAAATGCTCTCATCAGAGGGAAGGCAAGGGTTTCTTCCTGGGACTCTTGCCCCGAGCTTATTTTATTATGGTCAACTTAGCGTCAGTAGTGGTTGAACTTTAACTGTTTGACCTTATAAAGTCATGAGAGGACGAGGAGGAGGACATAGAACTACTTTGAAACTATATAAAATACACTTGGTTTGTGGGGGGGTCAGGACTGGGTATATTTGTTCATTTTGTTTATAAGCTTCAAGTAGCCTCAGCTGGCCTGGTCTTGAGCTTCTAACCCTCCTGCCTCTGCCTGCCAAGTTGCTGGGTTTAGATGCATGAGCCATCATGCCTGCTTTAGGTGAGGATTTCGTCCAGGGTTAGCATGTGAGGCAGATGCCCTCTGACCTACACCCCCAACACCAGTCCTTATGTTTGAAATGAATTCTGTGATGTGAGGTACGGTGTGGCCTGCCTGTAATCCTGTTCCTTGGAAAGCAGAGGCAATAGGATTCCCCCACGGTCAAAGCCAGTTGGGTCTACACAGTGACGCGCCAGTTAGGCTACATTAAGATGCATCTAAAAAGGCGTACACATGAGTCTTGTATATATCATATAATTGGATTTTAGAAGCTCATTTAGCCATTTTGTCATGCAGTCAGGAATCAATCAGTTGTTGTTTCGTATCTTGTATTTTTCTTTCCCTATTTTGTTGCCTGCCTTGTGTTTGTTGGCCTGTGTGTGTGCGTGAAGGGGGGAGGGCGTTCTTATTTCTGTAGGCATTTTCTTTTCAGACACCATAGGAGTTGTATAAAACATTGGTGGTGGCATTTTGTTTTAAACTGATAGCAACTTCAGTGTGGAAGCTACTTCACATCCATCCTTGTGGAGTCAACTTCTTTTTTTTTTTTTTTTTTTTTTTGAGTCAACATTTTTACCTCTTAATTTTTAAATTGTAATTGTAAGAGAACTTTGTGTATGGGTGTTTTGCCAACATATATGCCCATACTTTTTAATTCTTTTGAGTCAGGGCCTCACTCAGTAAACAGCCCAGCTGGCCCCACATTTGCAGGCCTCCTGTGTCAGCCTTCTGAGTGCAAGGGTTGCATGTAGCTGCCACCATGCCAGCCAACAGACCGTCAGTGCGTGTGAAATACAAAAAGGCGCAAATTGGTAGCTAGAGAAATGGCTCAGGATTTAAGAGCACTGGCTGCTATTGCAGAGGATCCAGATTCATTTCCTAGCCCACAATCATCTATAACTGTAATTCTAGGATATCTAATGTCCATTTCCTGCCCTTTAGACGCACTGTGCAGCACATTATATACTCAGGAGCATGCGCACGCATGTTTTGCTTTTGAAGTTTTGGGCCTGGAAAGGTGGCTCAGTGGTTAAGAGCACTGGCTGCTGCTCTTCTAGCGCTAGGAGTGAATCTGGTTCCCAGCACCCACTTCATGCCTCACAACAACCTTTAGCTCCAGCTTTGACGGTCCGATGGCCTCTTCAGGTACCAGGCACGCAGTATTGCACAGAGATCCATGCAGGCAAAAGGCTCCTGCATGAAGAATCCAGCACAGGTTAGTGGTGCACTCACAGCCCTGGGCTGCGTGGAGAAATGTAGCAGCTCTGTATTGGCAGTGGCTTCAGACAGCTTGTTGCCTTATTTCCTGGCCTCACCAAGAGGTGATGGTGATTGCCTGTCCCATCTAGTTCTGTAAGCACATGGTGATGAAATCGTGCAGTGACAGGGATTCTCAGAACACGCTATCATTAGGCAATGTGTGATGTGCAATTTACACTGTGACCCATTGTCTAAGGAATCAGAGAGGATCACGAATCAAGCAGTGTTTTAAAAACAAAAACCTTAGCAACTTAACTTGCTTCTGAGTTAAAAGGCCTTGGTACAGCACTGCTCCTTATGTTGCTGCGCTATTCAGAAAACCTTTTTTAAAAAACCACAGACACTGTGGCGTAGTACAAAGCATGGTGGATTCCAGCCATCAAGTAGACCGGAAGTGCTTTCACCCTCTCACTTCCCACTTCCTGTTAAATTCAAGGCCGGTAGCATATAGGCTTTGCCCTACACAGGCGTGTCAGGTACAGCGGCTCATTTCAGTCATTGACCTCATGCCTGTTTGTGGTCTGAGTAGAGACCACTGAGCTTGGGGCAGGGAGGTCTGAATTCTGGGTCACCTCTTCCTGTCACTTGGTTGTCAGTCTTGGTGGACCAACACTCTTTCTGTTTGAGACAGGATCTATGCCGCCTGCAAGAGCTAGCTTGCTTTCTTTGTTTCTCTCTTTCTTTTTCTTTCTTTCTTTCTTTCTTTCTTTCTTTCTTTCTTTCTTTCTTTCTTTCTTTCTTTCTTCTTCAAGGCAGGGTTTCTCTGTGTAGCCCTGGCTGTCCTGAACCCGCTATGTAGACCAGGCTGGCCTTGAACTCACAGCGATCTGCCTGCCTCTGCCTCCGAAGTGCTGGGATTAAAAGTGTACGCCACCACCGCCCGGCCACCTCCTGCTTTCTAAGTGTCACGATTATGGATGTGCAGTGTCACACCTGGCCCAGAGTTCCTTTTGAACCTGGAGATGCACAGCACCTGAGCCCACCAGTGCAGTCGACCCAGGAGACCCGGCCAGGGTAGTGTGTTGAGTTGTGATAGCACTGTACACTGTAAGAGCTCAAGCATCAAACCGTGAGGGAGCAGCTTTTCCAGCGACTCTCCCCTTTAAAGAGACTGAACTTTTTGCTCGACCTTGCTGCCAAGTAATAATATGCCTTGAGATCTCAAATAAAGCTATGTACTCAGTGCGCTGCCCTACTGTGTGCTCAACCTGTTTTAAGTCTAAGCTGCCTTTAAGAGAACTATATAAGCGACCTTATGCCTTGGATTGCTCATGCAATCAGCTTTAACATCCTAAGCTAAGGGCAGAGCTTTACTCAGGATTTAAAGACTCAGATCCATGACCCTGACCCAGAATGGAGAAATGGAGGAATGGGGGGAGGGAGAAAGAGAGATCATTTGCTGAAAACAGCCAATGGATTGAAAGAAACTTTTAGGGTTTATTTGTTTTGTTTTTTGTTTGTTGTTGTTGTTTTGTTTTTGAGGCAGGGTCTTTCTACATATTCCTGGCTCCTCTGGAACTTACTAAGTGGACCAGACTAGCCTCAAACTCAGAGATCCACTTGTCTCTGCCTCTTGAGTGCTAGGATTAAAGGCATATATGACCACACCAGCAAGAGAAATTCTGAGGCCTGCAGCCATGGCTCAGTAGCTAAGAGCACTTGCTGCTCTTGCAGAGGACATGATCCCAGCACCCATATGGGGCAGGTCATGGCCACCTGTAACTCCAGCTCCAGGAATCCATACTCTGGCTTTTGTGGGCATTGCACACATGTGGGACACACACACTTTGAAAAAAAATTTTTTATTATGGGTGCAGGTGTTTGGGTTATATGTATGCCTTGCACCATGTGGGTGCCTGGTGCCCACTGAAGTCAGAAGGCAGCATTGGACCCTGGAACTAAAATTTCAGGTGGTTGTGGCTTCCCACCTGGATGCCTGGAATTGAACCTGGGCCCTCTAGAATAGCAGCCAGTGCTCTTAACTACAACTTTTCCAGCCTCTGAAAGCAAATTTAAAACAAGTATCCACCATAAATACCGTAAATACCATGTGGATCTAGCTTGATTATGTGTTTGTGGTTCTTGAGTGCTATTCTGGGTCAACAAGTAACTTTTGGTAAAGCTATTAGATTCCTTTTATAAATTAAGATAACTTTACATGTGTGTTTTGATGTGTACCACATGTATACTTGATGCCTGTACAGGCCAGAAAAGGTGATCAGATCCATTATACTGGAGTCACAGGTCCTTTGGAGCTGCCCTGTGGGTGCTGGGAACTGAACCCAGCTTCTCTGGAAGAGTATTGAGTGCTCTTAACCGCTGAGCCATCTTTTCCTGCCCCCCCCCCCTCAGTTGAAGATTTCTGTAAAAAAGATTTCTTTTTGTTCTTTTCCCATATCATGCTTTCTGTGCTGTTTAGTAAATATAGAGCAGAACCATTTGTTGGGGACAGACCATTTGTTGGGGACAGACAGATTTCGAACAGACAGGCCACAAACCACAGACAGAAATCAGAGAATTTACATTTGGGCCCACTCTTGGTCTAAACTACTCCAAGAGGAAGATGCTTCATTCCTCAATGTGACATCACAGAAGCCATCAACAGACCGTCCTCACACAGCTCGGCGATGTCTGGGTTGGGCTAGACTCAAACCTTTTAACCACACTGGGAAGCTTTTTGTTTTGTGTACCAGTGTTTGTTGATGGATAAAGAACAAAAGCATTGGAATCTGGAGGTTTGCTTGTCAAGCTCAGTGCTCACAGGCCTGAGATGGTCTCCTTAAATTGGCCAAGAGTGGCATTTTGGCTGCTCTTGGCCTCCATCTGGTCATCATAGGGTTCCTGAGGGAAGGGGTGGGATTTCACCAGTCACCTTATAGCAGTATCTGCATTGCAATACAGCGGCCTGCCACGGTGCGTACTGGTGCCACTAACCTCACCAAGCAGATGTGCTCCATGTGCAAGTCAGTGCCTGGAGCCCCACCCCCACCCCCTGCGCTGCTGCAGGCCAGGGGATGGGATTTTAAACTCCATCCCAAGCCTCTTTTTCACATCTAACTTAGACCTCAAACTGAGGTCTGTGCATTTCAACTCCTGCCTTGTGCTCACCGCTCCCATGCCTGCTTTACTGGAAAACCTCTCGCTAACTCCAGCTGCAACTGAAAGAAATGGTGCACTGGGCAGTATCACCTGGTGCTTGAGTCCAGTCTGAGCCTCGAGCTTTGTCCTTGCATAGGTTTGTAATTAGTAAAAGAGGGCCATTGATACACAATCCATAGGTTATTCTAAGAATTACATGAGAACACTATGAATAAGGTTAGCATGATGCTTGATACTTAGTATGTGTGTAATTTTTATGTATGTGAGTTCTGTGTGCATGTTTGTCTATGTATCATCTGCCTAGTGCTCAGAAGTCAGGAGAGGTTGTCAGATCCCCTACAACTAGAGATAATGACAGTTAGCTTCCGTTTTGATGCTGGGATTCGAACTCAGGTCCTCTGGAAGAGCTATCAGTGCTTTTAACCTCTGAGCCACCTTTCCGGAGCCAGATTTATTTTTAAAGTATGTATCTGAGTATATGTGGGTCTGTGCGTGCGAGTGCAGTGCCCATGGAGGCCAGGAATATTGGGTTCCCCCGAAGCTGGAGTTACTGGCAGCTAGTAGCTTCTCAGTGTGGGTACTGGAAACCGAATTCAGGTTTTCAGCAAGAGAAGTATGTGCTCTTAAGGCCACTGAGCCATCTCTCCAGTCCCCCTTAGTACATTCTTATTGTCCATTTGTTATTGGAGTTGGGGTCAGCTTAGGCCCCCTGAGTCCTTTAAGAGGCCAGGCTCAGCCATCTCCCTTCAAAGGGCCTGCTGACGGGACAGGCTAATACTAAAACACAGAAAAGGAACACATTTGGAAGATGAACAAATCAAGAGGTCCAGAGACCACCCCAGCCCCTCCCAACCCATTTTCTGGGTCCCAGCATTGAGATTCTGGTTTAAGTAAGGGGCCAGGTGTGCAGAAATCAGCTGTCAAGGTGTGGTCCTGCTCAGCATCACTGCTTGGGCCCACGTCGTCTCTTCCTCAAGACAATCCGACAAGCTGTAAGTCTGCTTCTAGGAGACAGCTTCCCACCCCGAGGCTGGTGCCAGCCTTTAGCTTTTCCTTCTAATATGAGACAACTTGGAAAATTCCAATTCCTAGGAGTCCGTTGTTTCAATAGTCTGATGGACTCAGGGAGGGCTGAGGAGGGGGGGGACCAATATATCTTCAGAAATCTGTCCTGCCAGGACTGTTAGTTCTTCCCAGATCAGACAGAAACACAGAAAACCCGACTGCCTTTAGTAAGCTTGTTGCATTAAAAAACTCTGGTGTTGATGGTCAGGGCTTGTGCTGCAGCTCTGGGTTTACTTTTCATCCTTTCTCACCAACCCAGACTCCTGCTTGAAACAGCCCCATGTGGGCAGCTTTGCATCCCTAAAGGCCTGATTCACATCCACTGCTCAGGTCTGCTGTCCCCGACTAAAACAAAAAATCAGGCAGCTGGAAAAAGTCCTGGGGTCTGGACCGAAAGCCTTTCTTCCCTTCAGGTTGCAACCTGCTGTCTATAATCTAACGCTAATAACTCAAAGCTCTTTTAAAGGGGGGAAAAAGGTCTTGGATAAATATGTTCCTTTCCTGGAAATCATTGCCATGTCCATCAGTGGGTCCTGTGGTGATAGCAACACTTGGCCTCTCACTCCCTTCCCTAGCTCTGGCCACCATGATGCAGCCTGCCAGTGAGGGTTTGAATAGCATCCTGACAGGCTCCCTGCTGCTGCCTTCATTTCCTATAGCTTGTTTGTTTTGTTTTGTTTCTCTGTGTAGTCTTGGCTGTCCTGGACTCTACTTGTAGACCAGCCTGGCCTCAAACTCACAGTGATCCACCTGCCTCTGTGTCCCTGAGTGCTGGGATTAGAGGCATGTGCCACCATGCCCGGCCTATGGTTTATTCTTTTTAAAAAAATATTTAATTTTAATTTATGTGCATTGGTGTGAGGGTGTCAGATCTTGGAGTTACAGAACAGTTGTGAGCTGCCATGTGGGTGCTGGGAATTGAACCCAGGTCCTTTGAAAGAGCAGGAGTGAGTGCTCTTAACCACTGAGCCATCTCTCCAGCCCCATATGGCCTATTCTTTTTTTTTTTTTTAAAGAGTTATTTACACAGTATTCTTCCTGCATGTACGCCTGCACACCAGAAGAAGGCACCAGATCTCATTATAGATGGTTGTGAGCCACCATGTGGTTGCTGGGAATTGAACTCAGGACCTTTGGAAGAGCGGTTAGTGCTCTTAACCTCTGAGCTATCTCTCCAGCCCATATGGCTTATTCTTAATCCACAACTAGAGTAAGCCATTTATTTATTTATTTATTTATTTATTTATTTATTTATTTATGTCACTTATTTGCTTTTGGCTTTTTTTTTTAAAGATGTGATCTTATTCTGTTGTCCAGGCTGATCTAACACTCAGTAGTTCTGCCTTAGCCTCCCAAATGCTAGGATAATAGGTATGAACTGCCATGTCCAGCCAGATGGGATCTTTTTTTTTTTTTTAAGATTATCTGTCGGTTCATTTATTTGAGTGTGTGTATAGTGTGTGTGTGTGTGTGTGTGTGTGTGTGTGTGTGAGTTTGTGTATGTGTATGTGCATGTGTGAGTGATTATATGTGTGCATATGTGAATGTATGAGTGTGTATGTGTGTGTGTATATGTGTGTGTGTTGCTGAGGATACAGAAGAGACAGATTTCCTGGAGCTGCTAGAGTTACAGGTAGTTGTTAACCACCTGATGTGGTTGCTGGGACCTGAACCCAGGGCTTCTGTGAGAGCAGCAGGCACTCTCAGCTGCCCCACTATCTGCTCTCCAGCCCACAGGCCGATCCTCTAAACTGTTAGGCGGCATCACTCCTGGAGCTCCTCAGTGTCATCTCCCTTAACCTGTAGAGGCCCCTGAGGCAGATCCGTCTTCCACTCCTCTGTCTACATCCGTGACGTGAGTAGTTTGGCCCAGACTTACTTCCTGGCTCTCCTTCCCACTGCCTGGAAAGGTCTGGGTACAGTTGTGTCACTGTCCCTCCCTTTATTAGAAATCTAGTCAGTCTTGCACCAGCGTCAGGCCTGGTGAGCACACCTGATCTTGAGGGATCTCCACACACCATCCCTAAACCCCAGATCTAGTCTGGGACCCATATCTAGTGCCCTGGCCTAGTTTACTGAGGTCCCAACATTGAGGTTCTAGTCAGGAGGCACATTGTACACGCCAGCACAGGCTCTCCTCTTAACCATCTGGCTTAATCTCTCTGTGGCATATCCAATCTCCAGACACAGTCCAACCTGCAGGTCTTGAGCCAGGGCCAAGCTTGATGAACTGTCTGGTTCTATCCATACGCTCTCTAATCCCCGCGTTAGTCTGAGTCCCACATCTAGGGCTCTGGCCTAGTCTGGTCAGCTTCGCCCATGCCACACCCAACTGCCAGGCTTTGGCCATGACCCACTTTTCCTGCCAGCCCAGCCCAGCCCAGCCCCACCTTCTACCACATGACTTTGGCCTGTGCTACATGCACCCTCCAGGTCCAACAGGAGCAGCCCAGCCCGGTGACTCCATATCTGACACAGAGCTAACAAAAGGACGCCACCTGCCCAGCCTTTATTGCAACAATGCAAACAATATTAAAAGAACATGCATAAGCTTCAAAGAATTCAAGGAGCTTGAAGTTAATACAAATGGCTTAATGAACTTAAAATATAATGAAAGAATAAACGTTGGCCCGATGCCCAGGAAAAACACAAGCATCATTCTGAATGAAATGACAATCTAGAATTTGAAAACTAAATTCAGTAATGAGAAAATATGATGAGCACATGAGCTGGAATGAAGGTGGAATTAAAATAACCTACCTGGAAAGCGGAAGGGGACTCTCACAGGTAGAACTGGTCCAACAGAAGACAGAACATCAGGGCTTAAAGATCAGGCAGATGAACTGGACCACGCAAGCAAAGAACGTGAAACACACACACGGCAGGGTGGGACACAGACCAGATTTTCAACAGGATCATAAAAGACTTCCTCAAACTAAGGGAAGACATACCCCATGCCGGTACAAGAAGTGCATAGAACATCAAATATTCAAGACCAGAAAGTCTCTTCAAGTCATAGCACAGCTAAAACACTCTGTATACAGCAGAGTATTGGAAATGGCAAGAAGAAAAAAGTCATACACAAAGAACATTCTGTTTTTGTTTTTCGAGACAGAGTTTCTCTGTGCTGGCTGTAGACCATGATGTCCTCAAACTCACAGAGAACTGCCTGCTTCTGCCTCCCAAGTGCTGGAATTAAAGGCCTTAGCCACCATGCCTGGGTAACATCTGGTTTTTGTTTGTTTGTTTGTTTTTGGTTTTGAGACAGGGTTTCTCTTATAGGCCTGGCTGTCCTGGACTGGCTTTGTAGAACAGGCTGGCCTCAAACTCAGAGATACGCCTGCCCCGGCCTCCGAAGTGCTGGGTTTAAAGGTGTGCCCCACTACATCTGATTTTTTATTTTTATTTATTTATTTTGGTTTTTGAGACAGGGTTTTCTCGTAATTCTGGATGTCCTGGACTCACTTTGTAGACCAGGCTGGCCTTGAATTCACAGAGATCCACCTTTCTCAGCCTCCTGAATGTTGGGATTAAAGGTCTACGCCAGCACATCTGATTTCTTTTTTTTTTTTTTTTTTTTGCATTTTTAAAAATAATTCACTCATATTACATCTCAATTGTTATCCCATCCCTTGTATCCTCCCATTCCTCCCTCTCTCCCGCTTTCACCCTACTCCCTTCCCCTATGACTGTGACTGAGGGGGACCTCCTCCCCCTGTATATGATCCTAGGGTATCAAGTCCCTTCTTGGTAGCCTACTATCCTTCTGAGTGCCACCAGGCCTCCCCATCAAGGGGACGTAGAAGGATCCAGAGGGTCCTAGAAACCTACAAGAACAACACTATGACAGGCAGATCTGGACCTAGGGGTTCTGCTCAAACTATGGCACCAACCAAGGACAATACGTGCAGTAAGCATCAAACCCCTACCCAGATCTAGCCAATGGACAGGGCATCTTCCACAGTTAAGTGGAGAGTGGGGACTGACTTTCACACATCTGATTTCTTAATGGAAACTTTGAAGGCCAGAAGATCCAGGAGCAATGCATTCCAGTTTCTAAGAGACTATAGCTGCTAGCCTGGACTGCTATACCTAGCAAAACTATCTGCATAGTTGAAGGAGAAAGGAAAAAAAGTGTTGTTGTTTTTTTTATACAAACGAGCTTAAAAGAATTCATAGCCTGCATATCAGGTTTAAACAATACTTGAGCAATACTCTGGCCTGATGAGAGGAATAAGCATAGCCAAGGGGCTATAGGGGAAAAAAAAAAAAACCCAACAACAAATGAAGCTGTAATCACTGAAACCAAGTACGACTAAGAACACAGATGCCAATAAGACAAATTAATGACTGCATCCAATGTGCACCTTTCAAAAATAACTTTAAATATTAATGGCCTTAACTCTTTAGTCAGAAGACACAGGCTGGTTGAATAGATTAAGAAACAAAGTCTGGGGCTGGAGAGATGGCTCAGGGATTATGAGCAATGGCTGCTCTTCCAGAGGACCCAGGGTCAAGTCATTGCACCCACCTGGTGGCTAGTAACTGTAGCTCCAGCTCTTGTCTGGCCTCCGTGGGCACTGCACACATGTGGGAAACAGTCATATATGCAAGCAAACCACTCATACACATACAAGAAAATAAACTTGGCATGACAACATGTGCCTTTAGATTGAGTAGTTGGGAAGCAGAGGCAGGTGGGGTCTCTGTGACTTCAAAGTCAGTCTGGTCTAGAGAGTGAGTTCCAGAAGAGCTAAGGCCTCACAGAGAGACCTTGTCCCTCAAATAAGTAAACCAATTAATAAACCTCAAACTTGAAAGAAAAAGAACTACAAGAGAAGCCCTGTCTCAAAAAACGAACAACAACAAAAAAAAAAAAAAAAAAAAAAAAAGAAAAAAAGAAAAAAATCTTTCTGCTGTCTACAATAAACTCATACTAATAAGCTTTAAAAATAAGGGCCATCTTAAAGCGAAACAAAGGAAAAAGCACTCCAATCAAAAGGAACCAGAAAACAAGCAAATATTGTGCTGACATCTGGCAAAATTGATTTTACACTAAAATCAATCAGAAGAGATAAAGAAGGACGCTTCATTCTAATCAAGGGAACAGTTAAGACATTACAATCATAAACATATGTACACCAAACTCTGATGCATTCAATCTCACAGGAAGTGTACTACTGCAACTAAAGATACAGACTCACATCTTTTTAAAATTTTTATTTTCTTTTATGTGCAGTGGTGTGAGGGTGTCAGATCCCTCGGAACTGGAGTTACAGACAGTTGTGAGCTGCCATGTGGGTGCTGGGAATTGAACCTGAGTCCTTTGGAAGAGCAGACAGTACGCTTAACCACTGAGCCATCTCTCCAGCCCCCTAGATTCACATAATACAAGACTTGTCACACAAACCCACTCGAGTGAGATATTGATGGTTTATTAGAACTCCAGACCCCAAGACTGACTATGGCCAGGGACACAGTGGACTCAGAGTCAAATTGTGACATTGGCCTGCTTCTAAAACCATAACCAGGTACCAACCAGGTAACCAGGTGGGAAGCAAGGGGAGGGCAGCAGTACATCACTTTGATTAGCTAAACACAAGAAGAATTGTAGGCTTTGTTTCTTTTTTTTTGTTGTTTGTTTGTTTGTTTGTTTTGTTTTTTCGAGACAGGGTTTCTCTGTGTAGCCTTGGCTGTCCTGGACTCACTTTGTAGACCAGGCTGGCCTCAAACTCACAGTGATCCGCCTGCCTCTGCCTCCCGAGTGCTGGGATTAAAGGCGTGCGCCACCACGCCTGGCTGTATGCTCTGTTTCTTAACAATTAAACTTTATTATACAACCCAACTAGCTTACATAAGAGGGGGAAAAGGTTAAAGGGAAAAAAGAGTGAACCTTCCGGTATCCGTTCCATGGGATGGGTCCCTAGGTGTCTCTGGCCCGTGTACTGGTTTGGCCTGTTCGCTGATCCACGTGCGCTCAAGCGGTCTGCACCTGCCGCTGCTCTCTCCTCTCTGCCTGTCTGTGTCACGTGGGAAGGGTGGTCTCCTTCTGCCATTGAGGGTCAATTAGAAAAATAGTAGTCCAGGTGGAGTCCCCAGGTCTGCTTCCTGAATTCCAGGCCCAGGATGGCTCCACCCCAGTCTATCTCAGGGTATCTATGGGGTGTCCAAGGGTAAAGCCCGCCAAGATTGCTTTCACCTGTGACAAAGCTTACAGTCTTTCCCACAAAGACTCAATTTTGTTGTAAGCACGATGTCCAGCATTTAAAGCTGATTGGCTAGGATTTGGACGTGGGGACTTTTCAGTTCTCCACTCTTGTGGGAGAAAGGAACATAGCAGGGTATTGTGGTTTTAAGTACTACATAAATCAATAATTCAAGTAGAATGCCAACAAGTATTGAGTTATAAGTAAAAGGCTATTCAAGCCCCCAAGCTTTTGGATTTGTTTTTTGTTTGTTTGGGTTTTTGTTGTTGTTGTTGTTGTTGTTGTTGTTGTTGTTTGGTTTTGAGACTGGGTTTTTCTGTGTAGCCTTGGCTGTCCTGGACTTGCTTTGTAGGCCAGGCTGGTCTTGAACTCACACAGATCTGCCTGCCTCTGCCTCCTGAATTCTGGGATTAAAAGTGTGCATCACTATGCCTGGCCCCATCTCATCTTTACATAGAAAATAAAACTATCCTAAAATTCATTTGGAACCATAAAAGACCTGGAGAAGCCAAAGAATTCCTGAGTAAAGAACAGTGCTGGAAGGATTACAGATTTTAAGATATATTATAGGGCGATAGTAATAAAAATGGTAGGATAGTCAGGCGGTGGAGGTGCACACCTTTAATCCCAGCACTTGGGAGGCAGAGGAAGGCAGATCTCTGAGTTTGAGGCTAGCCTGGTCTACAAAGCAAGTTCCAGGACAACCAGGGCTACATAGAGAAACCCTGTCTCAAAAAAAAAAAAATCATTAAAACTGTATGGTACTGGCACAAAAATGGATGTGTAGACCAATGAAACAAAGTAGAAGAACCCAGTGTGAGTACAGAATCTTTAACAAAGAATGCTAGGGAAACTGGATGAAATTAGACCTGTATCCATCACCCTGCACAAAAATTCATATGGATCAACCTTGTTTTTTTTTTTTTTCTTCAAGACAGGGTTTCTCTGTATAGCCTTGGCTGTCCTGGACTCACTTTGTAGACCAGGCTGGCCTTGAACTCACATCAATCTACTTGCCTCTGCCTCCCAAGTGCTGTAACTAAAGGTGTGCGCCACCACACCCGGCTGATCAAACATCTTAATGTAAAACCTAAAACACAGAAACTGTTGGAAGAAAACATAGGAAGTCCCCTCCAAGATGTTGATGTGGGAAAGGGCTTTCTGAATACACCCCACTTGCTTAGGAAATAAGTCCAACAATTGACAAGTGGGACCTCATAGGACTTAAAAGTTCCTGCGTAACAATCAAAGATTGAAACGAAAGCCCAAAACGCAGGAGAGAATCCATGTTAGCTATCGATCTGGCAGGGGCTTGATACCCAGAATGTATAAAGAACTCAAAAAACAGACTCAAGGAAATGAGCTGCCCATTCACAAAGCAGACTATGGAGCTGAACAGAGATTCACCAAAAGAAGAAATAAAAATGACTATCAAATACTTCCAAAGTGTTCATTATCCTCAGCAAATAGAAGAATACACATTCAAAGCAGCTTCGAGTTTCAGCAGAGTGGCTAGGATCAGCTGAACAACTGACAGCACGCAAACGCTGGAGAGGGCGGGTAGGAAGGAGAGGGAATACTCACCTAGCTTGCTGGAATTGCAGACTGGTCCGGCCGCTGTGGAAATCAGTGTGGGGAGTGCTCAAAAAGCTAAAAATCCACCCACCACAGGGCCCAGTCGCATCACTCCTTCACATATGACACCCTTCCCCACAGATACGTGCTCAGCCGGGTTCATAGCCACCGTACCCCCAAGTGTTAGAAAATGGGGGTACATATACACAATGGTATACGATTTGGTCGTAAGGTAAAATGAAATTTGCAGGTACATGAATGGAACTAGAAAGAGATTTTATCGAGCGAGGGAACCCAGGCATGTTCTCTCGCATCTGTGGTTCCTAGGTCCGTATCCTCAGATGTGCGTATACAGCCTGGAGTAAGTGCAGAACACAGGAAAGTAAAAGGGGACAGTGGGCTTGGGGGAGAAATACAGGAGAGGGGGAAGGGTAAAGTGGAGGTGGGGGAAGGAGGGAAGACAATACAGAGGTGGGAGGGAGAAATAGCTAACACTAAGGATGTTTGAAAAACCGTAAGGAATCACACTGTTAACCTAAAGTTATTTATATAATACATACATACATACACATAAACAAATATAAGTATTTTAAATGAAGTTAAGCCTTCTGGGATAACCTAATAAAAAAAATGTCAGTACCAGGCACGAGAACCGCGCCCCCACCTTTAAAGTTGTTGGTTAGGTGTGTCCAAGAGACTCCCAAAACAATATAGGTTATTGCTCTTGCCTTTGGTTGCCTCCCAGAGGTCAAAGGTGAGTCCCTGTTGTTGAAGACATCATGCACTTTGGACACAGAACTTGGAGGATTCAAGCTGGATCTGACTTGAAAGCCTCCACCCTGAGGAGGAGCTTTCATAGCACCCAGGATGTTATGCAACCTGCCAAGGGAGGGAAGCACCAATAATCCTACCCAGTTTGTGACGCCTGTGAACAACATATCCCTAAAGGTGCAACGTGGCACTCATATCTTGGTGATAATCAACAGCCATCTGTGTGGCCTTGGGCTCACTCGACAGGAGAGAAGTCATACCTGGGGCTAGTGAGGCCATGGCTCTTGGAGGAGAGCCTTCAGTCAGTGCTCTATGAGAGCAGCATACTTCCTGTGTTCTAAATACTTATGCTTACACCTACGGACAAGTGTAGCCCTCCCCCTCATCAAAGAAGCTTCTCTTTGCAGCAGGCAGAGACCATTACAGAAAAACACAACTGTCAAAATGCAGAGGACAGCCGACTGCTCATGGGCTGCCCAGCCACAATGGCTACATATGCAGACGCAAAACAACTCCTGCACCTAAGGCTCAAGAAACATTATGGGCCAAGCGTGGTGTCACACGTCTGTAATCCCAGCACTCAGGAAGGCAGAGGCAGGTGGATCACTGTGAATTCGAGGCCTGTTTGGTCTACAAAGTGAGTCCAGGATAATCAAGGCCACACAGAGAGACCCTGACTTGAAAAAACAACAAAACAAAACCACCACCAACAAAAAAAAGAGGGTAGGAAGATTTTTTAAGAGCCAGAGGAATAAAAAGTCTGCTGTGAGATTGTGTCTCCTAAAAAATGAGGAGGAAGCTACACACTCATGATGTATCAACAACATGGCTGCCTAACCAAGACCTGTTCAAGAACAGTGCCAATATGGATTCCTAACCTCGAGGGTGGGAATCTCATGGGGCCCCATTCCTAGACAAAGAACTACAGGCAAGGAAAGGGTTTAGTCCTCCCAAGGGATGAGCCCCCTAATTAGTTATCCAATAGTAAGTGGTCAGCCCTGCACTCATACATACAAGCAACAATAAACAGCCTCAGCAAGTTGTATTTATGTGTTTTGTTATATTGTAATACATTATGTTATAATTATATTGTAAAATATTATAACTATGTTGTAATATTTATGTATATAGTAATTTATTACATATATTATATAATAGGATATATAAATATATAAATACAAATTATATGTATATGTGTATATTTATGTATATGTATGTATATATATACATATATATGTATATATATACATACATATATATTTATGCCATGATTTTGAAAAGAGGGGCATGAGAGGGTTGGAGGGAGAAAAGGGAGAGGAGAAATGGATGAAACTATATTTTAACTTAAAAAGAAATCTGCCTGGGCATGGTGGCGCACGCCTTTAATCCCAGCACTCAGGGAGGCAGACGCAGGCGGATCACTGTTGAATTCGAGGCTAGTGTGGTCTACAAAGTAAGTCCAGGACAGTCAAGGACACACAGAGAAACTCTGTGTTGAAAAACAACAACAACAACAAAAACCAAACCAAAAACCAAAAACCAAAAAACCAAACCAAAACAAAACAAAAAATAAAAATGAACAAGAAGTCTGCTCTTACTGCAGCTGTCCCTGCCAGTGTGTGCACACCAGCACTACTCCTGTACTCCTGTCCTTCCTGTGCCCTGCCCTGCTTGAGTTTCCTTTCCAGCCCACAACCACTGATAACACCACACACTTTTAGACCATCCACCTATCTAGTTAGAGAATAAGCCCCTTGACGCAGGGCTTTGTCTACACAGTCTCTCCACCACCCAACAGTGCCTGGCACACGGACCCTTAGTATTTACTAGCTGCATGGCAGCATGAAGAAGACGTCCCAGACTTCTCAGTCAGTGATGCTTTATGACCATTCTGCGTTTGCTCCTTGGAGGGACATCTTATTGTGTTTGTAGTCATCAATTTTCTATAATTTGTAGGTGGCCCAGAGGTTTGGGAGCTATTTAGATGTGACTCAGTAGAAGAGCAAGCTCTGAGTTGTAGTCCCAGAAGCAGTTGGAAATTCTGGGAAAACATAAGCCTGCCTCTGGCTGGTTTATTACCCTTAATTGCATTTTCAAATGTGGGTGCAGCTCAGGTTAGCAGTTTCGTTGCTTTTGACTCAGCTGTTCCACGGCTTTCCCAGCTCTTAGCGGATGACTGTACCTGTCAGTGTTGCACAATGCGTCCGTGACCTAGTTAGGACAGTGCCAGTCAAGTTTGTTTCCAAGTGTCCTGTGCGCCATCTCTCTGTCACATGAGCCAAGGTCCAGATTACACAGTTAGCCAAGGACCCTTGGCAGCAGACCACCTGTGCTATCCTTTCCAAAAGGAGACATTTCTCATGATTCAAGGAGGCTTTTAGGAGCCCCTCAACCCCATCTCAGGCAGAATCCGAGCCAGGCTGGGGAGGGGCACCAGCTGCAGTTGCTCATCTCTCCTGTATCCTTTTTCAGCCAAAGGCTTCCTGATACAGACGGCAGGCAGCAGGGGCTGCCCATAGCTCCGCAGATACAATCCTTCCAGCTCTGTTAGAATCCTGCTCTATGTCCATCTGGGCAGGGGCAGTGGGGGTGGGGACAGGGTGGGGGGGTGGGGGCGGGGGAGGACAGAAGGGGTGGTGCACCCTGCTATGGCCAGGAGGTAGAAACCCCACCCCTGAGAGTCAGCTTTTGATGGGGAGAGCAAGGCAGACAGCTCGGTTGTTTCTATGTGATGGTCGCCCAATGAGCCTGTAGTATGCAATAATGTGCTATGCAGCTTTGCTTTTCCTGTCTCGTCTGTTCCCAGTAGGCCTTGAACTTGTGATTTTTCTTGAGTCTCAGGCTCCCGTGTGCTCTTTATTTTTATTTTCTTAGTTCATGTATTTATTCATTTTATGTCCCAATTGTAGCCACCTCCCTCTTCTCCTCCCCGTCCCTCTCTCCCTCCTTCTTTCTCCTTCCCCTCCCCCTGAGAAAGGGGGAGCCCCTCACTGTATACAGCTTTATTATGTTTCCTATTGAACATTCAACCAGCTCTTCTGCAGGGTAGTGCCTCTTCAGCTGGCCACACTGGGGTCCTGCGGGCACAGATGTCATTAAGTCATCTCTGTTGGGTTCCAATCAGCCTCTGTTTCAGTCACAATCCCTTGACTTTAGGGCACATTTTGATATTAGAAACTTGGTGTGATTTCACTTTTCCCTAAGAGATAAAGTATAGTAGGTAGCATTTCCTTCCATCTGTAATGCAAAAATGGAGAAATTCAGTAATTAAGTGACCTGTCTGGTGGTGGTAAAATTAAGAATCTAGAATTACCTAGTTGTGTGGTGCTTTTGTTATTTTTCGGTTGTTTTGTTTTTGACTGGATTTTATACATCCCAGGCTTGCTCAGTGCACAGGAGGATGACTTTGAATGTCTGAACTGATTGCTTCTATACCCCAAGTGCTGGGATCACAGGTGGGTACCATCAAACCTGGCATCTACACAGCCTCTTAAAAGAGAAACGCTTTTGAACTCCATTAGCAGGCTTTGCAGCTCTCTCCATATTCTAATTTCAGGATACTGGTCACTCTTCAGTGTACGTCCCTCCAACAGCCCTGTGACCACTAGGTTACTTCCTGTCTCTGTAGATGGGCTCAGTATATATCTCATAATGGATTTACAAACACGTCGTCTTTGTGACTGGCTTTTATTGTTTTTTGTTTGTTTGTTTGTTTTTTGTTTTTTCGAGATAAGGTCTCTCTGTATTAGTCTTGGCTGTCCTGAACTCACTATGACTGACTTTTAGTTACCTTAATGTTTTCAAGGTTCATTGAGGTTATTAATTTCATACATATATACATACATACATACATACATACATACATACATGGTTTTGTTTTTGTTTTGGGCTGGCAAAGATGGCTCAGTGCATACACACACTTACTGCCAAGCCTGACTAATTGAATTCAATACCCAAGGACGGTGGAAGAAGAAACAGACTCGTGTCAGTTGTCACAATTGTCCTTTGACCGCCATCCTGCGTGTGTGCCTACACTCTTTCTCTAAGTAAGATGTGATAAATAAAGAAATTTAACTAAACTTTTTTTTTTTGGTTAAAATATAAAGTAATGGGTTTCCTGATATTGTGAATCATGCCTTCCTATAAATCATGTCCTTTCCCCTGTTTCCTGCTGTCTTAGTCGGTGTTCTGTTGCTGTGAAGAGACACTGTGGCCATGGCCTCTCTTACAAAGGAAAGCGTTTAGCTGGGGCAGCCTTGCAGGTTCAGCACTTAGTCCGTTATCGGCATAGTGTACAACACGTGGGCACGCAGGCAGACATGGTGCTGGAGAAGGAGCCGAGAGTTCTACGTTAGGGCCGGCAGCCAGCAGGAAAAGAGAGAGAACCTCTGGACCTGGCTTGGGCCCTTGAAACCTCAAGCCCTTCCTCCCCGCCACATGTGCGCACAGACCATGACACAGTTCCACCAACAAGGCCCATACCTCCCAATTCTTTCAAATACCGCCATGAGTCTTGGTGACTCATCATTCAAATATATGAGCACACCTGCCCACTCTGCCTGCTTCCCTCTTCCTTCCAGCTGGACCCCTCTGCTTTCTTTCTTTCTTTCTTTTTTTTCAATGTTTCTTTTCTTTTTAAAAAAATATTTTATCTAACTTTAATTTATGTGCATTGGTGTGAGGGTGTGAGATCTTGGAGTTACAGACTGTTGTGAGCTGCCATGTGGGTGCTGGGAATTAAACCCGAGTCCTTTGGAAGAATAGGCAGTGCTCTTAACCCCTGAGCCATCTCTCCAGCCCCCCCACCCCTCAGCTTTCTTATCACATGTACTCCACGTTCTTTTTTTTTTTTTTTATAAAACTGTGTTTGTTTTTCTCTTAAGCAGCTATCATACAAATAACTGAGACTCTATTATATTATTTTAACAAGCTTCACAGCACAAGAACTGAGCAGCTACTAATCTGTTCTTAACCCACTAAGCTCATTTGGCTTCCTCCCAGAGTTCATCCCAGAGATGCTTGCGCTTTGTAGCTTTCCTTGTCCCAGCTCCTCGCCTGATGTCTCTTGGACCTCTCCACGGCAGAATCCTCTACTTCCTCTTCTAACTCCTCCTCCCCTGGCTGGCAGGAAGTCCACACCTATTCTTTCCCCTGCTCAGTGATTGGCTGTCAGCTGCTTTACTGGCATATCAAGGGTGGACACTTGGGGAACAGGAGATTCTCAGAACAAGGACTGCAACCAGACGTGGGGGTATAGAAATCAGCATCTGAATTACACAATAACCTTATGCTTACATCTGCCTTCTCTTTCTCTCCCTAAGATATCTTCTTTACGTCTCATGATTGGTCGCCTTTCTGGTTTCACAGTCTGCACTCACACACCACACAAGGTTGCAGTTTTTTTTAATGTGCTACCCCCCTTCTATCATCACTTAATTTCTTTCCTTACTCAAGTAACATTCTACCATGTGGACACTATGGCTTATTTGCCTGTTCATCACTTGGTAACATTTGTATGTCCTGGCTATTATGGATGGCGCTATATATTATATATTGGTGAATAACTTCTGTTGGAAGCATGTGCTCAACTCTCTCGTGTGTATGCTTAGGTGTGGCATTGCTGGGACCCATGGTAACTCTCTAGGAAGTGTTACACTCTACCAGACATAGACTGCATTGGATGGAGGATTCTAATTTCTCTACATTCTTTCTAGCACTTGCCTATCTTTCTAAGGACAGCCACCCCACTGGATTCAAAACACCAGCTCCTCATGCCTTTGATTTCTTCGTTCCCGGTAAGTAATGAGGACGAGAACTTCTGGTGCTAATTGGTTGTTTGTGTATAATCTTTGGGGGAACGGTCTCTCCAGCTCCTTCAAAAAAGATTGTCTTTTTAAGATTATTATGCTTAATGATTCGTGTTTTAGAAGCAAATATCTTACTGTATGTATGATTTGCAAATATGCCATTTTGGAAGGCTGTCTTTCCATAGCACCATCCCTGATGCTTTCGGAAGAGTTTGTGAAGGACTGTTATTAGTTCTTTAGTGGAATTCACTAGTAAAACCATCTAGGCCTGGCTTTAAAAAAATATTACACGTACTTATTAATTTATTTATGAATTATAAATAATTAATACATGTTAACTAATGAGGTAGAGGGCTTGTGTGTGTGCTATAGCATTGTGTGGAAATCAGAGGACAACTTTGGGGAGTTCTTTGGTTTTTCTCCTTCTACCACTTGGGTTTTAGCTATTAAATTCGGGTCTTCAGGCTTGGCGGTAGGTGTCTTTTTTTTTTTTTAATTGCATATGAGTGCTTTATCTGCAGAAGAGGGTATCAAATTACATTATAGATGGTTGTGAGCCACCATGTGGTTGCTGGGAATTGAACTCAGGACCTCTGGAAGAGCAGGTGGCGCTCTTAACCACTGAGCCATCTCTCCAGCCCGGCAGTAGGTGTCTTTTTTGTTTGTTTGTTTGTTTGTTTTGCTTTTTGAGACAGGGTCTCTCTGTGTATCCTTGGCCGTCCTGGACTCACTTTGTAGACCAGGCTGGCCTCGAACTCACAGCGATCCGCCTACCTCTGCCTCCCGAGTGCTGGGATTAAAGGCGTGCGCCACCACGGCTTAACCACCGAACAGTCTCACTGGCCTGGGCCTGATTTTTGTGGGAAGTTTTGAAACCAGTTATTAGCAGGTTGATTTTTTTTTTTCTGTGTGATGCTAAGACGGACTCCTGACTCGGTCGGTTTGTTTCTAGGTGGGTAGCCAATTATTCTTACCCTACTCATTAATAATCTAGTGTTCTTCCTCGTCTTAAATGCCTAAGCATATTATTTTGGTGGTTTTGCTTGTGACTTTACTCCTGGCAAAGCACGAAGGCCATTTGCTTTATTAGTGGCCTACATTCATAGTCTTGAGGAATTCTTTGTCCTCTTGGGATGTGACGTATGGAACCAGGGGGCCAGGGTAGGGGCTGCGACTTTCCTGCCATCACTGCTCGTGGTGTGCTGAGGTCTGAACGTGAGCTGCACGCACCCGCCACTCTCTGCCTACTAGGCTGGGAGCACGCCCAGGAACACTTGATGCCCACAAAGCTCAGGGAAGAAGCCACACCCAGCCCTCCGGCCTGGAGTCTTACTTCTGGTGAGGCGCCAGACTTTGGAGTGTCCCTTGCCCCACTGGGCCTATCTGTGTCTCCTGCCTCTCCCTGGACTCATGGTGTTCTCAGACTTTGGACGTTATTTAAGAGTCTATCCCTCAGCCTTGAGAACAGTGAGTTCTGAACCTCGCTCGCTCGGATGCAGGACGTCATCCTGTCAGCAGCTCTTAGCCCTCCCGTTCATGCCTCTGCTTATCCCTGAACAATATGTTCTGATCCTCCCACAGTTGCTCACTGTACGGTCTGAACATGTCTCCCCTGGCCCCAACGCCCAGGAGATGGGATCCTCTGCTCACCCCTGAAGCACCGCTTGCCCCTTGTCGTTATTTAGGTGTCCCCTCCAACGCCATGGGGATGCACAAGAGCAAGAGGGAATGCTGGGAAGGGACCAGGGTCGCCACCCAGGGCAGCTACATGCAGAAACCAGAGGAGGCACAGACTGGGCATGAGGCTTAGGGTTAGGTCAATCAAAAAAAAAAAATGCTACACAGGCTTGCCTACAGGCCAGTTTGATGGAGGAATTTTCTCAACTGGCTCTAGTTTGCTTCAAATTGACAAAAGAAAAAAAAAAACTGACTAGAACAACCCAACCACATAGACAACTGTTGAGTTTATTGAATGTCTGTGCCTATGATTGGCAGGTCTTCCACCATAGAAATCCCTCAGGGTCTTCATAACGACGCCGTTCAGATAAAGTGTCTTCAGCCCAGCACTGTCTGCATGCCCACGCACTCAGGCCTGGCCCCGTCCACACAGAGGATTGCGTGGATAGATGCCATGTTTTCCCTTGGGCGGTGCGTGTTCCCTCTGCCCTTCTTCGCAGGCTCCGTTGTCACTTTCCTCAGGAAATCCTCTGACACTCTGGGCTTGGTGTCTCCGCCCTGTCTTCCCATGGCATCTGTGTGTTGGTATAAGCTTGGATTTCCCCCAAGTCCTCTCTGGTCAGGTCTTACTCCATTTTTCTGGCACCACTGCAAAGAAGCCAGCTGTTGCCACATAGCGGTGGAGTTTACCCAGCCTCCCTCTGCCCACATACACGGATACTAACAAGCCAAGTGTGGAGCCAGGAGGCCTGGGCATCTCTTCGGGCCTTACATAGACCAAGCGTGACAGCGTGTGGTACCCGGGCCGCTTCATCTCTCCTGAGGTGATCTGGTAGCAGATGCCTCTCTTGACTTCTCATCTCTCCGGTGCTCACACGGGGGATGGTAACTGTGAGTCTGGCTTCCAAAACTGCTAACTTTCCAAGGGTGGGCATGTGTTTTCTCCCTGGCTAGCTGAACCCAAGTCTTGCTATAGTCTACTTTTTTACTGGTTTTAGGGAAAATGGATGTTTACATTTTTTAGTAACCAAGGATACAGGCATTCAGATGTCAAAAAGCTTCCAGGCCACTCCTGAGTAAAGTTCTTAGGTGTGTCTGGCAGTTATGCAAGGTTCACCCCTCCCAGTGCACAGCTCCCCTCAATCCTGAGGCATCAGTCGCCTCACTCGAAGGCCAGGCGCCCCCTTGTGGGTGAACACAGTCTTTTCTGAACTGCCAAACTTGGGGCAGGCCTGGCAGTGCAGCTCTCCTGGGACCGCGAGGCTGATTATTGTTTAACATGTATAAAAATATATATTGTTTTGTTTCTGGTATTAAAACTGTGCCTTGCCGGGTGTGGTGGCGCACGCCTTTAATCCCAGCACTCGGGAGGCAGAGGCAGGAGGATCGATGTGAGTTCGAGGCCAGCCTGGTCTACAAAGTGAGTCCAGGACAGCCAGGGAACCCTGTCTTGAAAAAACCAAACCAACCAAACAAACAAACAAAAAAACCCTGTGCCTGCTTGTGTTATAAAATTTAGCAATTGTAATGAATTATGATAAAGTGTCAATAAAAAAGTCACCGCAATTCCCACCTTCCAAAGAGATATCGTTTTCTTTTTCTTATATTTTCAAGACAAGGTTTCTCTGTGCAGCCACCGCTCCCAGTAGAGACGTAGTTTTTCAAGCTTGGTATTTCTGGTATATTTTTTCCCAGTTCTTTCTTCCTTTCTTGTGTGTGTGTGTGTGTGTGTGTGTGTGTGTGTGTGTGTGTCTGTGTATGTATTTGTATATATGTGCCTCTGTGTATGTATTTGTATACATGTGCCTCTGCATGTCTCTCTCTTGTGTATGTGTGTGTCTCTGTGCATGTGTATGTATATGTGTAAGTATGTGCATATGTGTATATATAGGTACATGCATGCGTATATGTATGTGTCTGTGTCTCCACATGTATATGTGTATGCATGTGTATGTCTGTGTGTGTCTCTGTGTATGTATGTGCACTTGTGTGTGTGTGTAGGCCATAGATTGAGGCCATGTGTCCTCCTTGCACTCCCCACCTTGTGTCTGAAGGCAGACTCTTGCTGCCCCTGGAGCGGGCTGATTGGCTAGACTGACTGGCTGCAAGCCTCGGGGGTCCTCTGCCTCCATGTCCTCAGGGCAGAGATGACAAGCACGCAACTCAGGTTCTCCTGTTTACAAGGCTGGCCCTTCACTGGCTGAGTTGTCACCCAGCCCCTTAGTTCTTTTTCTGTGGAAATACAGGAAGTTGGCTGTACATTACTCTTTCAATATACTAGATAAAATGTTCTTAAAAGAAAATACAGAAGCAGGGGAAAAAACCCAGGAAATCCACACAGGTGTCTGTATGCAGCATATACATTAACCTACAGATTTAAAGTTGAGGTCTCTCCTCCCTTTGGTGACTGAGCCTGTGGCCTGGAAACCTGCTGCCTTGCTCTGAGCCCTGCCTTCACCTGTCCCACTTAGGGCTTCTATTGCTGTAATAAGACACTACGACCATAAACAAATCAAGTAAAGGGATTTCCGTCATCTTACAACTCTCAGGTCACACTCTATCACTGAGAGAAGTCAGGGCAGGAACCTGGAGGCAGGAACTAGAGCAGAGGCCGTGGAGGGTGCTGCGGACAGACTCACTCCTCCTGGATTGTTCAGTTTGCCTTCTTACATTAGCAAGGCCACCTTCATAGGGTTGGTTCCACCCATAGTGAGCTGCGCACATCAGTCATCCATCAGGAAAATCTGCTTGCCCACAGGCCAATCTAGTGGGAGCATTTTTTTTAAAGTAGAGATGTCCTCTTCCTAAAATGACTCTAGATTGTTTCAAGAGGACAAAACACCAGCCCTCAGCGTGTCTGCCTCCCTACCAAGGGGCTTTTCTTTTCTTTTCTTTTTTTTTTACAGAGTTAGTTGCCTTCTACCTACCACACACCTTCCTTATTGTCTTAGTTCATTGTGTCTTGGGGGCTGGAGGTTAAAGGGCTAAATAAATGCTAACTGCTCCGGGTGGCATACTATACATCCTGCTTTGAACCTTTATTCTAAATGAAGTCAGGGCCAAATGAAGGTTACTGATTTTAAGAATCTTCAAAGGGTAGCCAGGTGTGGTAGCGCACACCTGTAATCCCAGCACTCTGGGAGGCAGAGGCAGACAGATCGCTGTGAGTTCGAGGCCAGCCTGGTCTACAAAGTGAATCCAGGACAGTCAAGGCTACCCAGAGAAACCCTGTCTCAAAAGAGATGGGGGGTAGGGGTGGGGACTCTTCAAGGTCTAGAAGAGACTGGGAACTCCAAAGTGGGCCTGCTACCTCAAAATCGGTTAGTTGCCAGCACCCAAGAGTCCAGGTCTCTTTCTCACTTAAAGACACTGGCTGATACTAGTCTGGGTTGTAGTCTGGGTCATAGATTTAGAGGGTGACCCCGGCATATCTGGTCATACCAGAAAGCTGTGGAAGGCCACTACATCTACATCTACTTAGGAGCTTGCAGGAGAGCAAATGGGAAATGAAGGTACAGTTGATACAAGATTGGCTATAAATTGACAATGATTGAAGCATTGGGGGCATGTGAAAAGTCATCTTTATCTTTCATAGGTTCATATTTTGTACACGATAAAGTTCTAAAATTAGCAAAGTAAAAAATAGCTGTACCTGTTTTAATTCTGTGCAGGGGATGGAGGCTAAAGATGACACTTTATTTTTCTTTTTATTGTTTTAAAGACGACACTTTAAAATGGCAACATGGGATTGAGGCTTCCCGAGGATTCGCACTGTGTTAAGTATATTTTCAGAAATTGTTATACAGGCTGGGAGTTTAAGAGTTTGAGCTAAAGGGTGTGAATCATAAAAGCAAACAGCAAGGACCCACTTATATAGACATAAATGGATAAACCTGACGCTTCATCTTCGTTGTCAACGTGATTGGATTTGGAGTTGCCTAGGAGACACACTCTGGGAATGTCTATGAGGGTGTTTCCACTGTGCACATGGGTGGGATTATGGTCCCAAATGTTATTCATTTTTGAGATGGGGTCTTACTATGTAGCCCTTGCTGGCCCTAAACTTGTTATGTAGATCAGGCTATCTTCAAACTCACAGAAGTCTGCCACCCTGAGCCTCTCTAGTTCTGGGATTAAAGATGTGCGCCACCACACCCAGCCAAAATATTTTATGTGTATGAGTGTCTCATCTGTGTGTATGTCTGTGCATCCTATGTGCCTGTGGAGGCAGAATAGGGAGTTAGAGTCCCTGGAACTGTAGTTATTGGCGGTTGAAAGTCATTATGTAGGTGCTGGGAATCGAACCCTGGTCCTTTGAAAGAGCAGCCAGTACTCTTGCCTGCTGAGCCACCTCTCCAGTTTCCCAGATGAATGAAAAGGGGGTTGGCGCAGGAAGCTAACAGACTACCAGCACTTATTTCTACCTTCTGACTCTGCACGCAATGTGACCCGCTAACTCACAGACCTGCTGCTGTACCTTCCACGCCATGGTCGACTGTACCCCCTCTTGAATCATGTGCCAAAATAAATGCTACCTTCCTCCAAAGTTGCTTTCTAGGTGGTGATTTGGCTCCATGGGGGAGTGCCTTCTGAGCACAAACCTTTGAGTTCCACCCTCAGCGTTGAAGAAGAAATAAAATAAACATAGGTTTTAAAAGGTGCTTTCTGGGGCTGGAGAGATGGTTCAACAGTTAAAAATACCTGTTGCCCCTGCAGAAGACACAAGTTAGGTTCCCCACACCCATGCCAGGAGCTCACAACAGCCTATAACTTCAAGTCCAGGCATCTGATACCCTCTTCTAGCCTCTGAGGGGACCAGGGGACCTGTGTACCTGGACACACACACACACACACACACACACACACACACACACACACACACCATTTTTAAAAAAGTCATGTCGTGTACTTTGTTGATGATGAGAAGATTAGTGAATATGGTAAGTAATGAAAAATTATAGCTTCAGTGGGTGTAAATGCTAAGGTTGAGAGAGAAATTAGATTCTGGTTAAAAGACACTGCTGGGTGGTAGTGTCACATGGCATGCCTTTAACCAACCCCAGCACTCTGGAGGCAGGCCGACCTTTGTGAGTTTGAGGACATCCGGATAGCCAAGGCTACACAGAGGAATCCTGTCTTGAAAAACCAAAACCAAACCAAAACCACCCAAAAGCCACAAGAACAGGGCATACTTGCCTCAGGGTTCTATTCTATCTGCTGGGAGCAGATAGGAGGCAAAGCAAGTACTCGAGGGACTCCCCAAAACCATTTCTGTGGGTCAGAAGACACAGGTCACCCATATGCTGCCACCGAATATCCAGATTTCTGAGGAAGTCAACCCTTCATGCAAGGAAACACTATTACAGTCACCCAGGCTACATGTGACCCTGTGTGACCCTGGGAGAGAGGAGCCAGGGATTCCCACTTGGTCTCTTTTCCCCAAGTCTGCAAGATGCACTGGAAGGCCATGTGGGAGAGCAGGGAGTGTTTGGGACAGCCAGCCTTCTCTTGCACGTCCCCTGGCAAGTGCCATCTTTTGGCACTTTGCACACCCTTCCTCCTCCTCAAGGGGCCAGGCTCTGTGGTTACATGCCTCTGAAGGTAATTGCCACTCAGAGGGCTGCTCAGAGTTATAGGAAAGCAGCTCCAAAAGATATAAATAGCCACAGGAAAGACTGTGGTTGGAGCTGTGACACACAGCAAACCCAGTTTCTCTCTTCTTAACAACTGAGTTCTCAGAAACAGTCTTTGCTATTGAATAGTAGTGAGCTGGCCTCTGGTGGGTCACTCCAGTTCCAAGGAGGGGTCTGTCAGAGGACACAAGGATCCTGAGGATGGGCAATGGCCCCTCCCTCCTTTATCTGACCTGCTTTTATTCAGCAGGAGGCGAACCTCCTAGCCAAACTGGGCCTTTTCTGGGTGTGCAATTGGCTAAATACACATCTTTTAAATTGGATTTGCTCTCGTACAAAGCCGCTTGTTTGGCGGGTGTGTCAGTGGAAACATAGTATCACAGGCAGGCTGAAGGCTTTCCTTTCTGGAAGGCTGCAACATGTGATCTGTGCTGCTCCCCCACAACGCTGTCCTTGTCATAATTACAACTCCAATCCACCAGCTAGCTCCACCAGAAAAAAAGAAGGAAAAAAAAAAAGCAGCAAACATTAAAAGATGGAAATTAAGAAAATTAGATTGTACAAAAGGGAGGTCAACATCTAGAGACTAAAAATTGTGGGAAAGAGATCCAAGGAGCCTTTCTCAGGACGGGAGGACGGATTACCCCAGAATGAAAAACTTCCTCAACTTTGAGTGGGGTGGATGCAAACACCCACCCGTGGCTGTAAAACTTCAAAACCCATGTTAAAAAGAAGGTCCTGTATGCTCCTAGAGAGAAAACAGAGCCCCGCTCCCCCACTACACACGTTGGGAAAAAAAAAAACCCGAAAACTGAAAGAAAATGGAGAAGTGCCTGGAAATCCTGAAAAGAAGCCACAAAGCTAGAGCTGCGTTGTCTGGATGAAATGTTAGTCAGAAGCAGCATGAGACTGTCAGACGTGACCTCGGCAAGCAGTCTCCTCCTCCCTCCTCCTGGCTAGGAAGCTGATCCAGCCAGGCAAGGGCCGGAGACAAACAAACAGTGAGCTAGGACAGACACGGGAGACCCACACTGCAGGATGGTGCCTAGGAGACCCTGCAACATCACATATGAGAAACGTAATGGAAATGCGTGTCTCCAGAAGAGATTTCCACAGCTACTGGAGAATTCAAAGATGGGTCATTAAAACGTATATACAAAAGCCTGGCACAGTGGCACACGCCTTTAATCCCAGCACTCGGGAGGCAGAGGCAGGCGGACCTCTGTGAGTTTGAGGCCAGCCTGGTCTACAAAGTGAGTCCAGGGCAGCCAAGGCTACACAGAGAAACCCTGTCAATAATAATAATAATAATAAAGTGTATACGAAACCAGTCCAAAACTAATCAAGTAAGAAAGATTAAGCAATTATTAACTCTAAGAAGTAAAGCGTGAAGAAAGAAATAATCTGAGCCGAGTACATAGTTCACTTCAGGACAGCATGAGAACGCATAGTACAGATAATGAATTCTGACGGGACTAACATTATGACACAGTTACGTTGGGCGGGGCTAGGGGATGGGGATGGCAAGTGATGGGTTGGGAGTGTAAAGATAAGGATAATGCGTCACACTGAAGATCAAGAAAAGCACTCTATTTAAAGATCTAGGAGCAGGCTGGGCGTGGTCCTGGACAGCTGTAGTCCTAGATAGCACTTGGGAGGTCGAAGTGCCGAGGAATGCAAAGTCAACTTTGGCAACATAGCAAGTTCAAGGCCACTCTGTCTCAAAACAAGCAAAACCAAACCAGCTAAATGATTGAGGCAGGAAGTAAAATAATTCAAGAAAACATGAGGAAGTTTCCTGTGGGACTGGTTGGCAAGAGAAGCCTAGATCAGGTCAGTCCCTGTAACAGACCATATTGAGCTTTTTTTTTTTTTAACATTAAATTAGATAAAAAAATATTTTTTGGGGGGGAAAAGGTTGACAATTCACAGTGGATAACCTTAAGTATCTTAAGATGTGACTGAAATCTTGTATGGATCAAAGAAAGTGATTAGGCTCAAATGGAGCAGCGTTAACTGGCGCTAGTAGGTTAGTAAAGCTGTTGAAAGCCCAGAGGCACAGCCCCGCCTTCACATTAGAGCCACGTGAGAGCCCTCCCTTTCACACCATGCTCCACTTGAGCCATGGATCACTGAGACTGGCAGGCAGAGGCATCCAGAGTTTTAGAAGCACTTCAGGAGATTCTGATGTGCAGTCTGCTGAGTCTAAAGGTGGCCTGAGGAAATATTTTAAAATTTACCTCTTCAATCATTCATTCATTCTTTTTTTTTTTTTTTTTTTTTTTGGCTTTGAGACATAGGCAACCCATATACCCGAGGATAGTTCTTTATTTGTTTGTTTTTGTTTTAAACTTGCATGTTTAGTCCAGGCTGCCCCAGCCTCTGGAATGCTGATATGGTTCGCTATTTCACTCACAGCTCCATCTCCTTCCTTGTTAAAATAATTATTACTTTTTTTTTTTAAGATGGGGCTTCATGTATCCTAGGCTGGCTCAAACTCCTGATGGAGTTTAGGATGACCTTGAACTTCTTATCCTCCTGCCTCAGCCTTCTGTGATTATGGGATTGCACCAGATCCAGTTTATATGGGTGACTGAACCTGAGGGTTTGTGCATGCTGAGCAGGCAGACTGCCAATGCATCTACATCTCCATGACTTCTGGCTTCATTTTTATTTATTATAAAACTACTTGTGTGTATATGTATATATATATACATATATATATAATATGCATATATGATACGTGATGGGGGCCTTGTGCAGCCCACGGACGTCAGAGAACAACCGTACACATCAGTCTTGTCCTACCTTGCTTGAGGCACGGTCTCTTGTTTTACAAGTTCAAACTCTACACTAGCTGGCCTGCTAGCCTCTGAGAGAATTCTCCGGTCTCTGCTTCCTATCTTGAGTAGGGGTGTTGGGATTACAGACACACACAGCACCACATGTGGCTTCTATGTGGGCTCGGAGGATCTGAACTTAGGACACCAGGCTGGACGCCGAGGCCTTTACCCACTAAGCCATCTCCTTGGCTCCTCACCTGAATTTTCAGTTCTAAATGACTTCAACTCTTGTGAGGCATAGCCACAAAATACAACCGGGCTGGAGAGACGGCTCGGTGGGTACAGGCACTTACTGACAAGCCTGAGCCCTGGAGCCCACATAAAGTGAGGTGAAAGAGGAAAAGCAACTCCATAAAGTTGTCCTCTGACCTTTACATGCATGCGTGGCACTTGTCCCCAACCCTCACCCAGTTAACATACACAATAATAATAAAAACTTCAAGAGTGTTAAGAGTGTTGCAGCGGATGGGAGTTTGGTTCTGGCAGCTCACAACGGCCTAGAACTCCTGCTCCAGGAGGTCCCATGGGCACCCATGTACATGTGTGCACTCAGACACAGACACATGCGCAGCATAAAATCTTTTTTTTTTCCTTCTTCCTTTCGTTTTTTTCTTTCTTTCTTTTTCGGGACAGGGTTTCTCTGTGTAGCCTTGGCTGGCCTAGACTTGCTTTTAGCCTGGCCTTGAACTCACATCGATCCGCCTGCCTTTGCCTCCCAAATAGTGGGATTAAAGGCATGCGCCACCACGCTCAGCTCCAGGATAAAATCTTTTTGTTTTTGTTTTTGTTTTTTCGAGACAAGGTCTCTCTGTGTAGCCTTGGCTGTCCTGGACTAACTTTGTAGGCCAGGCTGGCCTCGAACTCACATTGATCCACCTGCCTCTGACTCCTGAGTGCTGAGATTAAAGGCCTGCGCCACCACCCCCACAAACAAATACTTGCAGCCATTTGAACAGGGTCTCTAACAACAGGGTGAAGGCCTCAGGGCAGGAGGTGCCAAACAAATAGAAGCCTTCCTTACGTGGGTGCAGAGAGGGGCAGAGGACGCACTGTGGGCCCCTGGCCTAGACTAGGAGAGGACTCTCCTTTCTAGCTGGTGCTAAGTCAGAGCACGAGGCTGCGTGGTGTCTGGGAAGCCAAGGAAGCAGAAGTGGCCTGTCTCAGGATTTTAAGCGCACAATTTTTGTGTTTCCCCAGATCTGGGCCAGGTAGCTTTTTTCCCCCCCCCCGTTTCTCCTTTGCAACCCTGGGGGGTTGAACCATGGAAGGAGGTGGAACCCCACATCTTTCTGGTGAAAACGCTGAATAGTAAAGCTGCTAAGAACAGTTCAGCAGATCCGCCGCCCGCCCGCTAAGCCTGCAGTTACCACAGGGCCCAGCAATCCCTAAGGGCTTGCACCCAAGAGTGCTAAAAAGCCCAAGTCCGCATAAAGACACGTAAAAGCACGCTCAGCGCTCCGCACTCACACTATCCGAGGAGGAGGGAGAGCCACCCACATTCCGGTTAGCTGTGTGTGGTAAGCGCGATGTAGCCATTAGCCTTGAGCAGGCGTGAAGTCCTGACATGCCGCATCGTGCAGAAGCCTAGGAAACGCTTGGTTAAATAAGAAATCAGACACAAAAAGCCATGAGCTGTCTGATTCCATTTATGTGAAGTGTCCAGAAGAGGCCGACCGAAAGGCAGAAGGTATCTTAGTGGTTGCTGGGGGTAGGGAAGGGGGGATCGGAAGACAGCTGATGGGTGTGCTCCATCTTTGAGTGATGGAATTAACGGGCGGTGCTGTACTACGGTAAACACACTAAAAGCCACCGAAATGCACTTTGAAATGGTGGAAAGGGCATTGTGTTGTGTGAATGTTATCTCAACACAAATGCGAGGAATAGAGCTGACAGGACGTGGGGTTAGAACCCAGCCTCTGCTCAGGCCACAGTACTTGCCTCGGGCCCACCCCTCTCGCAGTTACAGACAGGCAGGCACCTACTGAGCTAACAGACTCAACTGGGCAACTGAGCATCCAGCAAAGGGGTTATGGGTGTACACCCCGTGCCTCACTCTCTTCCCTGCCTAGTGCCTGGGAACCAGCCCAGCTGTAGGCTTCCGCCTTCCCCCATTCTCAGGAAGATATCCAAGAGACCCGCCCAACTTCTGCCACATGGGACTCCCCCAAAACTGGAATTTCCCTAGGAGTCTCATGGTAGAAAAAAGAGGTCAGAGGGCTAGCTGAGCAGATAAAGGTGACTGCCCAAAAGCCTCATGACCTGAGTTCGGTACCAGGGACCCATGTGGTGAAGAGAGAGAATTAACTCCTGTAAATTTGCTTTCTGACCTTCACACATGTGTACAGTGGTGTACACACACACACACACACACACACACACGTGCGAGCGCGATAACTAAGCAAACAAATAATAAATGTAGTTTGGCTGGTGAGATGACTTGGTAGAGAAAGGCATTTGCCACCATATCTGATAAACTGAATTTGATCCTGAAGACACATCTCCCGCCAGAAACCCTTGCTGTAGCCCACCCACCCCATAGTCAGACCCAGTTTTATGAAATGCACATTCACCCCTCATAAGGAGGGTTGGAGGGGCACCTTGCTTATTACTCTACAGGTTCTGAGAACACTGAAGAGTGGAAGGGGGAGAAGAAGAATGATTTATGAACTTTCATGCTGACTGAATGTTTAAAACAAAGAATGGTTAAGGCTGGAGAGGTAGCTCAGTGGTTAAGGGCATTGGCTGCTCTTCCAGAGGACCCCATCTTTGGTTCCCAGCACTCTTACGGTGACTCACAACCACCTGTAACTGCTGATCCAGGGGTCTAACACCATTTTCTGGTCTCATAAGCACCAGACACATATGTGGCACAGAGATATATGTACATGTATAACATCCATATGCTATTTTTAAACAAAATCCCAAACATCCGATTTTACCAATAAAGGCTCAGGAGCCAGATGCTGTGTTGCTGGCTCAGAGAAGCAGAGAAAGCACCCAGCTGACCTTCCTACTCAGCCAATGTCCTAGAAGGAAAAGGCTTCTTCTTCTCCATGCTGTCTTAAAAACCCTTCAAACTGAATGTCTCTCCTTTCTACTTCCTGTGTGTCTCTCTACCCATCCTCCAGACTTCCTCTCACTCTCTACAGTCTTTTCCTATGCTCACTCCCTGTCAACTGGTTGCTTGTTCTGCCTCTTGACCCGTGGTTGACATTATTTAATCCTGTTAACAGAAAGCTCTTGGATTGACGGTGTGTGCTAGGGCTGAGCCACACCACAACTAGAAGCAGACTTTTTCCAGTACATAATCTCGGAGCTCACAGTGTGATCAAATGTCCTGCAACATTTCCCCCCTTTGTCTAAATAAAATACTTTATCTAATAGTAATAATCTAGATACTGTCTGGTAAGAATTACATGCACAATGTCCAGTCCACTAGTACTTGGCAACCGTGGAGAAAGTACTCTATTACCCATCCTATTTTAGTGAGTCCAAAGTTCTGTATCTAAATCACTTTCTATCATATCCTGCATTTATCAACTTAGAAACATCTCTTTTTATACCTTAAAACATTTTTCTTAAATCCTAAATAACTTAATCTTAATTGTGAGACTATAACCATCTAGTCTTCAACCCCATCAGAGACCTGAGAAGGATAAATATTACCTGAATAAACAGGAAATGTAGAGCAAGCAGCTTCCAAAACTATAGAAATGACAGAGACTGCCTAAACAGTCACCCAAGATTCCTCTGCAGTGATGGAGTACCCATCTCTTTGACCTGGCCTAGAATATCTGACAGATGATGATGATGATGATGATGATGATGATGATGATGATGATGATGATGATTATTATTATTATTTTGTGTGAAGCAGGAATTGTGAGGGTCTTCTCTACCTTGTCCTGGCAGAGTTAGGCAGTTGACTTTCTTTGTGTCCTGCTTGGCCACAGCTTGGACAGCACACTGTCGGGTGAAGCAAGGGCACTTTCTTGCCCAGTGATAACTTGCCACATTTAATGTAAACTCCATAAGGAGGTTCTTCAATGCTCATCACCTTCTTTGAAGTAGAATGGGGTTGCTGCCAGGAGCTGATATGTCTCATTGTCAAAAAGTCTGAAATTAATAAAACATCTTTAAATGCCATATCCTATAGATATGAGGTTTTTGAAGACCATCTATCTCAGGGTATTTGAATAGGCAAATGCTGTTTGTCTCTAGCTATTTGCTAATTAACTAATAAAACACCTGTGATTAACTAAACTCCTACTTAATAAAACCACAAGTTTGATTGACTATTAATTTGCATTTCTTAATTATCCTAAAACAGTTTGTGGTAATAACTTTCAAAAGGACTAGAACTTTACTTTGCATTTTTAAGAATTATATAGGTACAATACTTTAAAAAGAGTTGATACATAGTATATTGTAACCAAGGGATATCATTAATTTTATATCAATATACAAAAATCTATACCAATGTAACCAAATATAACCTTAATTTGTATCAATATACAAAGATCTATACCCATGTAAGAATTTTGGCTAGCTCTATGGTTTAAGATAGAATCAATAATTTTCCCTTTTTTGCTCTTATTCCTGCATTATTCCTATACACCCCTCCTTTTTTTTTTTTTAAGTAAAAAGGAAAGATTTTAACGCTAACACAGTGAAACTGTTTACAATAATGAAGCTATTTCTACCAAGCTTTTGACAATGTCCAGCTTGGTTGTTTTTAGCAGTCCTAGGATTAAGCATTTTTGAATTCAGAGTTCTATAAATGTTCGTGTTAGTCTCCTATGAACTCAGCAACTTAAATGTCCTGACCAGTTTGTAGTCTGAAGCTGATCTTTGGGAGCTTAGTGGCAATCCTGGCCAGGCAGAGCATAGGATTCACCCAAAGATGTCCACTGTGTGTGCAGAACCTGGCAGCCGAAGAGGCACGGGGCAGTTTTCCCCAGTGGTTAGTGTTACCACAATCCAGATGGATTCGTTGTTATGGGGTTGATCTTCTTGGAGACCTAAAAGGTTACTGTTAGGAGTGGTAGAAAACCTAGACGTTGAAAATGCCATATTCAGAAGATCTCTGAAAGGTTTGAGGGCCATAATCTATCAAGTGCATTCAAGGTACATAAACTTTGTTCCTAGTTACTTGCTTTAGACTTAAACCTGAAAATACGTATAGGAAGCTGGATGAAGTTTATATATACATAATCATCTTATAGATTTAAAGATAATATTTATACTGTAAGAAAAGTTTAGAGGCGGGATGTGGTGATGCACACCTTTAACCCCAGCACTCAGGAAGCAGAGGCAGGCAGATCTTTGTGAGTTTGAGGACAGCCTGGTCTATAAACTGAGTCCTGGACAACCAGGGCTACTGAGAGAAACCCTGTCTTGAAAAACCAACCCCCCCCAAAAAAAACCAAAACCAAAACAACAACAACAACAAAAACAACAACAACTCACATTTTCATTTCATGTGAGCAAAGAAAGTGTGCCGTTGGTAAATTATCATTGAATAATTTTACTATTATTTACTTTTTCATGCCTGATCTTTTTTTTAACCATTTGTTAGTCTTTATAAGTTAGTTTGGGGTCTGGAAAGATGGGTCAGTGGTTAAGAGCACCGCTTGCTCTTCCAAAGGTACTGGGTTCGATTCCCAGCAACCACATGGTGGCTCATAACCATCTGTAATGTGATAGGGCGCCTTCTTTTGGCTTGCAGGAGTACATGCAAGCAGAGCACCGTATACATAATAATAAATAAATACATCTTTTAAAAAAAAGTGTTTAAAAAAAATAGTTTGGCCTGAGTGACCAAGCTGTTTGATGAACTATTGCCTCTCTTTATCCAGGAGATCTCTCCTGTTTGAAATTAATCTTTATCATTTTGATAGCTTTTCTTCTCCTGTGGAAACAAAAGCAAAACCTCTTCCCCAATGTAACACATATCCTGACTTCCATTCTGAGGTCAACATATCTTTAAAATATACAGGTTGATTTAATTCAGCAGTTCCCCCCTCTCCCCACCCACCCACTGTCCAATATCTCTCTGGAGCTGTTGTTCCTTTCTCATTAGCATTTAAAACTTTTTTTTTTTTTTTTTTTTTTTTTGCTTTTTTGAGACAGGGTCTTTGTGTAGCCTTGGCTGTCCTGGACTCACTTTGTAGACCAGGCTGGCCTTGAACTCACAGTGATCTGCCTGCCTCTGCCTGCTGAATGCTGGGATTAAAGGTGTGCGCCACTTACGCCCAGCTAAGACTTTTAAAGTTAATAAAGTTTTGTAATCTATCTTTTGGGGGTACATCTTTTTAAAAGTACTATTAGATCATTCTATAACTGCTTGTCCTGTAGGGTTGTGTGGTATACCTGTAATATGCTCTATGTTGTTAATATGCAAAAAAACTTTTTTTTCACTAGAGACATGTGCTGGGACATTTTCAGTCTTAATTTTTACAGGTATCCCCATAATAGTTATAACTTCTAATAAATGTGTAATTACAGAAATTAGCCTTTTCTGAAGTTAAAACATTTGCCTTTTGAAATCCTGGGTATGTGTCTATAGTATGGTGTACATATTTTAAATTTCTAAATTCTGCAAAATGCAACACATCCATTTGCCAAATTTAATTTCTTTGGGTACCTTTTGGGTTACTTTCTGCAGGCAATGAAGTTTTCGCTATATAAAGAACAGGTAGGCCTTGTAATTTCCTTGGTTTGTTGCCAAGTTATAGAAAAATCTTTCTTCAAACCTTTGCTGTTAATATTGTGATTATGATATTATGAGCCATCTAGCACATTTCCTATTAATAGCTGATCAATTTTGTCATTGCCGTGTGCTAGAGGGCCTGGTAGACCTGTGTAGGATCTGATATGTGTTGTGTACAATGGATGATTTACATTTCTGATTATTTGTTGTAGTTGAATAAATAGCAAAGTTAATTCTGAATCATCCAGAATAAGTTCAGCAGCCTCAACATGGAAAACAACTCTTTCTGCATATTGTGAGTCAGTAACTATATTAAGGGATTCAAGAAAATCTAGTTTAAAAAAAAAAGAAAATCTAATAATACCATAAGAATGGCATTCAACTCTGATTTTTGAACTGAATCATAAGGGCTCTGAGCCACTTTACTTGTTTTTCCTGACTTACAACATGCCTTTCCTAATTTATTTACATTAATATAGAATGTTGGTGCTTGAGAAATTGCTTTACCCTTTACTAGATGAGGGAGAATCCAATTAGCACTTTTTATAAATTGAAGTATCTTGCTTTGGGGATGTTTGTTGTTAATCTCTCCCCCAAAAAATTACTGCAAGCTCTTGGCCAGTGTTCCCTTTCTGCCCAAGATGAGGCAATTTCAGCGTTAGTAAAGGATACCACAATTTCTGCTGGCTCTATTCCTACTGATTGATGAAGTCTCATTTTTTTTTCTTCAGAATCAATTCAGAAGCATTCTCCACATAGGTCTTTAATTTTTTACTTTGTGTGCTAAAAATATCCATTCTAAGATACTATTATCTCTCTGGATAAGAATCACTGTGGGAGAATGAGTAGAAGACAAAATAACCAAACTATAATCCGGCTTTGGATCCAAGCGATCCACATGTGCATCCTGTAATTTCTTCTCTACCAGAGCCAGTTCTCTCTCAGCCTTATCTGATAATCTTCTTGGATAATCTTCAATACAACCTGGGGGTGCCCACTATCTCCTGTTATGTGTGGACTACACTTCAATACAACCTGGGGGTGCCCACCATCTCCTGTTATGTGTGGACTACACTTCATTACACCTGGGGGTGCCCACCATCTCCTGTTATGTGTGGACTACACTTCATTACAACCTTGGGGTGCCCACCATCTCCTGTTATGTGTGGACTACACTTCAATACACCTGGGGGTGCCCACCATCTCCTGTTATGTGTGGACTACACTTCATTACACCTGGGGGTGCCCACCATCTCCTGTTATGTGTGGACTACACTTCATTACACCTGGGGGTGCCCACCATCTCCTGTTATGTGTGGACTACACTTCATTACACCTGGGGGTGCCCACCATCTCCTGTTATGTGTGGACTACACTTCAATACACCTGGGGGTGCCCACCATCTCCTGTTATGTGTGGACTACACTTCATTACACCTGGGGGTGCCCACCATCTCCTGTTATGTGTGGACTACACTTCATTACAACCTGGGGGTGCCCAGCATCTCCTGTTATGTGTGGACTACACTTCAATACAACCTGGGGGTGCCCAGCATCTCCTGTTATGTGTGGACTACACTTCATTACACCTGGGGGTGCCCACCATCTCCTGTTATGTGTGGACTACACTTCATTACACCTGGGGGTGCCCACCATCTCCTGTTATGTGTGGACTACACTTCATTACACCTGGGGGTGCCCACCATCTCCTGTTCTGTGTGGACTACACTTCAATACAACCTGGGGGTGCCCAGCATCTCCTGTTATGTGTGGACTACACTTCAATACACCTGGGGGTGCCCACCATCTCCTGTTCTGTGTGGACTACACTTCAATACAACCTGGGGGTGCCCAGCATCTCCTGTTATGTGTGGACTACACTTCATTACACCTGGGGGTGCCCACCATCTCCTGTTATGTGTGGACTACACTTCATTACAACCTGGGGGTGTCCAGCATCTCCTGTTATGTGTGGACTACACTTCATTACACCTGGGGGTGCCCACCATCTCCTGTTATGTGTGGACTACACTTCATTACAACCTGGGGGTGCCCACCATCTCCTGTTATGTGTGGACTACACTTCATTACAACCTGGGGGTGCCCACCATCTCCTGTTATGTGTGGACTACACTTCATTACAACCTGGGGGTGCCCAGCATCTCCTGTTATGTGTGGACTACACTTCAATACACCTGGGGGTGCCCACCATCTCCTGTTATGTCTTGTGCAGTAACTGGATAAACTAAGGTTGGTTTTCTCACAATCTTGGGCTGCCCTCTTTCAGTTTCGTGATGCAGTTGCGGCACAGTAGGCTCTTGTCTAAAACACTGTCTATGTTTGAGTACTTTTATTTTAATTTATAGGTCTAAATTCATCTGTCTGTGTCTGGGTATTTTTCTTATTTTAATTTATAGGTATTTCTAAGGCTTGTCTAATTTCCTCTGTGTCTGAGTATTTTTCTTATTGGCATTTATAAATCTTTCTAAGGCTTGTATATTACCAGTCCATTTTTCTTTCTTCTTCTTCTTCTTCTTTTTTTTTTTTTTTTTTTTTTTTTTTTTTTTTTGGATTTTCGAGACAAGGTTTCTCTGTGTTAGCCTTGACCGTCCTAGACTCACTTTGTATACCAGGCTGGCCTCGAACTCACAGCGATCTGCCCGCCTCTGCCTCCCAAGTGCTGGGATTAAAGGCGTGCGCCACCACTCCCGGCTCAGTCCACTTTTCATAGCTTTCTGTTTCCTTATTGCTAAAGCTTTTTTCTTTGAGAGGATATAAAAAGCCAACATAGATATTAAGAACAAAATATGAAATATCAAAATAATAGTCATAATTGGTATTGAGCCAATTTCAGTTAAGTCGTTTGGCCCTTTGTTTTCTGCTTGCATTTTCAAGCCATCTAGAGTAGAACCATACCAGGTCCTAGCGCCTTCTGTTAGGGTATTCCCCATCCTTAACTCTTCCCCTGGGGACTTCCCAGTGACTTACCAAATCTGATTTCTTTTCCAGTTTGTCCACAGCTGGAGTGATTCCTCTGTCTGTGTGGTCATCCCACATGCTGGATTACCAAAATGTTGTTTTTAAACAAAATCGCAAATGTTTGATTTTACCGATAAAGACCCAGGAGCCAGATGCTGGGGTGAAAGCCTGCTAGCTCAGAGGCAGAGAAATCGCCCAGCTGACCTTACTACTCAGTTGATGTCCCAGAATGAAAAGGCCCCTTCTTCTTCTTCTTCTTCTTCTTCTTCTTCTTCTTCTTCTTCTTCTTCTTCTTCTTCTTCTTCTTCTTCTTCTTCTTCTTCTCCATGCTGTCTTAAATACCCTGCAAACTGAGTGTTCCTCTTTTCTACTTCCTGTGAGTCTCTCTATCCATCCTCCAGACTTCCTGCTCTTTTTTAAAATGATTTTTTAAAAAAAAGATTTATTTATTAAGTATACAGTTTTGTCTGCTTGTAGGCCAGAAGAGGGCATCAGGTTACATTATAGATGGTTGTGAGCTACCATGTGGTTGCTGGGAATTGAACTCAGGACCTTTGGAAGAGCAGGTGGCACTCTTAACCACTGAGCCATCTCTCCAGCCCCTGCTCTTGCTCTTTATGTTTTATTTCCTTTTGTTTTTCCCTATGCTCACTCCCTGTCAACTGGTTACTTGCTCTGTCTCTTGACCTATGGTCGACAATATTTAATCCTGTTTACAGAAAGCTCTTGCATTAAAGGTGAGTGGTAGAGCTGAGCCACAGGACAACTAGAAACAGGTTTTTCCAGTACACAATCTTGGGGTTCACCATGTGATCAAATATCTTGTAACATGCATACACATTATAAAAATAAAAATTACCCCCTCCCATTGCAATATAAGCCAAACTCTGGTTTATACTGAAGTAGACAATGAAAGTAAATTGTCCTCAACTCGTTACTTCCAAGAACAAGAGTCTTGCTGAATTAAAGGAAAACCCAGTCTTTTTCCTTTTTTAAAAGTATACATTTATTAAACATTTGTTAAAGAGGGCGCACTATAAATTCAGAAGTCATCCTGGGAATTATGCATAGAATGACTTTGGTTTGAAGGATTCCTTAAGGGTTTCTTTTGCATCCCTCTGGGCTTTGGTGCTTTTGGGTGCCCTGCCCTGGAACTCTGGCTACTTAAAGCAGCTGAAGAGACACAAGCGGCTCTGCTGCACTTGCAGCCAAATGCTGACAGCAGCACACCTAGTGCGCAGATGTCGTTTCTTCTCACAGTCTTTAGAGTGAGGTACCTGAGGACCATTCCCCAGCTACCGAAGAGCCACTGAGGCCCCGACACATGTCCCGAACACAGGACTCCAGTTAGTATACAGGTAAAAATGTCTCTAGACAGGAGGATTTCTTCAGCTATTTTCTAGTCATCTAGAGTTAGGCAGGTAAAATTGCTTTAAAAATTTAAAACTATCTGGGTGTGGTACCACACTCCTTTAATCTCTTGAGGCAGAGGCAGGCAAATCTTTGTGAGTTCGAGGCCACCCTGGTCTTCAAAAAGAGTTCCAAGACAGCCAGGCCTGTTTCACAGAAAAACTTTTGTCTCAAAACTCCAAAAATAAAATAAAAAATTTAAACTTATAACTGTTTCCAAATATACAGGATGACCATTGCAAAGAAGCATGACACAAAAGCCTGAGTCAGCCCTGGTCAGCCCGGGTCAGCCCGGGTCAGCCCTGGTCAGCCCTGGTCAGCCCTGGTCAGCCCTGGTCAGCCCGGGTCAGCCCTGGTCAGCCCTGGTCAGCCCTGGTCAGCCCGGGTCAGCCCTGGTCAGCCCGGGTCAGCCCTGGTCAGCCCTGGTCAGCCCTGGTCAGCCCTGGTCAGCCCGGGTCAGCCCTGGTCAGCCCGGGACAGCCCTGGTCAGCCCTGGTCAGCCCTGGTCAGCCCTGGTCAGCCCGGGACAGCCCTGGTCAGCCCGGGTCAGCCCTGGTCAGCCCGGGACAGCCCTGGTCAGCCCTGGTCAGCAGTCCTCCAGAAGCCGAAGAAGAGGCAAAAGCCACCCTATAAGGGGCAGAAAAGGAGAAATAGACTGCTTCTCTATGAACAAACCTGAGCCTCAGGCACACAGGAGGAAGGCTGGAGAGATGGCTCAGTGGTTAAGAGCACTGTCTGCTCTTACACATCGTGGCTCACAACGGCCTGTAACGCCAGCTCCAAGGGGTCTGACACGCTCTTTCTGGCTTTCTCTGAGCATTGCATGCACATGGTACACATCTATATATTATTTAATAGGAAGGGCTAGAGTGGCGTTTTGAGGTCAAACGTGTGATCAGCATGAGCAAGGCCATGGGACAATTTCCAGTATGAAAAACACCCCCAAATGTCATGGAAGGTTCTAGATCATGCCAAAAAGGCGTGTAGTTACCACACACCTCACACCTCACAGTTAGGACTTGTAATAAGTGGTAAAGCTTACCATATAGAAGCAACCGTCTAACTTCCTGATGTGGTAGAAATACTTCCTAACACCTCATATTTTACCTCAATGCTGAGGAAAGATATCTAGAGGAATTCTATTAAAAAAAAAAAACTTCACTTGGGCTGGAGAGGTGGCTCAGAGGTTAAGAGCACTGACTGCTCTTCCAGAGGTCCTGAGTTCAATTCCCAGCAACCACATGGTGGCTCACAACCATCTATAATGTGATCTAATGTCCTCTTCTGGCATGCAGATGTACATGCAAGGCAGAGCACTGTATACATAATAGTAAATAAATAAAAAAAACAATGTAATTTTACCTTTTAAAAAACCTCTTTACTCTCTGATATTATCTATATAATATCCAAAAAATTGAAAAACTTAAACCCTGGGCATTCCCTCCATTGATGGGACCTGTCTGTCTTTAGCTTGTCTATTTGCTCTTGACCCACTCTCTACAAATCAAATTCCCAATGGTGTGAGAAGCCGTCAGGGACCTCCTGGGTCACACTTGTGTCTACTCCTTTACTGTCTTGGTTCTTCCATCCATAGCCCCGCTCCTCTTTAGCACACGTCCCATCTCAATTCATCCAGACTGCTGTGTGGCGGTGCAGCACACAGACTCATGTGGACAACATCCTTCGGTTGTACCAATCCAGGCATCAGTCTCTGACTCAGATTCCCCGAGACAGGAGATCTGCTGACCCCACCCCTCCCAAAGGGAGCTTACCAACCCCAGGCTACCTGAGACCCTAAGCCATCAGGGATGAGGGGGTAGCAAACCTGTATAATGAAGACACATTAACTAAAGGACACAACCTTTCCCCTTCCCCTGTTGCTCTGGAGTGAGTGACAGCTATATTCATCACTGTGTGGCATGGGACCTCCCCCCTTCTCTGGAACCTGTAAGAGGGGACTTCCGCTTGGCCTCACGGACCTAACCCCTGCCATGCAGTCCTTCTGCGGTTTGAGTAAGTCTGCTTGTGAGTCTCTTCCCAAAAGGAAAATCTGCCTCATCAGTCCTTTCGAAAGCTCCCGATTCTGTGACCTTATGAGAGGGGGGAGGATAGGGGGGGGGAAGGGAGGGAGACAGGATGCAGAGGGAGAAATAGACACTCTGTCTTTAATGATCTCTTCAGAGGGCTCAGAGAGGGCCTCAGACTCAGCTGGAGGCAGTCTAAGGGGCCAGCGGAGACCCATGCATCAGGAGCTGGCAGGACACCCCACGCTGCCCTTCTTTCCCAGGTGGTTTAAATGCAGACTTGACAGGAGGGTAATTCTGTTTGTTTTGTTGTGTTTGTATTGCAGGTTTCAATACAGTTAAGTTAATGTATCCCATCACACGGGCTGTTTCAGTTTGGATTCAGCCCCAATGAGAAGGGAAGTAAAGAAAAAGTAAAGAAAGCTTGTAATGTCTTTCTTCATCATACAAGCTCAGCACCCAAGGGTGCTCTAACCTGGGGTAGAGGGTCCCCCCTGCCCTATCTTTTCTGGTGGTGCTGGGGATTGCACCCAGGGCCTCACAGATGCTCATAGTATACCATCGAAAGCTTTAGTCCCATGCTGGGAATGTTCCCTCAGCAGCAGCTCTGTAGCTGCAGACCAAAGGTAGCCTCTTCAGCCTGCACCACAGAGATTCAGCAGGGAAAAGTGCAGTGGGCTAGACGTAAAGGTTCCAGTCAGGGCCCCCACTTAGTGGTGACACACATTTCACAATCCCTAGGGCCTTACCCTCTTAAAGGGTAAAAGAAAAGGGAAGAGACTCCATAGAGCCTGGCCGTGACTGACCACTGCTCCCTTTATACTACTTGGGCATATTCGACTTAGTAAGCCCTCCCAGACAGTCCCAGGGGTAAGGGTTAGGGTAAGTCATGTGTGCCTGGCTGCCCCTGGATGGATTTTTATGACATCTATTGAGCAAGGGCGGTCTGACTGTCTATAAAGAAATCCCTGGGCTGGGGACGTGGCTCAGTGAGTAGAGTGCTTGCCTAACATGCTCAAAGCCCTGGGCGTGTACTTTCAGCACCACATAAACCCATCACAGTGACGCCGCCTGCCACCCCGGTGCTCCTGGCATGGAAGCCATAGGACCTCAGTGGCAGGGGTTTATGTGATGAGTTCGAGGCCAGCCTGGGCTACATGAGACCCTAACTTAAAAAGAAAAAGAAAAAAAAGTAAAGAAAAAAAAGTGGGACTGCACAGTACAGGTGAAGTGCTTCCGCTCTCTTAGAGGCGCTCGGCACAGGACCCCCACCTCCACCCCCACCCCATCACTCCCATGCTTTCAGGGTCTCACCAAGCTGCCCTGAGCCTCCAGCCAGGAGTGGTGCTGAATGACTGAATACAGCAAGGCCGCCATGAGAAGGCCTTGAATATGATTCCTCAGGCCATTCCTCTGCCTGACAGCCTTGCAAGGACCTTGATTCAGAAGTGTCCCCGTGGAGGCTAGGAGCATCACCAGGCAGCCCCCGTTGAAGCTTTGGGCATCTGAGAGCACTTCATCTGTCATCTGTGTCACCAGCTCTAGGCGGTTGCCTTGGTAGCAAGGAAGGAGGAAAAGAAAACGGGTGCTGCTGGCTGATACTTGCTGCCACAGAGCAAAGCAAGGCTGCTAGGGTGGCGGCTGGAGTGACCGGCTCCCGTGCTCGGAACATCAAGTAGTCAGTCAGCAGCCTTCTAGTGCTTTCCAGCAGCAGGTCCGGCCTCTGGCCTCCCCGGGACATTTGGGAATCTCATTAGCACCTGTTACAAGGGAGAACAGCTGAGCCCATAGGTCCTGAGGGTTAAGAAACAGACAGGGGAGGGGTGGGGCTGGAACCTTCTAGGGGCTGGGTAGCCTTGGAATTGTCATTCTCCCTGCCTCAGCCTCCTGAGTTGCTGGGGTTACAGGCTTGTGCCATCAGGCTCAGCTAGAAGCTGGGTCTTGCTAATGACTGGGCTGACTTGCTTGGGAAATGAAGATATAGAAATCATTTTGCAAACGCTTGCCTATCTCTGACCTTCCAGCTAGGCTCCCTAGAGCCCCTGTCCATCCTCCATTAACTCAGTCCCTAGTACAGCAGTTCTTAACCTTCCTAACGCTTCGACCCTCACATTGTAGTGACTCCCAACCGAAAAATTATTTTGTTGCTACTTCATAACTAATTTTGTTTTGTTTGGCTTTGGTTTTGGTTTTGGAGACAGGGTTTCTCTGTGTAGCCTTGGCTATCCTGGACTCACTTTGTAGAGCAGGCTGGTCTCGAACTCACAGCGATCCACCTGCCTCTGCCTCCCGAGTATTGGGATTAAAGGCGTGCGCCACCACGCCCTGCTTCTTCATAACTAATTTTGCTGCTATGAATCATAATATAAATATCTTGATATGTGGCTCCCAGAGGGGTCTCCGCCCACAGGTTGAGAACCACTGCTCTAGTAGGGTCACAGGCCTGCTGGGCGCTAGTCCTTGTGGGCTCTGTTGGGGCTCCTCTTTGACATTTGACAGTCTGTGATGCTGAGGTTACCCCACATTTCTTCTGAGGCCCTTTCCCAGAGGTCTACCCTGCCCAGCTGCCCTGGTCTCTTCTCTATACCCACACTTGCTTTAACTCAGGGGCGTCTCCCCGAGGGGCAAAGAGAGCTCTTCAGAGCGTCAGAATGCAACGCAGAACCCTTGTGAGTCCCCGAGACTTTTTTGGGGCTCCGAAATACTAACTAATACTAATGACATAATGAAAACATGTGGCTTTTGTCACTCTGTTCCACAGAGACCACTGAAGAGGTGACAGTAGCATCCTGCTGCCTGGAAGAGTGTTGTTTCTGCAGGTCTCTCTGAGGAGCGAGGAGCATGGGGCTGGGGCAGCAAAGCCAAAGCAACTAAGCAAGGAACTGAGCAGAGTAGGATAAGACCAGAGACCAGATACTCTGGAGACACACACGCCCTCCTTCTCAGGGACAGTGAATCTTTGCCTGAGACCTCCCACAATGCCAACTTTACCCCAGGAATGATTGCCAGTGACTGAGGCGACCTTTGGTTCCCGGCATACTTAAAAAATAAATCTTTTGTCTGGGCAGTGGTTGTGCACACCCTTAATCCCAGCTCTCGGGATGCAGAGGCAGGCAGATCACTGTGAGTTTATGGCCAGCCTGGTCTACAAATCGAGTCCTGGACAGTCAAGGCCACACAGAGAAACCTTGTCTCAAAAAACAAACAAAACAAAACAAAAATCTTTTAAAAGATGGGGTCTTGGGGCTGGGGCTATAGCTCAGTGGGTAGTGTGTTTGTGAATCACGCGGGATTCCTAACAGTGCACCCACAGTATTAGTGCACCCAGTGTGTGGTGTGTGCTGGCAATCTTAGTGTGCCGACACCTGAGAGGCAAAGGCAGAGAGGTCAGAAGTTCTCGATCATAACTGACAAATGAGAAAGTTTGAGGGCAGCCTGGGATATGTGATAGCTTGTTTCCTAAACAAACAAACAAACAAAACCCAACAACAACAAAAAAGAAAAAAAAAAAGAAACGCCAGACACAGGGGCGCACCACTGTAACCCCAGCACTCTGGGAGGCAGAGGCAGGCTGATCTCTGTGAGTTTGAGGCCAGCCTGGTGGTCTACAAAATGAGTCCAGGATAGCCAAGGCTACACAGAGAGACCCTGTCTCCGGGGGGAAAAAAAAAGACCCTGTCTCAAAAAACAAAAACAAACAAGCAAACAAAGGGGAAGTAAGACTGCTCAGCGGGTAAGGGTGCTTGCTACCAAGCCTGGCTACCTGAGTTCCACCCCCAGGCATCACATGGTGGAAAGAAAGAACAGGCTCTCACTGCTTGTCCTCTGACCTCCACATGTGCTCTGTTGCATGCCTATTCACCTACACACACAGAGAATGCATACATTCATATATGAATAAATAAATGAGAATAAAAGCCAGAATAGAGCAAAACAAAAAATGAAAAGATGAGGCCTCACTATGTGGCTGGGGTTGGTCTTGAGTTCTTGGCTCAAGTCACCCACGGCCTCTGCTTCCCACACACCTGGACTTCCCAGGGTGTGCCACCATTTCTGCTAAAAGGCATTTTATCATATGAAGAGTTTCCTTTTTTATTTGTTTGTTTGTTTTGACACAGGGTTTCTCTGTCCAGCCCCAGCTGTCCTGGACTCACTTTTGTAGACTAGGCTGGCATTGACCTCACAGAGATCCACCTGCTTCTGCCTCCTCAGTGCTGGGATTACAGGCATGTGCCACCACGCCTGGCCACATGAAGAGTTTCTAAAAGAACAAACTTCTATACCTTCAAAAGAGAAAACATAGAAAAAGCAGGAACCTTGTAAGAAGGAGCCAGTAGCATCTAGAAGGAATTGCTGATTCAAATAAAGATGAGATACCCCTTCATAGCAAAGGCATTATTCATGGCCTGTCCATCAGTCGGTGTACAGCTGCCACACAGGGCACTTGAAGATAATTTACATGGACAACACATACTCTTTCTTAGACATTTCTGATAACACTACTTGTAGGAACCAGGCCCGACGGGGCTGCCTGCCTGTCTTGCTGTTTCATGTCCTGTTTCTAGCAGCTTCCATGTCTGTGTTTATCTTGGTTAGCTAGTCGTGTTTACTGCTCTGAGAACGCGCCCCTCCCTTCCTCGAGACTTTTCCTCCTGTGTGCAATCACTTCTTGAGGGATTTCACCTGGGAGGAGGATTCCTGTTTAGCTTCCTATAAGAAGGCTCTTTGGAACTCTGGGAAAAGAATAATAAACTGCTGCCGTGGCTGCTGCTCTCTTAGCATGAAGGACCTGCTGTGTTAGTGTGTGTGTATGTGTGTGTGTGTGTGTGTGCATGAGTTAAATCTGCAGTCCCTCGCCCTGGACTCGGTACCAGGGTGGTGCGGGTGCCACAACTACTAGCAGGCTTTTAAATCAGTTTAGTGACCTGTCTTCCCACGCCAGAAGGTTGTTTGCTCTCAGGAGCATTTATGTTTTCCCTTCAAATGGGAGGGAATGCCGTGTGCCATTTACCATAAGTCAAGCCCACCGCCTGTTTTTGGCACATGTCCACTTAATTTCTAAAGTCTCTCTGTTGGCTCTGTTTCTTAACAATTAGACTTTATTATACAATCCAACAATCCTATACAAGAGGGAAAAAGGGTTAAAGGGAAACAAGAGTAAACCTTCTGGTATCTGTTCCACAGGACGGGTCCCCAGGGGTCTCTGGCTTGCACGCTGGTCTGGCCTGTAAGCTGGTCTCCGCCCAAATCCTGTTCCAAAAGATGCAGCCGTCTCCTCTCTCCTCCACCTGCGTCTCTCTCGGGTGTGCAATGGCCGGTCTGGGTCAGGGTCCGTGCCCCCATCAATGCTCGATTAGAACACAACAGCCTGGCTAGAGTCCCCCAAGTCTACTTCCTGAATGTCAGACCCAGGACGGCTCCATTCAGTCTATCCGTGGTGTTTCCAAGGGCAAAGCCCGCCAAGACTGCTTTCACCTGGGACAAAGCTTACAATCCTTCCCACACCTCTCCCAGACAAAAAACATTCTTATCTTAAAAAAAGACAACTGAACAGGTTGAAAAAAGATACGTTTACATAAAAACAGTTTTAAAAAGTGGTTCTGTGTAGTCACACTTGGAATGGGAATTTTCTTCTATTGCAGACCAATGAGCGATCATCCTCGTAGTCCATAAAGCTGGCTGGTCCAGAGGAAGGTTCTAGAAGCCACAGTCCACACCAACAAAGGGTAGAGTTTAAAGTGCTCTGAAGACAGACTGGACTTAAGAAAGCAATGGGGGGGGGCATTCTAAATGCTGATAAATGTGAAATTCTATTGGTTGGAATAACTTAAAAAAAAAAAACCAGACAGACTTCACAAAGTATTTGCGATGAAACAAGGGCTTGAAGGTACTGTTGATGTACCAAGGCTTACACAAGCACATTTCCAGGACGGAGGTGAATTACACGGTGGCACTGGAGGGGCTGAGGGAGTGCCGAGCTGTGAGGCTGCTCCCATAAGCTAGTTGGTGGGAGGCTCTGGGCTCGCCTAGAAGTCCTATCTAGCTGGGAGGACACGTGTTCTTCGCGCACGCCGTGAGGGGCTTATGCCCAAACCTGAGAAGACACAGATAGAGCCTTTTTAATAGTTAATAATTTGTAAGACTTGAGACTAAAGTTTAAAGATAGGAAGTTGGGCTGCACACACACACACACACACACACACACACACACACACACACATACACACACACACACACTCTACCAAACAGGGCTCTCACGGGCTTCAGCATGCTTGACACCTATCTCCTCAGGGCCTGTCTGCAGGGCCTGGGTGACCTGCTCACCAGCCATTGGTGACTCCCTTAGATTGGGAACTGAACCGTGTGTATCTGCACAGCTCACTATGTACACCAACCCCTCCCTACCAAAGTAGTGAACTTTCATTTCCGCAACGTCACAAATTTCCTTATTTTATCTGTTCTAAAACTAGACATCCGCTGTACTCCCTGTAAAATGTGCAGAACACAAAAGGACTGCTTCCTTTCTAAGACCTTATTAAGAATAGCTTTCATTCATCTATTTACTGCGTATGTATCTGCATACATGTGCATGTGTGTACTACTGCATGTATGTACAGGTCAGTGGATCATTTGTGGGCCTCTCCTACCACTATGTGGTTTCTAGGAATCAGACGACAGCTGTCAACCTTGGCGGCGAGTGCCTCTACCCACTGAGACACCTCGTTTGGCTCCTCTAAGACTTTCTTCAAAATCCGCCCCTTACCCTCTCCCCAGCAATGACAAAATCAGCATGCTCCAGATATGTTCAAGACTAATCAAGCCTCCATCCAAAGATCCCTGAGCCCTCACACACATCCCGGCTCTCCCTGTGGGAGATGCTAAGCCTCTGTCAGATTTGGAATCCTGGAAAGCAGTGGGCAATGTACTTAGGGCTCACATGCTTCAGCTTGCCTTCCCCATCCCCCACCCCCGCCCCCTTGCCTGCTTGCTGTGGCGGTGGTACCCCAGGGGAGTTGAAAGTCTGACCAAAGCCACAAGGTCCTTTTCCTGGAATAGCATGGACACAGTCAGCAAATAACCCCAGGGGCCTTCACAGACCTCCCGGGGGTCTGTGACCTGACACATGCCAACTGTACTGGTGTGAAGAGTTGCTCAGCACAGGGAGTAGACTGGGAATCTCTGGCTTACTCAAGGCCAGGATCTAAGAAGCCAGACTTTTAGGTTTAAAAGAAATAACCCAAGCCCCCAAGCCCACTCCTCCCCCCCCCAAGCCTCCAAACCATTTGGGTTTTCTAGCTCCACTATTCCCTCAGCATCATGGGTACCCTGTGGCCTCTCTGAACACCTGTGTGGATGAAGCCCCTGACCTGGACACACCCCCTTGCTGTCTGCATCTCTGCACAGAGCCATCGTGAGAGTGCTCAGCAGGGCCACCAGTCCACCCTCTCCTTTTACACAGGAAAATGGCGCATCTCTCTTACCCTTAGGGTGTGATCCCACGATCCTGAGCAGAATGCTGTCCCATCAGGAGAGACTCGCAGAGTGCTGACACGGTTTTCATGTCCAAACAGGATGGAGACCCGGGAGCCCTTGAGAACATCCCAGACATTGATGGTATAGTCATTGTACCCAGCGAAGAGCAGGCGACCTGGAAGTAGAAGATACAATGGTTATACTGGTTCCTGTTTTTCCTTCCTTGACAGTCACTCATACACTCACTCACTCGTTCACTCACTCATTGATCCAGTCATTAATGAATTAATCCATCCATCCATCCACCCACCCGCCCACCCACCCAACAAACACAGACCCATCTAGGCCCACTGTATGGCAGGCAATGTGTGCTGCCTTCGGAATTCAGGAGAAATCGGTCACTGTCCTCTGGGGAAAGCAGGGGACAGACAGGAATACCACTGTAGCATCATTTGGTTGAAGCCACATGCCAGGGTCAAGTGTGTGTAGGATGACATTGGGCCGCAGAGGAAGCAGGAGCTTCTGCTGTCATTTCTAAACCTTCGATGAGTTTACAGAGGTTAAGGCAACGTGATCACTGCTTTTGAGGGCTAAGCAGTTATCTTGGGTGCTTGGGTAGAGGTGCCATAATGCGGCTGCAGTTTTGTGTGCAGAGGCACAGACTCAGAACGGGGGGAGCATCCCAGGAGCACTGGCTTAGCTTCGGCTAGCTGCCTTCCAGGTTTGTTTCAGAGAGCACAGACGGGAAGTGGCCAGGGAATGGGGTGAAGGGAGGGGTGCCTGAAGTCCCACAGGGCCTCAGCATACTGCCCCGCAGAAAGCTCAGTGATGGAAAGCGTGGCAGAGAGCTGCTTGTTTATTTTAGGTCTAGTCCTATCATCCTGAGGAGGTTTCTGAAATAAAATCTTACCGCTGAGGGAGAAGTCCACGCTCGACGCTCCAAATATGATGCTCTCCTTGGAGTAGATGGCTACCTCTCTGTCCGCCCGCAGGTCGTAGAGGCGACACTAGGGTGCAAAGAAACAGAGAAACATGCCATTACTTCTGGCTTCAAGTTGTCAAAATGCAGACCACAGAGCTACTATTTGGGACCAGAAGCTTTTGTAATTTAAGGCCTGACAGGGGAAAACCTCTTAAGTTTTCTCTCCTATTATTTTATCCTTTGGTCCTGTTTCTTGCTGTTCTCTATAGGTCAGCAGAGACTCAAAGAAACAGTAAGTGTAGAAAAATGTCTTCGGGTACAGAGACAAGCATAGAACCCTTCTTTCTTTTCCTTGGTGAAGTACAGTCATTGTAGATCATTCTGAAATACTTAGAAATTCATGCATGAGGAAATGAAAGTCACCCCAAGTCCTAGTGGCAATTGCTAGTGACTGAGATGTTCTTTTTTTAAAAAAAGATTTATTTATATATTTATTATGTATACAATGTTCTCTCTGCATGTGTGCCTGCCTGCCAGTAGAGGGCACCAGATCTCATTATAGATGGCTGTGAGCTACCATGTGGTTGCTGCTGGGAATTGAACTCAGGACCTTTGGAAGAGCAGAAAGTGCTCTTAACCTCTGAGCCATCTCTCCAGCCCTGACTGGGATGTTCTAAAGCCATCGGAATGGAGGGAGCCTCAACTAAGAAGATGCCTCCAATTTTAACTGGCTTGTAGGCAAGCCTGTAGGGTATCTTCTTAATTAGCGACTGGTGTCTCCCAGTCCATTGTGAATGGGGTACCCCTGGGCTGGTGGTTCTGGGTTCTATAAAAAAGCAGGCTGAGCAAGCACGAGGAACAGGCCAGTAAGCAACATCCCTCCATGGCCTCTGCATGAGCTCCTGCCTCCAGCTTCCCGCCCTGCCTGATGGTGAGCAGTGACATGGAAGTATAAATTAAATTAAATAAACCACTTCCTCCCCAACTTGCCTTTTGGTCATGGTGTTTCATCGCGGCAGTAGAAACCCTGACTGGGACTGTGTGGAAATGGGTGGGATGGGCACTGCTTTGCTGCCTCTGTCTGCAGTATGTGGTAATAATTTTCCAAAATTAGTCTTCAAAGAAGATGACTCACATACATGTCTGCCCAATATTCCCCATGAGGCTATGTCTCAATCTGTTAAGGCACGCCAGCTGATGTTCTTCTTATGGCTAAATTTTCTCTTTTATACATAATTTTATAATAAAGATTTTTTTTGTGTGGCAAGAAAACTGATTTTTCGAATATACTACGAGGAGCAATGGGCTAGGCAGAAACAATAGAACCGCACATAGCCAAGTGATGAACACTTTTATGTAAAAAATAGTTACATACATGTTGATGTCTCCCTTGCATTAGTGTATAATAGAACTGTTCTTCCTGGAAACGGTGTGGCCAAACGTGTGCCTTTATATTGTGTTACATATTTTTTGGGGCATGGTGGCGCACGCCTTTAATCCCAGCACTGGGGAGGCAGGGGCAGGTGGATTGCTGTGAGTTCGAGGCCAGCCTGGTATACAAAGTTGAGTCCAGGATAGCCAAGGCTACCCAGAGAAACCCTGTCTCAAAAACTAAACTAAACCAAACCAACCAACCAAATAAAAAACCAAACCAAACCAAACCAAAACCAAACAAACAAAAAACCAAACCAAACCAAAAAACACAAACAAACAAACAAACAAACCCCAAACAACAACAAACCCTTGTGGTGTTTCCTTAGGGAAAGAGAGAATTTCGTTTCCTCCGATTTTTATTCAGTTACTACATATGACTTCTGTGATCAGAAAACAAATTGTTTAAAAAAATTTAAAAAACCTAAGGGGCTGGAGAGACGGCTCCGCCATAAAGATCACTGGCTTTTCCGTCCAGAGGATCAGGGTTCGAGTCCGGGTACCAGATGGTGCTCACAACATTCTGTAACTCCAGCCTCAGGGCGTCCCAGGCCCCCCTTCCAGTCTCCAAGGGCATCAAGCATGCGTGTGGTGCACAGACACACATGCAGGCAAACATCCACACACAGACAAAAACATAAACAAAAACTGAAAGAAAAATAAAACCAAGACCTTATGTTTTCCCTTTTGTTACTTTGGTTTAAATAAAAATTCCTTGCGACTTTTGCAAACAATGAAACAAAAACAAGCTATTATTTCTCCCCTCCGCCTTGAAAGGGCTGTCAATAACTGAGAACCATACCGTTGCATCATCTGACCCGGAAGCAAAAGCATCTCCACTGGGGTAGTACCTGCGGAGAAAGTTAGTGGAAAGCCTGTTATGGGGAGCACCCATTCCCGGGACACCCCCTCTCAGAGCCCCCCAGAAGGCAGCCTGGCTCAGAGTCACAGAGCCAGCAGCTCCATTTCTGGGATGCAGGCCCGATGGGAGCCTCATGTGGTGGGGCCACCAGCCTCTCATGTTCCTAGGATAAGCCTGGGATGGCGGCTCTGACTTGCAGAGAGAGGCGTGCTGAGGGCCAAGTGAGGTCACTGTATGCACGTCACGTACTGAGCAGGGCAGGAGCCCTGTGATGCACCTGACTCCCAACATGTGGCTCGGAGCACAGGGACATGGAGTCACACGGACAGAGCCACATCAGCTGTCAGGACATGCGATACTCTGCACGGTGTCGTCATCTTTCCCAGCCTCGTTTCCTCGTCTGCAAGGGGAGGATACTAAATCCTGTCCACATGGTAAAGATCTAACAGGACAGTGAGTGCTGTGGCTATTCCTGCCGTGCTCCTCCTCTCAGTGCTCAGGAGGAAGTATGTATGCATGCATGCATGTATGTGTAAGTACATACACATGTATATATGCATGCATGCATTATGTGTGTATGCATGCATGTATGTGTATGCACACACACATGTATGTATGTATGTATGTGTATGTATGTATGTATGTATGTATGTATGTATGTATGTATGTGTGTGTGTATAGCTGGAGTCTCACGAAGCCCAGGCCAGCCCTGACCTCTGCATGTGAGTGACCCTGAGTCTGGTCCTCCTGCCTGCACCTCCTCTGTTCTGAGGGTACAGGAATAAGCCACCACAGCCGGGTTTATGCCATGCTAGCGAGAGAGTGTGCATTAGTTAAGCACTCTGCCAACTGAGCTACATCTCCTGAAAATGACGTGTCTTTACGTCATTTCCCCGACACTCAGATGTATCCCATTCCTTTCAATGCAACCTCTTTCTGATTACAAATGGCTCTCACCTTACAGCCTGTAATAGGGAGCTGATAGTTAAAGAAAGAAATTGCAAATAGGGAAGTTTTGTTGTCATTTTTAATGCATGTGTATGTGTTGTATGTGTGAGTGTGTGTGGTGTGTGTGAGTGTGTGGTGTGTATGTGAGTGTCCTGTTAGGACAACCCAACCCTCAGTAAAGCCCCAGACCAGAGGATCCCAAGCACGTTACTCACTGACCGGACACTATTCACATCAGATTCGTGGGTTTCGAAGGCTTGTACACACTGGCCAGAACGCATGTCCCACACCATAGCCTTCTTGTCACAACCCTACAGACAGAAAACAACCTTATTACACACTACGAGGATGGTGTACAGACGGGGAGGAATCTTAAGTTACTCCCCCCTCCCCTTGTTGCGCTCGAGGAGGCAGCATTTTCCAGGCTGGAGGAGCAGGAGGGCACATGACTTCCTCCTTCTGCGTGTTTCCTTCTTTCGTGTATTTCTGGCTTGGAGGTAAAGACCTTCGGTGTTTCCTCCTCATTTCTCCCAGGCTCCTCACTTTCCCTCACTCCTCTTCCCTTCTCTCCTCTTCCTACCCACTTTCCTAAGCTCAAAGGTGAGCAGATGTTGGCCCATGGGGTGGGGGTAGGGGTGGGGGGTTGGGGTGTCTAGGCTGGGGACACTAGGGACAGGTTGGTGGTTTCCAAACAGAGCATCCAAGAACCTCAGCTTTGCTGGGGTTATAGAGACAACAGTCAGCAGAGTTAGGAATGGGGCTCCTCTGGGCCACCTGCACCTCAGCAGCATGCTGATCTGGGAAGCGGCTGTCCCAGGGCCTCTTCATAGGCCGATTAGGGGAGAGGGCGCCAAGTCACACCCCCCCCCACTAGCCTTCTGCCTCAACTCTGAAGACTGATGCTCTCTCTGAGTCACACACAAGCCAGAAACCACAAATAAAGATTTTCCATATTATGCGATTCATGATTCTGGGAGCTTTTTGGTGAATTCCTACAGAGCTTGAATTGCAAAAGGCATTTTCTCAACAGCTAGGTGAACTGATGGCTTCAGAGACATGAAGAGGCAAAAGTGACGTGTTAGGAGCACCTGCCGTGGGGTATAGTAAGCACCCTGAGAGTTTCACTGAGGACAGAGAGTCAATAAAACTCAAGTACCTTCAGCTTCCCACTGGACACTAAGATGGCTGGAGCTCATGTGTGCAAAGAGACAATATCATCTATAGAGATGACGGTCATTTCAAGAGAGCGGGGATGAGGCAGTTATTCGAAGGCACAGATCAGAGGCATACATGGGTGGCCAAACACACAAGAGGAAAATCGGTCCCTCCCAATGAGCAATGGGAGGTTCCCTCAGGGCCTATGTGTTGATTCCTGTGGTTCCTCTTCTGTTTCCTTCATCTGAGTGTGAGAAGGGAATGGTGGCCAAGAGATGTGGGATGGGAGTGTCCCCAGCCCAGGGCTCTGTGACAGGCCAGCACTGGCTCTTCCTGCATGCACTACACATGCACAGTGGCCTATGGTTGAGCAGAGATGCAAACTTTATTTGAGGGATCTTAGGAACACTGTGACTGACTGACTGACTGACTGACTGACTGACATACACACACACACACACACACACACACACACACATCCCAAGTTGCAGCATTCAGACAGAACATTCTGGATCTCTACAGAGACTTCACACACACACACACACACACACACACACACACACACACACACACACACCAAGTTGCAGCATTCAGACAGAACATTCTGGATCTCTACAGAGACTTCACACACACACACACACACACACACACACACACACACACACACACACACACCAAGTTGCAGCATTCAGACAGAACATTCTGGATCTCTACAGAGACTTCACACACACACACACACACACACACACACACACACACACACACACACACAGAGAACATTCTAGATCTCTACAGAGACTTCTGTTGGTGACTGAAGGAAGGGGGCTCAGAGACAGTGCTGACACTGCTGCAGGCACTGGGGTCTAGCTGCAGGGAGCTGAAGACACTTCTAGGAAAGACACAGGACCAGGTCCAAGAACAAAACAGAACTGCTAGTATCTGCTTCCCTGTGGACAAAAGACCCCAGAGATTTTCCCTGCTTTTACCCCAGACACAAAGGTGTTTCCAGTTTCTGAGGGGGCCAGGTCCAAGCAGAGGACATCAGCCCCGTGCCCATGGAAGCTCTGCAACAGCTGGCCGCTCTCCACGTCCCACAGGGCGCATGTCCCATCACCGCTGGCTGTCAGGATCTGCATGAAGAAAAGAGTTTTGGGGAAGGTTAGCTAAAGGCTTAGCCTTCCACAGAGCGTAGCACACTACACACACACACACACACACACCACTGAGTTCAAACACAGAAAAGTCTCTCCTACACCTAAAAGTGTAGGACTGTGCTTTTAACGTCCCTAAGTCACAGGTCACACACATCCGCCAGAGCTGAAATCCCGGCGGTCTCGCTGCTGTGCCTCCAGGCAGGGTGCCATGCCTGCCTTGCCTGTAGGAGATGCTCCTACTTGTGGTGCTCAAGTGTTCTCTGGCATCAGCTCACACACAAATGCAGAGCGTTTGCGGAGGGCACATGTCTAGACAGGACCTAGGAGCCCGCATGTCCCTTAACTCCTCCGTGATGAGGCTGCTGGGGTCACTGGGGTCACTGGGGTCACTGGGGTCACTGGGTTGCATGTCGAGCACTGAGGGTGGAGGAAGCCTTCCTGTGCCTGTTATTCTCTGAGCAGGACACTGTTCAGAGGCTCCGTGTACACTCCTCATGTAACCTTTGCCGTCTGCTGCTACTGTCCAGCCTCTGGCTAAGGTGTCTGTGTCTGCAGGAACATCGCATGTTGGTCTCTGTTCTCCTGAAACTATTACAGGCCTGGCAGTAAGAATAATCTCTCTCTGTATATGATTTATTTATTTGTTTGTTTATTTATTATGTATACAATGTTTTGCCTGCATGTACACCTGCAGGCCAGAAGAGGGCACCAGATCTCATTCTAGATGGTTGTGAGCCACCATGTGGTTGCTGGGAATTGAACTCAGGACCTTTGGAAGAGCAGGCAGTGCTCTTAACGGCTGAGCCATCTCTCCAGCCCAAGAATAATTTCATGTCAGTGTAACTTCCTGTCACTGTGTCAAATGACCCTGGGACTCCATGTGCGTTCCTGTTACTGTCTCGTGCAAGTGTGAGGAGCTGAGGTGGAGCCCCACACCTATGTAAGAAGCTAGGCATGACGGTGCACACTTGTAATCCTGAAGCTCAGCGGCTGCCCTACAAGCGGCACTCTGACCCTCACCTAAGCAGAGCAGAGCACTCTCTACAGCACCCTGGGTCTATCTTGGCTCTACATCAGTAACCTTGGTTTTCCTCTTTCTGATTTTACTAGGAACAGCAACCAAGGAGAAACGGCAGGTGCCTCCCCTGGAGCCTGTGCCACACAGAGCACGCCTTACCCCACAGTTCCCAGACGTGCTTGGCAAGGGTTGTGCCCCAGGGTGAAGTGTGCACGTACCTGCATGTCCGAGTTGGTAAAGCTGCAGGCAGATAGGTAGTTGGTGTGCATAGCGACCGACTTCTTCTTGGCAGCCATGTTCTCATTTTTGTCAAATGTGAGTGGGTACACAGAACACTTGTTATCCAGGCCACTGGCGCAGGAGACAGAGGACCCAAAGGTTGACATGGAAGGGTGGGAGACACACCTCCTCTTCTCATTTATACTGGCTGGGCAAATGCTTTTCCTCAGCAGTATCTTACATTGCAATCTTTCCTCCTTTACTCAATACCTTCTAATCTACAGTCACACTGAAACAGACCGACCGAAATGAATTTGAAACCTCTTTCCTCAGATTCACAAGCAGCTTGCCAAGTGAGTGGGAGAACCATGTGAATACAAACGAGGCGTTCTACCTCTACCTAGATCAAAGTGCACATTTACGTGTCTCCCGAGTAAGAACTCTCCTCATGCATCTGCTGTGTCTTTATCACAGCTGAGAGAGTCGCAAGGGCTCCCTATCAGCTAGTAAGGAGCCATGGAGCTAAGAACCTAACGGCTGGACTGATGGTTCAGTGGTTAAGAACACACTGGCTGCTCTTACAGAGGACCTGGGTCCAATTCCCAGCACCCCCATGGCAGCTCACAACCACCTGTGACTTCAGTTGCAGGGGCTCCCAAGTTCTCTTCTGGCCTCTGAGGGCACCAGGACGTATGCAGTGCACAGATTATACAAATACTCACAATAAAAATAAATAAGCATAAAAACAGCAAATGCAAATTATCTACAAAACTGTTATAAACGTGAATATTTTTAAAGGCTCATTTGTTGCTTTTGCAGAGGGCCCAGTTCATTTGCCACCTGGTGGCTCACACTCATCTTTAACTTTAGTTCCAGAGGCTCCAACGCCCTCTACTGACCTGTATACTGCACATACACACATGCAGGCAAACACCCACACACATGTAATAAAATAAATCTAAATTTTTAATTGAAAAAGTACCATTACTATTTTGTGTGCGTGTGGCTGGGGGGGGGGGGGAAGTACTACAGCATCCTCTGTCCTGTCAGAGGACAACTTTCAAGAGTCAGCTGTCTCCTTCCACAGTGGGACCCAGGGGTTGGACTCCCGCCATCAGCTTGCCCAGGAGGCTTCTTTACTCCTGACCCATCTTGAGGGTCTGGGGCCAGCTTTTCACGCGGGTGATGGGGTCTGAACTCACGTCCTTACATTCATTTGTCCTCTGAGCCATCTCCCTGGATCTCTGACTGTTTTTTTTTTTTTTCTTGTTCAGGATAGCTCTTGGCTAGCTATTAAGGGCTGCTCACTCTGGATTCAACTGTTTTTCATGGTTACAAAGTACAGGCCTGGACCAGAAATGTTTCAGACTGTTTAGATTTTGGGATATTTGCCTATATAGAGCAGAACAGCCTTTTGTGGCTAATGAGACATTTGGAAAACTTACCCACAAGCGATGGCACACCCTGACGGAGCGTAAGCGCACGCCATCACCCAGGTGCAGGGCATGGTGACCGCATGCTCCTGAAACATTAGCACCAACAGGAGTGAGTAACACGCACCTCCACACAGGTCTTAATGTCTGAGCTTTTACTAAACACAACCACCAGAGTCCCTGAAGGATCGTCACTGTTTACACAGCAGTGGCAAGGGATGGAAGTGGGCTTCACAGTGACAACGGGCCTCAGCCTTCCAGTACCAACCAAATCTCAGCTGGTAAGAAACAGCAATATTTCGCGTCACTGTTTTCTTGTCATTTGCCAGGGGTTTGACAGGTTTCCCTTGCTGTTGCCCTATCTGGTCTGGGGTCGTGGTCCTCTAGGGGGGTCAGCATTAGGGGGTGCGGGCAGAGTTGCTGTTTTCATGGGGGCCCTAACGGGGAGAGTCAGGCTGGGAAGCCGAGGCCGAGGATGTATCTGGGAGGGACACCTCACCTTGTTCGTGGTGAAGGAATCCCACACAATCACCTTCCCATCCTGGAGAGAGAAGAAACAACACGTTAGGAGCCAGCACCTGGCAGCGTGTTCCTACCCATAATGACCTAGATGTCCTCAGAGTACCCTGACCTGCCCCAACTCTCTCACCCCCTTACTCGCAAGCAGGCTGGATTTCCCAGTCAGCTCTCCACTTTATTTATTTTATTTTATTTTTTGTCTAGATAAAATGAGAGAAAGCAAGACTCTGATACTATTTTTTATTGGACAGGGTCTCCTGTAGCTTAGGTTGGCTTAGACCTTGCTATGTAGCCGAGGATGACATTGGATCTGACTGTTTTTGTCTCCTGAGTGCTGAGGTTGCACCCTCAGGCCTGGCTCGAACTCAAGTCTATCAACCCCCTGAGCCATTTGGAAGTAAAGGTGGTGAATGGCACAGGGAAGGTGCCTGAAAAATGCCCCTGAGGACAGAAGCAAGGTCTGATGTAACAGTGGCAGAATGTTCCTCCATCACATCTGATGGCTGGACGGACAAAGCGCATAGTTTAGGGCCCTTCAGCATCCCTGGCCTCACATGTCTTTAGGTCTAAATTTCTGCCTAAATGGCCAAGCAGAACACAGAGGATGCGTTAGGGAAGACAGTCATTTGTGACATGACAGGGGCTCTGCACTGCACGCGAGGGTCCTCTGCACCTGCAGTCCACCCTCCCTAGACACGGACACTGCGTCAATGTGGTTGTTTCCTCTGCCTCGCTGCCTGCCATTTCCCACCGCCTACCTGCCGTGTGCGCTGACGTCTCATTAAACTCAATGTGAGCTTCCACAAGCTGATGCACTTGCCAGGTGCCCACATACCTGGGGAGAACTTACCTCCACCCCCAGACCCTAGTCCCACTCATCAGGGTGATCAAGTCTCCTTTGTTAAAGGGACAAGGGTGCTGGTAATCCAAAGATCCTTCAGTGTTCCAGAATCTTCAAACCAGCTTGTGGTGGTTTGAATAGGAATGGGACCCACAGGACTCATGTGTGTGAATGCTCGGCCTATAGGGAGAGTGGTACTAGTAGGTGGGGTGACCTTGTTAGAGTAGGTGTGGCCTTGTTGGAGAAAGAGTGTCACTTGGAGGAAGGGCTTTGAGGTCTTTTTTTTTTTTTTTTTTTTGGTTTTTCGAGACAGGGTTTCTCTGTGTAGCCTTGGCCATCCTGGACTCACTTTGTAGACCAGGCTGGCCTCGAACTCACAGGAATCCACCTGCCTCTGCCTCCCGAGTGCTGGGATTAAAGGCGTGCGCCACCATGCCCGGCTCTTTGAGGTCTTATAAGCTCAAGTCTGGCCAGTGTGACACACCGTCTCCTTCTGCCGCCTGTGGATTCAGATGTAGCACTCTCAGCTCCTTTTCCAGCACCATGTCTGCCTACACACCACCGTGTTTGCCACCATGACAGTAATGGACTAAGCCAGCCCCAATGAAATGTCGTCCTTTATAAGAGCTGCTGTGGTCGCCGTGCCTCTTCACAGCAATAGAACACTGACTGATACAAGCCTCCATCCCACACTTCCATGCACATCCCCCTACCTCTCTGGAGCAGAGAGGGCTGCATGAAGTGTGCTCAGAATTGCCCATGTGGTCCTGCCTCTCTCCCTCTTTCTCCAATAGGGGTGGCGCCTGAGGGGCTGGGGATGTACTTGAGGTAGTAGAGCGGTGGCCTGGGATGCCTGAAGGCCGGGGTTCAGGTTTCAGCACTCCACAAAGGGGGTGTGGTGGTGCGCTTGGGGGTAGAGGCAGGAGGGTCAGGAGTTCAAGGTTATCCAAGGTAACATAGTGATTTTGAGGCCAGCCTAGGAAACAGGAGACTCTTGTCTTAAAAAAAAAAAAAAAAAAAAAGGCATGTGAGTGCCAGAAAGTCCCCCACACTTGGCATACTTGCAAAGACTGAAAAGTCAAATAGCTAAGTAGCAATCACTTTATAAAACTAAGTAGAGACTAGACAGGGATGCTCTAAATTGGGAAGTTGGGTATGATGATATAAGTCTGCAGTCTCAGCATTCAGGGAGTTGAGGCAGGAGGATGTAGCCTATAAGCCTACAAAGCAAGACTTATCTAAAAAAATAAATAAAAAAGAAAATAAAAAGAAACCTAAACAATAAATAAAATTTAATTAAGATAATGACTAATGCCGGGCGTGGTGGCGCAAGCCTTTAATCCCAGGACTCTGGAGGCAGAGGTAGGTGGATTGCTGTGAGTTCGAGGCTAGCCTGGTCTACAAAGTGAGTCCAGGACAGCCAAGCCAAGGCTACACAGAGAAACCTTGTCTCGAAAAAACAAAAAACAAAAACAAACAAACAAACGACAATGACTGAAACAGGGGAGTCAAAACTGTGCCTTACTCTCAGGTGTTTTTAATATGCATGGGTGATAAATTTATTATAGATGAAAATAAAAGACGAGTGCAACATGACTTAGTACTGCCGGACACACAGCAAATTGGTAACACCCATGCCACACAGCAGGCCACTGACAGAGACTCTACAGCAGGTGGGTCATCTGCAGCACGTGCCTTTTCTTTTTCTTTTTACTTATGTGTTTATGTGTACATCTATGTGTGGGTATGTAGATGTTTATGTGCACATCCGTGTGTGGGTATGTACATGTTTATGTGCACATCCGTGTGTGGGTATGTACATGTTTATGTGCACATCTGTGTGTACGTGTGAATGTACTGTCTGCAGAGGCCAAAGGAAGTCACTGCATCTCCTGGAGATGGAATTATAGGGTATTGTGAGCTACCTGACGTGGGTGATGGGAACTGAACCTGGGTCCGCTGCAGAAGCATTACAAATCCCTCCATCTCAGAACATGTACACTTTCATACCTTCACAAAGGTTACTAAGAAAAGATGAGCCTTCTTTTGAAAAAGCTGAAGGGAAGCCAGGTGTCAGGGGAAATCTATATTGATCCTAAGAACCTGATCTACAGAATATGACAAAAGACTTCAGTCCATAGGCTTCTGCTTGAGACAAGGTGGCATGTAGCCCAGGCTGCTCTTAAACTCATGGAACCAAGGATGACCTGGTCTCTCGATCCTCCTGCCTCCACGTCTCAGGTGCTGGGGTTGCAGGTGTGTGCAAGAGACCAGCATCACTGAAAAAAGAACTTTCTGGGAAGCGTTTCCTCAGGGTCAGGACATGGCGGCTATGGCCCAGATGTAGCCCAGGCTGAACCGCATGCTGGCAGCCTAACTTGGTAGTGTGTAAGAGTCACTCAGGCGGTCCTGATTTTGAAGGTGCAAACGGGGTCATGGAGAGAGGTTGAGGCTTGGCACTGCATTGCAAGAATGAAGTCCCGGATGGAGAGGCCATTGGAGAAGCTCAGCCTTGGTAGCGGTGGAAGGCCCAAGGTTAAAGGGGTCATTAAAGACAAGTTAAGGTATGCCACTATGCGGCAGGGTTGTAGCCCCTGAAGAGAGCCCAGAAGAAGCTACTGGTGAGGGCGCAGTGCAGTTGCAATGGCGACACCAACATTTTGGAGGTGATAATACCATGTGTCAACTACCAGGGACAGCAGTTGTGGCGTGGAGCTGGCTTGAGTCTAGGAGCAAGCCAGGGAGCAGCGTTCCTTATGGCCCCCACTTCACTTCCTGTCTCCAGGTTCATGTCTTGGGTTCCTGCCTTGAATTCCTGTCATGACAGACTGGTGATTGGAACACGTGAGCTAAAATTCCCTTTCCTTCCCAAAGTCGTGGTGTTTTATCACAGCAATAGAAATCTAGATAAAAAGACACCTAACCTAAAAATACACATACACATTACTAAGCTATGGAAGTCAGTTTCTGTTCCTATTTTATCAGGGACGTTCTACGTGTCCAACCCAATGGTAACAGAAATTACAGAATGCCAGTTCCAAGGCTCGGTCACAAAAGAGCATGGCTCTGCTTCTGTTGCCTGCCCTTGGGTCATTTGCTGTTAAGGGGTGTCGGCTACCAAGTTGTGAGAAGAAACTATGGAAAGGTTCATGTGGCAAGAAACAAAGGCGCAGCCAATAGCCACCACGTGAGCAAGGCACCCTGAGAGAGTGCGCACCTCCATCACTCAGGTAGCCAACTGCAGTCACACCTACATCTTTAGTAACCTCACAGCTGAGTAAGAACCGATGCCTACCTGTTGGATGCTCAGAAGCCCTGTGATCTGTGACGTCCTTGTGCTAGGCTGCTTAACTCAGGGGTGATTTATTTCAGTGCTGGAGATGGAAGCCAGGGCTTCGTGCTTGCCAGGCAAGTGCTGGGCCACAAAGCTAAATCTTTTGGAGTGATGTGTTAGGCAGCAATACACAACGAACACGTAAGGTATAAAAAATAAACTGCAGCCAGGTTGGTGGCGCACACCTTTTATCCCAGCACTTGGGAGGCAGAGGCAGGTGGATCACTGTGAGTTCGAGGCCAGCCTGGTCTACAAAGTGAGTATAAGACAGCCAAGGCTACACAGAGGAACCCTGTCTCAAAAACCAACCAACCAAACAAACAAACAAACCTGCATAAGCTATGTGAAGAAACTATACATCCCAAAAAGTTATGTTAAATTTCTTCTTATTAAACACAATAGGAATTAATAAACTACTGGGCATGGTGGTGCACGCCTTCAATCCCAGCACTCAGGAGACAGAGGCAGGCAGATCTCTTTAAATTCAAAGAAAGCCTGGTCTACATAGCAATTTCCAGGATAGCCAGAACTAAACAGTGAGACCCTGTAAAAAACCAAATCCAATATCAAAACCAAAAAAAAAAAAAAAAAGCCATATGTTGTTATAGTAAAAAAAAGCCATTAGTGGAATCTCAATAATTTATGTCTCCCCTTAAAGTGAGGAAAGGCTTTTAAAAAATGGGTTCATTTACAAGTGGGGCATTGTACTATGCTTAGGGAGAAATGGACCTTGAATGCTTTATCAAAGCAGCCAGGCACAGTCCACACTGTTTCTTCCATCACTAACTCAAAACCAGTGACATTCTCTTGGATGCACTGCACCTGTGTGTCCAGCCCTGGGGACCACGCCCAAGGCACGGGGCGTGCCAGACAAGGGCTCTAACACTGACGCACACCTTCACTGCTGCAGGAGAAGTCTTTGTCCACGTACATCCCTTGGAGAAGAAACAAAGTCATAGGGAGGAGATGGGGGGGGGGGGCTGTGACAGGACGGCTCTTCCTTCCTTAGCTGTGCGATCAGATAATCCACTGAGGCTGCACGGCAAGTGTGACGCGGCAGGCGCATGCGCAGTACCTGTGACGAACTCACGATCCTCCTCTTGTCTTTGCACCAATCCATGCACAGGACCTTGTTCCCGTGGCCTTTGAGGGTCCTTCTGGTCTTCATGACAAACTGGCCCAGGGCCTCCACCCGCTCAGCTACCTGGTGCACTGCAGGAACAAACACCACAGTCAGTTCTGTCACCCAGGGCCCGGCTCTCAGCCCCAGCAGGCCCAGGAAGGGCTTTGTCTCCCCAGAGGTGAATGATCGTATCCTTAGGCCTTGCAAAGCTTTCTTCTAAGGTTGGAGAGCAGAGGCAGCGGGGGGGGGGGGGGGGCAGGGGGGGGCCTCTCTTCTGCAGTTCTTAAAGTATTTCTGTATGCGCCTGTTCTGAGACTAACAAGACAGCTTCGTATTTCTAAAGCACCACTTAGACTTTCCCCTTGGTTCTGAGAAACAGGCAGGGCCGGCAGTAGAGTATGGCGGCTGCTTCCATGTGACAGCTAGACGTCAGGACTCACAGACTCTTGGGCTAATATAAGTCTGTACAAGTTGCTGGGAGCCAGGCTGGGATGTGAGGATTTTACCTTTCATTTCTTTTCGGGGGAGTGTGTGTGTGTGTGTATGTGTGTGTGGTGTGTATGTGTGGTGTGTATGTATGTGCGCGCGTGTGTGTGGTGTGTATGTATGTGCGCATGTGTGTGTGGTGTGTATGTGTGTGTGTAGTGTATGTGTGTGTGTGTGGTGTGTATGTATGTGCGCGCGTGTGTGTGGTGTGTATGTATGTGCGCATGTGTGTGTGGTGTGTATGTGTGTGTGTAGTGTATGTGTGTGTGTGTGGTGTGTATGTATGTGCGCGTGTGTGTGTTGTGTGTGTATGTGTGTGTGTGGTGTGTATGTGGTGTGTGTGTGTATGTGTGGGGTGTATGTGTGGAGTGTGTGTGTGTGTGGTGTGTGTGTGTGGTGTGTATGTGGTGTGTGTGTATGTGTGGGGTGTATGTGTGGAGTGTGTGTGTGTGGTGTGTGTGTGGTGTGTATGTGGTGTGTGTGTATGTGTGGGGTGTATGTGTGGAGTGTGTGTGTGTGGTGTGTGTGTGTAGTGTATGTGTGTGGTGTGTATGTGTGTGTGTGGTGTGTGTGTATGTGTGTGTGTGTGTGTGTGGTGTGTGTATGTGTGGGGTGTATGTGTGGAGTGTGTGTGTGTGTGTGTGTGTATGTCTGTGTACATTCCAGAAGACAACCTCAGATGCCATCTTCAGGGATGTCTACGTCTTTGAGACAGGGTCTCTCATTTGGCTTGTAATTCACCAACTAGGCTGGGTGGGCTGGCTATGTGGCCCGCCCTCCGTCTACCTCCCAACACTAGGGTTACAAGCACAAGCTATCACACCAGGCAGCTTGATGGCAAGCATTTTACTGACTGAACCATACCCAGCCTCAACCCCCTTTTTTTATGAAACTGACTTCATAAAACCCACCCCACACTGTGCACCTTGGGCCTGGCGGTAAGTGCTATATCTAACTGTCTCTGGGCCTAGCAAACGCCTGGGGCACGGTGGGAGCTGCAGGGAACAGCAGACAGGCACTGAGCAAGTGATGCACGTGTGAGGTCGCTGAGGAGCTCCGAGCCCACAGAAATCAACCCTGTCCTAAAAATCTGGACAGAATCTGCTCGCGATGTCAGAGCTCCACACAGCTTTCTCCTGTGGGGAGCGGTGGTGGTGGCTGGGACCTGCGTACTTTTCCCGAGGCCAAGAAATTGCTCATGTGCTAAGAGATGTGCGGCTAATGCTAGTCAAGTGACAGGAAATAAAAAGGCCACCGTGAAGCTGATTTGAGACGGAGGTCTGCAGGGTTCAGGGACTCCCCTCTGTGGTACGCAGTTGAGGGGTACTGCTCCCTTGCTGGGTTAGTAGCTGGACCAGGACAGGCCTGGGCTCCTGCGCCTTTCTGCAGTCAGAGGGACTAGGAGACAGCCAACAAAAGGCCTGGTTTTTGAACAGTCAGGGTAGGGGGCTGTCAGAGTGTTGAGCTGCTTCCTCCATAGACAGGTTGATGGGGACTTCTCCCTTTCTACAGCTGGAAACCAGGGCTATGACAACTGTGCCCCCAGGGACATCTTTCCTGCCTCTCTTCCTGGGCTCACACTGCCTCTCTGAGTCTTATGAAGTCATCGTGTAGTGATCTGCATGAGGGAATTGATGCTGGCTAATGTACAGGCCCTGCTATACGCTATCCCAACAACACCCTTTGTAGCAAGGGTGCATTTAAGGCCACTCACAGCATCCTCTGGGGCCCTTCAGCACCTGTCTGGTGTTGCGCACTCACGATGAGGTAATGCCTAGGCACACCTGTCGGGAACCCCACAGGGAGGCGACATGACTGCTACCCTCCGCTATTCTGTCCCTCTGCTGTTGATGGTGACTTTGGCCACTTGTTACCATTCCCCCTTCTACCGTGAAAAACTACCTTTCCGGGAGGCACCCTGGGTCACGGTCTCTGGAGGTTTTTGGGCTCCCCCCCCCCCCCCGCCAGCTCATTTCTCACCTCCCTGCTCCCCCTCTTCTACCCAGGGCACATCTAGCCAACCACTCATTTGACCTAGTGAACCCCCAGCTTTGGACCAGTGCCTTCTGAGGGAACATTGTTGATTTGTTCAGTGCAGCATCTCTAAGGGTCGAGGTGAGCCGTCATCAGGGACAGTGGAGGACCGCATCTCAGAGAGCACACCTGAAACAGTTGTTATCTGTTGACTGTTGGCGTTCTGTCATCAGAGGGATACGGATCTATCATTTTGTGGCTGTCCCTCCCTGGCTGCAGCGTGGCATAGTGACACACCAGGGGCTGGCAAACTGTGTGAGTAAAAGATAGGTGTGTGTGTGTGTGTGTGTGTGTGTGTGTGTGTGTCTGTCTGTCTGTCTGTCTGTCTATCTGTCTGTCTGTCTCTTGACAGAGAGATGCAGGAAGCAGAGATATGGAGGTTGAGGGGATCCTGAAATGAGGGGTGGAAAGAAGCTGACCCTAGTCACCAAGTGAGTGAACTGTTCTGTCTGCAGAGACCGGAAAAAGGCGTCAGATCCCCCTGGAACTGGAGTTCCGGACTGGCGAGCTGCAGGCGTGGTTGACTTAAAGGGACCACAGGTCAGAGATCAAATGCTGTTATCTCTGCAGAGGGTTCTCTCGGTGTTGGGAACTGATTCAGGCTCCTCTGGGAGAGGAGCCAGTGCTCTCAGCCCCTGAGCCGTTACCCCGTGCCCACACTCCCACAGCCTCTCTTGCTTCAGCATTAGGGGGTGCCTTAGCTTTTCAACACCCCTCTTAAAAAAAAAAAAAAAAAGACAAGATGTCTCACTGACTGAAAGAGAGCCCTCGTTATGTAAGTCTTATTTTAACACATTCCAACTATCAATTATCTTTTCTCTTCGTGCCTTCCCTTCCCACACGGATTCACTCCCAACCCACTCCATCCTGCTTCTATCTGCCAAACCTTGCAAGCATTGAATTAAAGAATTACAAAAAAAATTAAATAACAGAAAAATTGGAAATGAGCTAAATATGTATTTGTGGGGCTGGGGCAGGTATGACTCCTCCAGTGTCTTCTGGCAGATTGTTCCCCCAGAATATGATATATATATATATATGTGTGTGTGTGTATATATATATATAATAAAGAAGCGAGGAGCACACTGGTTTCTACAACAGGAATGCTAACTGGTAGGGAAATTTGGCTAGCAGGTAAGCTTCAGGAAGACAGTGGTGCGTACTGTTTGAGCCACCTGTGGGGACTGAGAGATGGCCACACAGCCATATGCCTTCTGGCAAGCCATCTCTCCCCCTTGAGGGTCTGATCCATTCTCAGTCCCTCTCACTAGTTTCTCAAGCCTGCTACAGAGGGGGTACTTGCTGAACCAGAGATGAGGACACAGAGAGCCTCTCTGGACAGCAGGAGGCTGCACTGGGTCTATGTAAGGGGTTTTCAGTGGGCATGCTCAGTGAGGAAAGGTGAGCCGTCATCAGGGACAGTGGAGGACCGCATCTCAGAGAGCACACCTGAAACAGTTGTTATCTGTTGACTGTTGGTGTTCTGTTATCAGAGGGATCTATCATTTTGTGGCTGTCCCTGGCTGCAGCATAGCATAAGTGGTAACACTGGGGAGAGAAACCAGCCAGAAGACTGCTCTTTCGGAGAACCCTCTACAGAGATAACAGCATTTGATCTCTGACCTGTGGTCCCGCTAAGTCAGCCGCGCCTGCAGCAGCCTTGAAGCTGATCCAAAGGAGCCTGTGCCCTGACCCATGCTCAGGGGGTTCACCTGTCCCCTGACCCATGCCCAGGGGTCCACCTATCCCCTAACCCATGCTCAGGGGGTTCACCTGTCCCCTGACCCATGCCCAGGGAGTCTACCTGTCCCCTGACCCATGCTCAGGGGGGTCACCTGTCCCCTGACCCATGCCCAGGGGTCCACCTGTCCCCTGACCCATGCCTGAGAGGTCCACTTTCTTCACCATCCTTCTGCTCAGGTGGGGCCCATGCAGCTTAAACTGCTAAATATTCTGGAACCAGAAGCTGGGGCCGTGCTCAACTCTGTATTAAGCACCGTGCCAAATACCTTCGTGCAAGAATAAGGCTGTCTCTGCTCTCAGGAGGCTCACAGCCTGGAACTAAGCAACAGGGCAACACCAGGTACCAAGCACTCTGTAGTGTGACAGGGACTGAGGCTGTTACATGAGGTGACGGAGCGGCAGGGTGCTATGGCTGACTTGCTGTCAGGCCATCAGAGGCAATGCCAGGAGAGCCTGAGCGTAAAGGAGTCATAAAAACTGGGGTATGGAAAAACAGGTGCCACCACATGTGCCCAGACTTTTGATGTATTTGGATAATATCCTCCATTTATTGCATTGGGTTGGGCAGGGGGCTTTATATAACAGCTTGAGGACACAGATTTTTTTTTTATTTTGAAAAAGATGTATTTATATATCTATTTTTATGTATGAATGCTCTACTTGCACGTATGCCTGCATGACAGGGAGGACATCAAATCCCACTATAGATAGATGGTTGTGAGTCACCATGTGGCTGCAGGGAAATGAACTCAGGACCTCTGGAAGAGCAGCCAGTGCTGCTCTTGGCTGTCCCGGACCTCATTTTGTAGACCAGCCTGGCCTCGAACTCAGAGATCTGCCTGCCTCTGCCTCCCGAGTGCTGGATTAAAGGCGTGTGCCGCCGCCACCACCACCACCACCACCACCACCAGGTGAGGACAGTTTTAAAGCTCTATTTCTACAGGTGACGAAGCCAAAACTCAGAAGCGCTGAGGACTTTCTGAGCGCACACTTCAGCCCTTGAGAACAGGTATACACACCCTCCAAGAATGAGGTCGACTTTATGCCAAGCGGCTGTGAGCCTTCAGGAGATTAAGGACAATGACATTCAAGCATGAAAGACACCCTCTGGAGACACCATATGGGAGGAAGCCAGATCGGCCCGTCTCAGGGTTGGTCAAGAGACTGCCTGGTCCTCCCTTGACCTCTATCTGGTTGTGGGAAGTTACCACGGTGCGTATGTACGCAGCATCTTCAGTAGCCACGCCCTGTGCTGAGCTCCAGGCCTGCGGGGCTGAACAGGATGACCAGTTCCAGCTGCATGGAGCTCGAGATCTGCTGAGCACGGCACAGTGGTTTTCAGACTTCCATCTACACCACAGAAGTGAAGTCTCCCTCCACGTTTCCTTAGAAGTGAAATCTCACCAGACACTGGTGTAGACAAACACAGAAGTGAGCCTGGACCATGAAAACACCAGGCAGAGGAGCAGCTGGGCTCCAAGGCTGGCCACACCACAAGGGGGAGGCAGCGAGCCACACTGGCTTCCCTACCTCTCCGTCAGGGCAAGGCTAACGGAAAGACATTCTTGTTAATTCCACGGAAGCCAGCAGGCTCCTTTGAGCTTCCGCTGCCCTCCCTGAAAGGCAAGTATTAGGGTTCTCTAGCTGGGACTGTGGGAGTAGTCTCTCACCCTGGGGACCACCCTTCCACCAGGACAAAAACGTCTTTCAGCTTTCAGTCAACACTGAGTAGCTGGCTGTGGGGGTGCACACCTGGAATCCCGGCATCTGGGAGGCGAAAGCATTAGAGTGAGAAGTTCAAGGTCATCCTCAGCTACATAGCATAGCTGGAGACCAGGCTGGGAAAGATGAGCTTCTGTCGCTCCACTTGTCCCCAGACAGTTTCTCCTGTACACACAGCAGGAAGTAACTATTGAGTTAAATGTAAAATGTATCTCAAGTGCATTGAATACAATCTCAAGAATGCTTAAAAAACTATAAACATAAAAGCAAGCCACGAGGGCTATCAAAGCATGGAAAGAGGTGCCCTGCAGGTGTGGGGCTACAAAGACTCTCCTCCTTTGCTTTAACTGCCCTACAGGGATCGGATACTGAGAGGACCCATTAGAAAGACTTCCCATCAGTTTGTGCAGGCTCAGGGCTTCCTCAAGACCCAGCTATTCCACTCCTTGGAATATACCTAGAAGATGCTCCACCACACAACAAGGACATATGCTCAACCATATTCATAGCAGCCTTATTCATAATAGCCAGAACATGGAAACGGCCTAAATGTCCCTCAGTAGAAGAATGGATAAAGAAACTGCAGACATTTACACTATGGAATACTACTCAGCTATTAAAAACAAGGAAATCCTGAAATTTGTGGACAAATGGATGGAACTAGAAAAGATCATACTGAGTGAGTTAACCCAGAAGCAGAAAGACTCACATGGTATATACTCACTTATAATTGGGCACTAGCCCAAAAGGCATGTCCCATGAAAGTCTTCACTTACCAGCAGATTGGGATAGATGTGAGGACATCCTACTGAGACTCTAGGTAAGAGAAATAAAGGAGATGGGGAAATAGAAGGACCCAGAGGGTCCTAGAAACCTACAAGAAGAACATCGTGACGTGTGGATCAGGGCCCAGGGGAGTCTGCTCAAACTATTGCCCTAACCAAGGACAATACAAGTAGTAAACGTCAAACCCCTACTCTGATCTACCCAATGGACAGGACATTCTCCACAGTTATGTGGAGAGCAGGGACTGACTCTGACATGAACTCTGGTGCCCCATATTTGACCACCTCTCCTTGGTGGGGAGGCTTGGCGGCACTCAGAGAAAGAATAAGCAGGCTACCAAGATGAGACTTGATAGCCTATGACCATATAGTGAGGGAGGAGGTCCCCCTCAGTCATAGACCTAGGGGAGGGGAATAGGGTAAAAGTGGGAGGGAGGGAGGAACGGGAGGATACAAGTGATGGGATAATAACTGAGCTGTAATTTGAACAAATTAATAAAATTAAAATAAAAAAGAACAATGCATGCAGAGAACCAAGACCCCCCTGTTCAGATTTAGCCAATGTGATGGACTGCCGATTCTCCGCACGAGGGGGAGGGGGAGTGCTGCTGAACCTCTGACATGCACTTGGGTACCCACAATTTAGTCCCTGCTCCTTGGCAAGACAGTCTAGTGGGCACACAGTAGAAGGGGATGGAGGCTAGCCTGATGAGACTTAAGAGGCTGGTGCCAGAGGTCTAGGGGAGGGGAATAGGGAGAAGAGAGAGGGAGGGTGGGAAAGGGAAGATAAGAGGGAGGGGATAGCAATCGGGAGGCAATGTGAATTAATTATAATAAATCAAATATATATTTTAAAAAATCTGGGCAGAGGAGGAGGTTGCTGTAGAGACTGATGCACCAACCAAGGACCATGCATGGCTGAAGATGATGCTCCAAAGTTACAGAGAGTTTTGGGTGACTGTTCAGGCAGCAAACTGTCTCTGTATTTTTTTTTTTAAACTTGAGAACCTGCTAACCTGCACTTCCTGTTTACTTAGGTAATTAATTTTATTCCTTCTCAAGTCTCTGATGGGGTTGAAGACCAGACAGTTTAGTTTTACAATTAAGCTTAATTGTTTGGGGGCTAAAATGCCTCTGTGTCTAGATAGATGTTTTACGTTGATAGAGATGAGATATGATAGATATTGATTTACATTCAGAATTTTTTTAGACACACCAAGATAGGAAAGATGTTTTCTTCAAGGTTGCCAAATACAAATAGCCAAAACACTATGAATGTAACATTAATATAATTCTGAGTGTTTCGTGGTTCTTCTTGCTGTATGTAGCTTATTTTATATATGTGTAATAATATAAATGTATATGTAAAAAAATTTAAAAAATATTTTTAAAAAAAGAAAGAAAGACTTCCCCTAGCGAGCATGCTCCAAGCCATGACTGCAGAGCAGAGGAAAGTGCACAGGAAGTGAAAGGCGGGCTGGCATTCTGCTCCCGCCCCAGGTATTATCAGAGGGCAGAGCCGCAGGCAGCAGGCCATCTGTCAGGGCATCGGCTTTCCCTCAGCCTGGGTACTGGGGCTGCCTTTCCTCAGAACACGGCCAAGCAAATGACACATTTGCTGCAGGCCTGTCTAGAGTGTGCTTCTGCCTAAATTTCCCCCCTAAGCCACGAGATCAGATTAGTACAGAGCTCCAACCATGGAGTGTTTAAGGGGAAAACCTTTCACAAGAGCATCCTCAGGACAGACAGAAAAGCCAACGCCCTCACCGGTAAATCCTGTGACTAACCCAAATGGAGTCTGGATTTAGGAAAAGTCACGTAAATTTACTTCTGCAGCTTTGTTCTTTAACAAAATTAACAGCTGTCTCGAAGGAGCTGGGACTCTGTATAACAAAGCTCACACAGCCCAGGATGCTGCTGCCTGCCAGCTCTTCCCGCTGTCAGACGGCCTTCCAGATCATTCCTCACTCTTGAGACTCGAACGTGGAGCTGTGTCTCCCCCACCCCCCCCACTGTCTTGACACTATCCCCACACCCCACCCTTCCCACCGTCCGTACTTGCCCTATATTCACATTGCTCTTTTAATTAACAAAACAAAACAACACAAAACATCTCTGCTCTCTAGAACACAGCGGAACACGGAGAGGCGCGACCTGTAGCTTTCTCACCTAAAGTGAGTGGTAGAAGTATGCTTCTGCATCAGGGGTCCGAGGCTGAAGAAGGTCCCTTCCTGACCCCTCAGGACTGTTGACAGGCTCTCCACCCGTTGCTTCTGATGAGGCTCACATCCTTAGAAACCGAGGATGTCACCTCATGTGGCAAAAGGGCTTTTGCAGACGCCACGAATGTTAAAAAGATTTTGAGATGAGACTGTCATGCGGACGAACCCAATGTGACCCCCAAGGGTCCGTTTTATAGGGGAGAGCAGAGGGAGCCACAGAGGGTGACGTGAGAAGCAATGGTCGGAATAAAGCGGGCTGGCTGTGAAGCAGGGGAGGGGCCTTTATAGATCAGCGGTTCTCAACCTGTGGGTCACGTGACCCCTCAAATCACTCCCTCTCAGGGGTCGCCTATCAGAAAAAAATCACAGCTGTGAAGTAGTGACAAAATAATTTTATGGTGTGTGTGGGGGGGGGGTCACCACAGCATGAGGAACTGTATTAAAAGGTCGCATCGTTAGGAAGGTTGAGAACCACAGCTCTAGCTGAGCCAAAACTGTAAGGCGAGGACCACGCCATCCTCAGGCTGTGGACATACGGAGAGGCTCTCTCCACAGCCTCTGAACCTGCTGACCCATTTAGACTTCTGGCTGCCCGAACTAACAGCTCTTGGCCCGTGGGAGTCTGTGCAGCAACGGCTGGTCAGGTAAATAGGAAGCTAACACAAGCCCTGCGACAAGGCTGCCCTCCCCAGTAGTGGATTGTCAGTGGGTGGGAGGCAGGGTGGGAGGCTCTGGGGAGGAGAAGGAACTCTGCCAGAAGGCTGGTGTGACAGGAACTTCTGGCTGTGCGACTTAGGCACACCGACTCCCTGTCATCCAAGCCATATGAGCTACTCCAGGCATGCCAGGCTGGCCAAGGATCTGCCTGGGGATGACGTCTACAGAGAAGGCGCTGGTCTGTCAGGGGCTGAGGACAGAGTGGGAACCAGGAGCTGAACATCCCCTTCTTGTTTTCATCTCCAACTGTCGCACTGCCTTAAGAATATTTATGTACGCGTTTATTTGTTTTTTAAACAGGATCTCAGGCAGCCCAGGTTGGCCACAAACTCAGCTGTAGTTGAGGACAAGCCTGACCTTCTTTCTGATCCTCAACCTCCCAAGTGCTGGGATTTACAGGCCCGCATTGCAGACGTGGTTTACATGGTGCAGAGAATGGAACCCAGGCCTTGTATACTCTAGGCAAGCCCTCCACCAACTGATTTTTCACTCATCTTTAAATTCCTTTCAAAATTACATTTATTTATTCATTCACTTATTTTGTGTGTGTATGTGTGTGTGTGTGTGCACATGTGTCCTAGGTGGACCTCAGATTGTCTCTCCTTCAACCACGGGGGTCCTAAGGATGCAACTGTGGTCCTTAGGTCTTAGCCACAACCTGCTGAGCTATCTCACTGGCCCCATTGGAAGGTTTTAAAAGAATTTTGACTTAATTTTCTGTGTTCTGTAAGAGTGCATATACACAAATAAAAAATGAAAAGTAATTTTTTTAAAAAACCCTGAAAAACAAACATGCCAGCGGTTCAGTTCACTCAGGCTTTTAAGAAACCCAAGTCCCAGGGCTGTGGAGATGGCACTTGAGTCCAGACCTGAGTGTGAATTCAGTTGTTAGAGTGGCTCGTGCTTGTAATACTAGGGAGCTGGGGACAGGAGGATCTGGGAACCCACTGGCAAGCTGGCTTACTTGGTCTAGGTAAAGGGGAGAGGCCTTTAAAAGACCAAGGTGGACAGCATTCTGAAGAACCCAACCTGTGGTTGACCTCAGGCCTCTCTCTCACTGTCTGGAAGTTTCTGAGCTCCCACACAGCTCATTTCCCGCCTCCGCCCCTCTATCCAGAGCACATAGCCTAGCCTACCACTTATTTGACCTATTGAACTCCTGACTCCCAGCTTTGGACCAGTGCCTTCTGAGGGAACAGTCTTGATTTGTTCACTGCAGCATCTCGAAGGGCCAAGCAGAGCCTGACACACCAGGGCTAGCAAACTGTGTGAGTAAAAGGTGTGTGGTGTGTCTGTCTGTCTGTCTGTCAACAGAGGCAGGAAGCCAAGAGATGGAGGGAAAACTAAGTATGAGGTGATTGTGGGGATCCGGAGACTAGGCGTGGGAAGAAGCTGACCCTAGGCTAGGGGGTTTGGAGCTACGAACTCAGGGGCCAGCTTTCTACCTCCCATTTTCTATGGAAGAAGTATGAAGTGGGCAGGACAGAGACCAATGTCTGACAAGAGCCAGGGTAGCGGGCTAAAGATCCTTCAGGTGTGACAGCCACTGAGCACAGCGGCCTCCTGGTGCTCTCTTCCCAGCAGCCTTTGGAGCGCAGCTGCAGAAGGAAGGATGTGGCGCCAGCCAGAGCTGAGGAGGAGGCAGGAGGGCCAGAGGCATGGTCCCTGGGCAAGACTTTTGGAAGTTGATGCCAGGGAAGGCCCGGACGCCAGGGCAGGGCTGAGAGGTACAGGAGAAAGCCAGGGTTCTGAAGGACCTGGGAGAGACTATGGTCAGAGTGGGACAGAGTCCGGGAGAGGCGAGACATGAGTGTCCCTGTGTGGGGGGCAGGGCTGTGCCAGAGTGAGGGGCACATGTCACAAGAGCCACCTGTGTAGGACTTCAGAAAGAACTCTCAAGCCCCAGGGCTAAGGAAAGCCTCCATTTCCTCAGCTGTCAGATCGAGAAGCCTGCCTGAGGCGCTAAGAGACAAGATTACTATCTGTGGCACACTGGGCTCTAGAGAGGAAGAGGAGAGACCCCGTGTCATGCCTCTGATACCTACTCCCCATTTCTCCTCAACTTTGGGGTGTCAGTGTGCTCAGCCTGGCTCCCCTTTTTCTAGTCTCCCTGACAGGGCCCACATGGCTTAGTTCTGGTCAATGAAGTACAAACAGAAATGTTGGGATGGGAGGAATTCTGGAGAAATTTTTTGCTTTCTTCCTAAGAAGGCAAAAAGCCTGGTGTTCACACTCTTCTTTCTGCTTTGGATACAGAGGCAATGTTTGGAGCCGTGGCAGTCATCTTGGAGTCACTGGGTAAATAAACGCTAATGGTCTAAAGTGTGGAAGGGCCCGGGTCCCTCAAAGCAAGCAGCTGCACCAGACCTGATCTTGTTACCAGAAAACTAACTCACAATTTAACGTACTTACATCTGGACACATTTGTAAACCACACAGGACCTTACTGCTCTTCCTTACTCAAGAGAAAGGCCCTGAGACGGCACGACCAAGATTCTATATTTCCAGCAAGTTTCAAAGAAAATTCAAAGCTAAAGGCTTTATATTGAACCGCAGTTCCTTTCTCCAAATGGAACTTTAAAAAGGGCTGGGGCCAATTAGGAAGGCGGGAGGTTGGGGGAAGGTACCACACATAAATGTGTGCGGGTGGGGGCTGGCAGGCCTTGTTCAGCAAGGGAGGGTGAGCAGGTAAGACCACTGCCCAAGCCCGGTCCCCCATTCCCAGCTTTGGCCGAGGGTCCCTGGGCCTGTTCTGAACCGGGATGCGGCACGCTGGCAAGTTCACACCACCTCGGCCCTAGTATGTCAACCGCAGCATCCATCAAACCCTTCTAAAAGGGCCTACCGCAAGCCGAGCCGGCGGATGCGGAAAGCGTATCTGTTTCCCTCCGCCACGCAGATCCCTTCCCCCAAGGTCAGTGGAGAGATGGAATACGGAGCTTCGAAATCCACGCAGAGAAAGGACCCGACAGGGGCACAGGAGCCCAGAGAGGAACAGAACAGTAAAGCGGTTTCCTCCCGGCTGGCGGCGCCTCTCTACCCGCCCCCTGGGAGGGGCTGGGCATCCTCCCACCCGGAGCGGTGGAACCGGTCCCACGCGGGTCCGCCAGCCCCTCGGAGGGTCGGGCCCACTCGGGCAGAGAGCGACCCTTCCACCCTCCCGCTCGCACTCACGCTCCACGTCATGCAGCTTGGCCCGCTCCTCCTCCAGCTTGCCCTTGAGGCTCTCGGCCTCGCTCTTCAGCGACGCCAGCGTCTCGTTCTCGTGCAGCCCATCGGTTGCCATCTTCCTCGGGATGCAGCCGGGAGAGAAACGCAAAGCGTGAGATCGTGAGCCGACGTAGGGTCCCGAGGAGAGGGCGGGGCGCAGCAGCAGCCTCCGTGACCCCCACGAACGCCACCCGGGGCCCACCCCCTCGGCGGTGACGTGACCGCTGCGTGACCGCAGACTTCCCTGGCCCCGCCCACTGAATCCTCCGTGAGAACCAGGCGGGGCTATTCCCGGGGGGGTTGGGGGGCGTGTGGGGTGTGGGGGGGGTGGGAGAATGGGGGTGGTGGTCTATTTCCGGGGTGGTGGTGGTGGGAGAATGGGGGTGGTGATGGGGGGAGTGAGAATGGGTGGGGGTGGGAGTGAGTGGTGTTGGAAGGATAGGAGAAACTGAGGCTCAGATACCAAGCTGTGACCACAAGCTCAAAGGAAAGCTAGTGGAGTTGAAGTCACACAGCCCAGTCCTCTGCATTTGGGGACTTGGACTTGGCGGGCGAAACCTTCTTTTAAAAGTGAGTTCTGACCGCGGGGGTCCTGGGGTGGGACAGCAAAAGCAGGGGCCCGTGGCACACTCTGCAGGGGTCAGGGGAGCGCTCTCCTCTGGAATGAAGGCTACTTATGTTTCCTTAAACTTGAGAAGTTGGTGGTTCCTTTGGCCCCTCTCTAGCAAATTCTGGACAGAACAGTGCTGAAACAGTCTCCAGTGCTGGCCCAGTGTGTGTGTGTGTGTGTGTGTGTGTGTGTGTGTGTGTGTGTGTGTGTGTGTCCCCTTCTCAGTTAATTAGCTGTCTTTGAGGTAAGATTCTGGGAGCCTCTCTTTCCTTAGCTGGAAAATCTATTTCCTAGCATCTACGCCTTTTATGAGCACTGGACGCTGTGGAGGACACTCGAGGCGACTTCTCTTCCAAGCCCCTTCCCCTTTCCCTTCGATAGATGGCTATCCACTGCATCTTTATTCTCTCTGTCCTTGTCTCTGTCTCTCTCTGTGGGGGTCTCCCTGTCTTTCTCTGTAGCTCTGGCTTATGTAACTCCCTTATGTAGAGCAGGCTGGCCCAGAAGTCTTATTCCTCCACCTGCCCAGAAAGTTCATCCATCATTTATCCTTTAGCCAAACATGGGCATATGGAAATGGTTCAGTTAATGTTAGCTTGTTAAAAGGATGTAATAAACAGGCCATATGAGTGCATGCATATAAAGTGTACATATAGAGAAAGCAAGGGGTTGGGGTGATGGCATAGTGGTTAAGAACACTTGATGCTATTCCAGGAGACTCAGGTTCAATCCCCAACACCCAGATGGTGGCTCACAACCCTCTGTAATGCCATCTCCAGGGAACCCAATGCCCTATTCTGGCTCCACTGGATCACTATTGTCGGGAGTATCATAGAGAGTGCATTATCACCTGTGACCACATGGGGGCACTAGTGAGCCACAGCTGCGAGCACAGCCTGGCGGATCTTCTGAGACTCAGGGACTGAGCATACTTTTATTTTCAGGTTTTTTTTTTTGGGGGGGGGGTCTTTTGAGACAGGGTCTCTCTGTGTTAGCCTTGGCTGTCCTGGACTCATTTTGTAGACCAGGCTGCCCTCAAACTCACAGCAGTCCGCCTGCCTCTGCCTCCTGAGTGCTGGGATTAAAGGCGTGCGCCACCACGCCAGGCCCTCATACTTTTATTTTTTGTTTTTGTTTGTTTGAATTTTGGTTTTTCAAGACAGGGTTTCTTTGTGTAACCTTGGCTGTTCTGGACTCACTTTGTAGACTAGACTGGTCTTGAACTTGCCGCTGCCTCTCTTGAGTGCTGGGATTATAGGCATGTGCGATGGAGCCCAGCTGGCTGAGTACGCCTTTTGGTGTTGATCTGAAGTCTGGGAATAGCCACCTTTGGCGAAGGTAGTGAAGATTGTATTTTGAAAGAAGTCAGGGTTTTTGTTCAGTTCCTTCCCTGGCCAGCAGGTGGGGCTAAGGAGCACTGTAGTTTAGTTTTGCCCTCTGCCTAGGCTGGGCAAGATCAGCCAGGCTGTCCAAACAGTCCCCTGAGACTGTTTACCTACCAGAATTTCTTATTTGTTGGCTCGTTGGACAGACCGGGAGGAGACAGAAGCAAAAATCATTAGCCCCAGGAATAACGGCTTACTAAAAAGTATTCTAGACGCCTTGTCATGACCTCACAGGACTCTGACAGAGGCCCAGGGTGCAAGTCTGTTAGCATTCTTATCTCGAGGGTGGGAAAATAGGCCTTTGGAGATGGGTGACAACCAGTGTCCCCACTGCCTAGGATAGCAAGCAGCCAGCACCCCACGCAGACACCAGAGTCACCCAGTGTGACTACTCTGTGTAACTGGTCTGTTGCAGGCTTGCACTAGGTGCCACTTTAAGGCAGGGGACTTAAAGAACAAAACGAAACGAAAAACGGGACTCACGATCTCGGCACACGTGGAACAGTAGCTGAGCTGCTGAGATTTCTTGAAAACGGGCCTCAGGGCTCGTTGTTTGAAGCATTTGTCGCAGGAGCCAAACACGTTAACCAGGAAGGTCTGATCGCACATCTTGCCTGAGATGAGGCTGAAGGACAGAAAATATGAGCAGGGCATGGGGAAAGACAGCAAGTGCTTCCGGGGACCGAGCCTCCTCCTCCCTGCCCCACCCCCCACTCCCCACCGCCCCACCCCCAGACACGTGGGCAGATCTCACCGAGAGTCCTCACCGCACTTACTGAAACATGCAACTCATTTAATCAACGAGAAAGTGTCAGCCAGCTTTCAGAAGTCCACATGGCTATCTGATTGTTTGGACAGCTCGCCTACACTCTTACAACTGATCCTTGGAACCCCATTAAAAAACATTGTAATGCATAACACAGTTAATTTCTTTTTTCTTTGTTTGTTTGTTTGTTTTTTGTTGTTTTTGTTTTTTTTGAGACAGGGTTTCTCTGTATAGCCTTGGCTGTCCTGGGCTCGCACTGTAGACCAGGCTGGCCTCAAACTCACAGTGATCCACCTGCCTCTGCCTCCCGAGTGCTGGGATGAAAGGCGTGTGCCACTGCTGCCCGGCCACAGTTAATTTCTTAACATCATCTTTTTACTTTTCATTTTTATACATTTTTTATTGGTGTGTTTGTGCACATACTCTCACATGCCATGGTACAAAGGATAGGGGTCAGAGGACAATTTGAGGACATCGGGGAATAGACTTCAGGTCACCAGGGGCCTTGCTGTCAGACACCTTTGCTCACTCAACAGTCTTGCCAGCGCTTTCTTATTTTTGGTACAAGGGTCCATGCAGCCTTGCACTTGTTAAGTATCAGAGGGTAACTTTGAACTCCTTGTTCCTCCTTCCTCTAGCTCCAGAGTGCTGGGGTTATAGGCACACCCCCCCAGACCTTGCCTATGCAGTCCTAAGAACAGAGCACAGGGCTTCCTGTGTGCTAGATAAGGACTCTACCTAGTGAGCTTTCTCCAGCTTGGAGAGCCATTTTATTTTATTTTTATTTATTTTTAAAGATTTATTTATCATATATACACATATATCAAAGCCTGCATGTACACCAGAAGAGGGCACCAGATCACATTACAGATGGTTGTGAGCCACCATGTGGTTGCTGGGAACTGAACTCAGGACCTTTGGAAGAGAGCAGCCAGTGCTCTTAACCACTGAGCCATCTCTCCAGCCCCTGGAAAGCCATTTAAAAACATTCACAAGTGTTCCTCCCTTTGGTATAAAATTTGGATTAAACACAAGAAATAGAAAATGAACCTGAGCCCAGCTAGAGGGTGGAGGCCATTTGTGTGCACTGTTACCCTCCTTAAAAAAATGGGCATTTGTATCTATTACACATGGCAGCCAAACACCCGGGACCCCAGCTGGCGGCTGCATGAGCAGAGTGGCGTAGGCGTAGGAGGATGGTGGCTCTGGGAAACAGCTCCACCAGGGGCCTGTAGACCCCAGCTCCTGGTCAGCCAGGTTCTGGTCCCTTTGGGACCAGTAGACATGACTTCCCTGAAGCTTTCTTCACTGACCCCTGTAGAGCTGTCATGGAACTTAGAAGAGACAGTATGTGATGGGCACTTAGCTCCAGGCTGGGAGTATAAGGAACCATTCCAAATCATGCTGCCTTGTGGGTGGCAGCAACAGCAAGAGCAGCAGCAGCCTTGGGAAGAAAGGGAGAGGAAAGAGCCAGAGGGCTTCTGGCAGACATGAAGGCTGGCTACGACACTGCCAGCCTTGGACAGAGCGAAGGGAAGAGGAGGAAGTGGCGCTGAAGGCCTGTGGCTGACATGTGGCTTAGGTTTCTTTTGGGAGGGGTTGTGGTGCATTATGGGAGATGGAGGACTGGGAGGCTAACAGGGAACAGCCAGCTCAGTCATGTGATCTCATGGCTGTTCTGAAGGGAGCCCCAGCTTAAGATATAAGGAAATTACCCATGAGCATATTATGGGGCAACGGACTGAACACGCCAACAAAGGAGAATTCGAGGTGTGTTTTGGGTGGAGGCGATGTTGGGGATACTTGAGAATGACAGTGCTGTGCAGACATCACCACAGGGCCAGAGAAGGAACTAGAAGCTGGGGCCAGCAAAATGCCTGAGGATGAGGTGACAAGGGAACAGAAGGCAGACCCTTAGGGACAGAGATCTCAAGGGAGCAGATACCAGCTGCCACAGAGGGCTTGCTTGGAGCTTCCCACAACCTCTTTAGAGGGAAGCAGATGTCTGTGTGGAGGCTGAGGAAACCGAGGGATGGAACAGTGGCTTCAGAGTCAGAGAGAGAGAGAGAGAGAGAGAGAGAGAGAGAGAGAGAGAGGAGAGAGAGAGAGAGGCAAAGCCTAGATTGTAGCAGGGCTCACAGAGCTGCCACTGTCAAACTGCCAGGCTTATCCCAAAGGGAGAGCTACAGAACACCAAAGGGGGCAGGGATGGCGGCTCTGTGAGTTAAGTGCTTCCGTGTAAGCATGAAGACCTCACGTTAATCCCCAGAATCGAAGCAAAAGAGCCAGGGTTGCGGGATAAACTTGTTACCTCAGAGCCGAGGAGGCAGAGACAGGCAGATCGCTGGGGCTCACTGGCCAACCTCGCCAAAGACCAGAGAGAAATCCTACTTAAAAACCAGCTAGATGGTATCTGAGGGCGGATGCCTAAGGCTGTCCATATGTATTCATAAACACACACACACACACACACACACACACACACACACACACACACGTACCCATGAACACACACACACATACACACACACACAGCATGGAAAGATGTGCTCATCAGAGCTTGGGGCTTAGTGAATGTCTTCTATCCCCAGCCCTGCAGTGAGTGGCTGCTGCTAGTCTTAAGGTCAAGTCCAGCCATCAGGTTATAATAGCATTAGGGAGCAATGTCACTCGAGGGCACCATCCCAGGATTTGCTCTCCCAGAAGTAGGTCAGGGAGAGATGAACCAAAGGAAGAGATTACGTTCTCAGAGGAAGTGACTCTCAAGGACCACGATGAAGGTTAAGAGCATCTCCAGACATAAAAGCCATGAAAAATTGGTCGTGGGTGGGGAATGGGAAAGAAAGAGAGGCCTTGAATAACCGCTGACGTTCCAAGTCTGAACAGAGACAATATTGTTTTTCTTAGTCTAAGTTCCAAGACATAGAAGGTGTTTATAATGTTCATTATAAACTATTAGGAACAGAAGGACATGGAAATGACCACCTGTATGTCCTGGGACAGCAGGCCCTGGACCTGCTCACCCTCTACGTTCACTTGCAGTTTCTTCATAAGCATAGTTATGCTTATAACTATGCAGTTACAGTCAGACAACTGGGACGCGGGATGTGGGCTGGTGAGGTGACTTAGCAGCTAAGTGGGTAAGGGGGGGGGGCGTCGGCTGCCAGGGCTGCCTATTTGAGTTTGATTCCCAGAACCCACACGGTGGAAGGAGAGAACCAACTCCCAACAGTTGTCCTCTGTCTTCCCCACGTGCGGCATGTTCATGTCCGCACAGATACACACAGAACAAACAAGTAAATGCCAGACAAAACCGAGAGGTGAGGCTGGGGACGCAGTTCCGTTGGCAGAGTGCTTGCCTAGTGTGCACAAGACCCTGGGCTCAGTCCCCAGCACTGCGGAAAAACCGCAGAACAAAAATAAAATGTCTCAGCTGGGCTGTGGTGGCGCATGCCTTTAATCCCAACACTCGGGAGGCAGAGGCAGGTGGATCGCTGTGAGTTTGAGGCCAGCCTGGTCTACAAAGCGAGTCTAGGACAACCAAGGCTACACAGAGAAACCCTGTCTTGAAACCCTGCCCCCCCAAATGTCTCCTGCATTAAAAACACATAGGAGTGTTTGAAGCAGCATTGTTCTTAGGTAAACCACGGAAACAACTCAAAGACACGGTATGTCCACGAGGCAGGCTTGTTACTTAGCAGTAATGAAGAACGAAGCTCTGATTCTCATTGCAGGATGATGTGCAATGTAAACGTCTTGATGTGTAAGGAGTTTGACAGAAAGTTCACGTGGTACCATTACATGAGTCACATGACATGAGGTCACTGTCAGTTCAGCCAGAAAGTGGTACAACTACCATGGAGAACTGGGAGGACCTCTTAATGGGAAATAAACATATATAGAGAATTATTGGGTGATAGTGTGTGTGTGTGTGTGTGTGTGCGTGTGCATATGTGTGTGTGTGTGCATGTGTGCGTGTGTGTGTGTGTGTGTGTGTGTGTGTGTGTGTGTGTGTGCATCCCAGCAATTCTACTCCTTGGTATGTATTCAACAGAAATGTATACTTATTTCCTAAAACAAAAACAACCTAAGACTGTCATAACGACTTTGTTCACAAATAGCCCTGAGCTGGCTAGGTGAGGTGGTGCACACCTGTAATCCCAGCAGCCCGGGAGGCAGAGGCAGGGGGATCTCTGTGAGTTTGAGGCCATCCTGGTCTATAAACAGAGTCCAAGAAAGTCAAGCCTACACAGAGAAACCCTGCCTCAAACAAGCAAGCAAGCAAACAAACAAAAAAAAAAACCAAAAAAAAAAAAAAAAAAAAGCAAATAGCCCTGGGCTGGAAAAATCCGCATGTTCACCGGGAGTGGACTGTATTCGAAGGAGCAGAACGCAGTAAGCTGGGGCCGAGGCAGGAGCAGATGGACCCCACAGCCCCATCTTAGTGGCCCATCTGTCCCGCCAGCTGCACTTGGGGGCTTCGGTTGTTATACTGCAACTGGACCAATTTTGAAAACCAATTAACTTATTTTAAAGAAGCTTAATTTGTTTACTGACTCCAATGTTAACGGTTTTTTAAAAATCTCATCATGATGTTTGAAATAAAGTCATAAGGGTTGAAGAAAAATTAGAATACACATATTCAGAGTGATCAGAAATAAATTAAAAAACAAACAAACAAACAAACACTCGCTGCTGAGCACTCACCACAGAGGAATCCCTGTAACCTAGGTCTGTAAGAATCCAGACAGCACAACTGAGACAGGCAGCACAACTGAGACACAATCCAGACAGCACAATTGAGAGCCTAAGCTCCCTGAGGTAAAAGAGCACTTACCTTACTTACAGAGCAAGGAAGCCCTGGGCCGGCTGGGCAGCGTGGTTACTGCTGTGGTGTGAAGGTTTGAGCCACAGGTCACCTAATCTCTTTATCTGGAATTACAGCTCAGGGCCTGCCCCTCCCCATCTGCATCCCTCCCCATGCCATGCCACGCACCACGCACTAGCACTAGCACTAGCACTAGCACACACTCGCCTCTAGAGCCCTCTCAACTCCCTTCCTGGGCTCTTTTCTCTGCTCCCTGTAGGAGATTTGATTCATTTGACCTTCTGAATCGGCCTCTACTCCACAGAGCAAGCCTGACACCCCTGCCTTGTGTGGTGAGAGCATCTCTTCCTCATGCCTTTGCACAAGTAAGCAAGGCCATGGGACCAGGCGTGGTGGCGCATGCCTTTAATCCCAGCACTCAAGAGGCAGAGGCAGGTGGATCCCTGTGAGTTCGAGGCCAGACTAGTCTACAAAGCGAGTCCAGGACAGCCAAGGCTACACAGAGAAACCCTGTCTTGAAAAACAAAAAAACAAAATAAAACAAAAAAAACCCCAACCAACCAACCAAACAAACAAACAAACAAAAAGGCCATGGGGTAAGTGTCTTCCCCTTTCTCCTTTGTGTATAAACTTAATGGCATCCCTCAAGTCTCCTGCCTCCACACAAGGTCTGCTTCTACACTCGAACCCTTGCTCTCTCCACGGTACCTTGCCAACTCAGTTGCCTCCCAACCACCGTAGCATACAAATAAAATGTAAGATAAGATGGGGCCCAGCCCTCCAGGAACTCACAGGCCAGCAGAAGGCATGGCCCAAGGCCACTGGTGTACGACCCAGGGCATTCACAAGGAGTCCTCCTGGGGCAGAGGACAGGCGTAAGCACTCAGCAGAAAACCCAGCCAGCTCCATCCCGCAGTGACAGCTGGGGAGTCCCAGACACAGTCAGCACCCGTGACATGTGTGCCCCCTCAACGTCTACATGCATAGTTCAGGTGACGCACTGAATTGTGGGACTCTAACATCTTTTTGTCTGACCCTCAGGGCAGGACACAGAACGGTGCAGGGAAAAGACCGGTGGAAGGAGCTGCATCCGATTTGCTCAATAATTTATTTTATTAAAGTATTATAAAGTTCCATTTTCATAACTTGGGCACAGTTTGAAGAGGCAGCACACATTTGTAGGTGGTGCTACTTTATAATCTCCCTGTCTTTCCAGAGACCACCGTGCTGTGACGTCACAGCTACTGCTGTGGCTGTAGACTGGAGGGTGATCAGGCCACCTGGGGTGTGTAGTTTCTCTCAGCGATGGGCCAGGAGGGCTCATCCAAGGGCTCAGGATTCTGAAGGGAAGGAAAGCAGTGTGGGAGAGGAGTAGCCAGTTCTCACAAAACCAGGAAAAATTAGATTTCTCAAAAAGAAAACTTGCCCAAATCTTCAGTTTCTTTCATGAAGAAAAAATGAAAAAGCATATTAGAACAGTGATTAGATAGAAAGGAAAAAAAAAAACCCACTTACGTTGAACATGTGTACCTGTGTGTGCATGTGCATGTGTGGTGCTGGGGCCAAACCCAGGGCCAGCTCCTTTACCACTGAGCTCTGGCCCAGAGCTAAAACCTAGTTTTTAAAGAAAGAATTGCATTTAAAAAATTTAAATGAGAGATTTTAACAAATATGTTGGCTGATACAAGTTTTTAAAATTTCAGAAAAAAGATAAATGGCATAAAAGTAAGCTTTGAAAGTAAATTTGTTTTAAATAGATATATACATAAAATTCCTCCCCCCCCCCCGTCTCTTTTCTGAGATGGGGGTCTCACTCTGTAGTCCAAGCTGACACTGAACTTGGGATAATCCTCCTGTCTCATCTTCCTGAGTGCTGGTATTATAGATATGTGTCACTATATCCAGCTCTCAGACTGAATACTCTCTTTAAAATAAGGCATTATTATTATTATTATTTTATTTTTATTTATTTATTTGGTTTTTCGAGACAGGGTTTCTCTGTATAGCCTTGACTGTCCTGGACTCACTTTGTAGACCAGGCTGGCCTCAAACTCACACTGATGCATCTGCCTCTGCCTCCGGAGTGCTGGGATTAAAGGTGTGCGCCACCACGCCCAGCTAAACTAAAGCATTCTAAGGGAACAGTTTTCCTCTGTTCCAGTGGCCACGTAGGACTCTTTCCTGGAAGAGTTCCATGGACATCACCTGTGGCTTCATAAATATCTTTGGATTTCATGGGAACTTTAGAAACCTTGGGAGCCACGGTGACCCCAGATTTTACTCCTGTACGTGGGGCGGGGTCCCTGCCACAAAACAGAATAAACAAAGTTCCTGGGGACAAAACTGAGCCTTCAGGTCAGAAGCAGTACCCTTGGTGGAAGGCAGGCAAGGTGTGGGCTTTCCTCCTTAAACGGCAACCCATCACGATGCTAGCTCTGGCGAATAACGGGGGCACCCCCGCTGCTGGATCTGCACCCAGGGCTCCAGGGAACCCACGTCCATCTTTTCTCCAGCTACAGTCTCCGGAGAAAGCCGAGCTTGAAGCTGCTGGGGATCTCGATCATCTCCAGGGCGTGCGGTGAGGCGGTGAAGGGAAATGTGACTTGAAAAAGATACTTGGTGTCCAGCATCAACTGTGACGAGTCACCCCGGTTATTCAGGAGAGCCTGAGGTCAGAACCAAGGGGAGAGGTCAGGGAGCAGGCGCGTCTTGGCTCACCACCACTTGGAGGTCAAGAGCCAGGAAAACCCAACAGCTCTGTCTCCTCCAAGAAACCCCAGCAACCACCAGAGGTGACAACCAGGGTGTTGTAGCACAGCTCTGTGTGTGTGTTGGGGGGGGGGGCATGGGATAGCCTATCAGGGCGTCCGGTGCAGCTATCTCCCAGGAAATAGTCAAATAGTCACCCAATAGTTCACTCCAAAAGCCTGCTCCCTATAAGACAGGCTGATTGTAAATCTGACGTTACCCCTTATCAAAAATTACATTTATTCGTGTGTGTGTGTGTGTGTGTGTGTGTGTGTGTGTGTGTGTATAACTTGTGGGAGTCTGTTCTCCACCATACAGTGCTTCCATCATGAAGGTTCTAGGGGTCAAACTCAGACCTTTAGCTTGGCAGCGAGGACCTTCACCTGCTGAGCCATCTTACTGAGCCATTTTATTCTTCTGTATACATCAAGGACTAACTCTAAGCCCAGACATGACTGGATCTTACGTTTTACAGTTTTGTTTCGCTTTTTGTTCGGTTTTTCGAGGCAGGATTTCTCTGTGTAGCCTTGGCTGTCCTAGACTCGCTCTGTGGACCAGGCTGGCCTCGAACTCATAGCGATCCACCTGCCTCTGCCTCTTGAGTGCTGGGATTACAGGCGTGCACCACCGCACCCGGATAAGTGTTAAGATTTTATTGAATCCATTTGCTTCTTTATTCTCTGAAAATTATTTGGTGTCATGATTGCTTTCTCCTCTTACCTGCTGAGCCGGCTATCTAGCGCTTGCTTTCTATTCTTTACATTTTGAAACATTGCCAAGGTGGGGGCTGGAGAGATGGCTCAGAGGTTAAGAGCACTGTCTGATCTTCCAGAGGTCCTGAGTTCAATTCCCAGCACCCACATGGTGGCTCACAACCATCAGTACTGGCATCTGATGCCCTCTTCTGTCACGCAGATAGAGCGTTCATATACATAAAATAAATATTTTTTAAATTGCCAAGTGTGGTAGTGCACACCTTTATCCCAGTACTCAGAAGGCAGAGGCAGGTAGATCTCTGAGTTCAAGGCCAGCCTAATCTATAGCACACAGAAAAACCCTGTTGTGAAAAACCAATCAACCAAACATTTAAAGTTAAAAAATGTGTGTATCTCTGTTCCACATGTATGCAGTACCCACATAGTCCAAAAGGGGGCACCAGATTCCCAGGAGCTGGAGTTCCAGGCAATTGTAGGTCTCAGGACATGGATGCTGGGAACTGAACTTGTGTCCTTTGTGAGGGCAGCGAGCGCTTTTAACTGCTGAGTCATTTCTTCACACTTACATTATATTTTTTAATAAATCTGAGGAGTCCAAGGAGCTTTTGTATATGTGGGTCTAGCTAGTGATGTTTTTAAAAACCATATTAGTAACTTAAACAATATTTAAATAATAATAAACTTGTTAAAAGGAACACAACATTTTGTTGAAAAACAGCTAAATTTTGATAATGAAAAACAAAAACAGAAATGAAGAGGCAACACAGCGAGAAGCAGGACAGTTCTCTGGTCTGAGGACCTCTCAGTGTCCTACCTGCTGAGAGACGTGTGTGGGATGCCTGCTCTGCCTTCCGGGTGCTGAGGCAAACTGCTCTGGATTGAGTATGAAGGAGCTTTCCCTCACACAGGCACAGCTCCGCAAAAAGCAAAGGTTTCACAGGCTCCTGGAAGGGTCTCCAGGGCCCCCCAAGATCCACCTCATTTACTGGGGAGAGAAACTCTGGGAATGATCACAGAAAACTGGGGTCTGCAGGTCTGTTTCCCTTGTGCCCTGCCTGTGCACCGGCTCTCAACACCAGCTGGTGAGTGATGTGGCTCAGCGGGTACAGGCGCTTGCTGCCAAGCCTGACTGCCCTGAGTTCAATCCCAGGGACCCACAGGATGCAGAGAGAGAGAGAACTGACTCCTGTAAGCTGTCCTCTGACCTCTATTCCACACTGTGCCCTGCAGGTACACACACTGTGGGGTGCATGTGTTTGTACCCCCCCCCCAAAAACAAACTGTCTTTAAAATCAAATTTTAAAAAGGGGATGTGAGTGAAGGTCAGGTCTTGGCTTATGTGTTTCTAGTCCCTTCCCATTAGGACCAGCACGAGTGAGAATCCACCCGCTGTCTTTGGGCTGGTGTCGCACATGCTTGGCGACCGCACCGTGTTAACTGAACATCAGGTTCTTACAGTGTGCATTGGAGGTCAGGTCAACACGCCGACACACAGACCTCACCTGCACTTTTCGAACGAAGGAGGGAGTGACCCTTTTCTCGAAGTCATCGATGGGTGTGTATGAATTGAGGATCTTTATGATCTGCGAACATTACAAAGCAGGGAATCAGACCAAGAAAAACAGCCAACGGTTATGGACAATTAGGAGGCTTTGGGACGCACGGGTGGTTCTTTTATAGTATAATTTGTGTCTGGAGCCAAGTGTTGTCTATTCCCAAGAGACCCGAAAACAGCACAGGGTACAGAGTGGAGCACGGACCACACAGTCAGAGAGCAGTGAGGGACGCTCCCAGCTGCACCCCACCCCCCACCCCGCCTTTAGTACACATATACATATTTATAACCTTGAAGTCTGCAATCAGTATCCACCAAAGAGTTATCAGGAAAAAGAGGAGAAGTCACACAGCGGCACCACGCAGGCCGCTACGCTGGGCCAGGGAACGCCTCGGGATCTCCCCTCCAAGGAAGGTCCAGCCGGCTCAGCTCACCTGCACGGCGGACAGGGAGGTGCAGCATTCGGAGATCTCCTTGGCGTCGCTGTCTGTGGTCTTCTTGACCTGGAGCAGCCAGGCTGCCTGGGAGAGGGGCTCCAAAGTCTCCTTGGCTAAACTGTTCTGCAAGTTCTTATCTTTAAGCCACTCTTCTAAGAAGCTGATGTTGCACCTAGGAAGAAGCCAGAGGATGCTTCAGGAACGAGTGTCAAGTCCCCTCGGTGCGTCCTGGAGCCTGGCGGAGCTCGCTGTACCGGCTCGAGGAAAACAGGAGGGGATGGGCTAGAAGACAACGTTCCGGGCCGCCGCCACCGCCGCCGCCACCGCCGCCGCCGCCGCCACCACCACCATCTTCAAGACAGCTGTGACGTGACAGGACAGTGTCAAAAGCCCTGTACGGTGGGGGAAATGCTTAACACACCCCTTAACACGATGTTGATTCTAAATGGGTAGTGAAAACATAAGTAAGGGTACTTTGATTCCCAGAGCAACCACAAAACAACAACAACAAAACAAACAAACAAACAAACAAAAGCCATTAAAAAGTAAATTAGAAAGATAACAAAATGTCCCAGTGACACCAAAAAAAAGGCAGAAAAGGGGAATCAGAGAAACAAAAACCAGGAGGGGAAATAGTAAGTAGAATAGCAGGGTCTGGAGAGAGGGCGAGGGCTCAGAGGACTGTCTGCTGTTGCAGAGGGGACCGCAGCCCAGTTCCCAACGTGCTGGGAGCCTCACAACTGCCTATAACTCCAACTCCAGGGGCTCTGCCTCTGGGATCTGTAGACACTGCATCCATGCATACATTACCCCCCACACATGCACATAATTGAAAAACAATAAAAATAAATTGCAAGAAAGAAAACAGCACAGTAAATAAATCTAAACACATAATGAATTATATTAAGTTAAAACAGTCTAAATTCTTCGATTAAGAAGCACACATGGTCAGAGTAGAATAAAAAAAAAGAAAGAAAACATGACCTGGGCTGGAGAAACAGCTCAGCAGTTAAGTTTGGGTCCCAGCACCCACAGCAGGCAACTCACAATCACCTAATCTTCCCACTCTCAACCTTCCTAATGCTGCGGCCCTTTAATAATGTTCCTCATGTTGTGGTGATTCCTCTACCAGAAAATTATCTTGTGGCTATTTCATAACTAATTTTGCTACTGTTATGAATCGTAATGTAAATGTTCTATATGTGACCACTGTGAAAAGGAGCATGACCCACCAGTTGAGAACCTCTGCTCTGGAGGAATCTGATGCCCCCTCCTGGCCTCTTTGGGTACTGCACTGACATATCCATAGTCCCTCATACAGTAATTTTAAAACAAAGTCTTAAAACCAAAACAACAAGACACACACTCATGTGGGGATATCTACAGGACACTCACCTCAAATATGCTGCAGGCATGTTAAAAGTAAATAAATAGAAAGTATGTTATGGAAATATTAATCAAATAAATCTGGAGTGGCTATAATAAATTTAAAGATTTCCAGAAAAGAAAATTACTAGGAAGGGATAGTAGCACATGACGTAATGGCAAGGCGGCCAGGTCACCCGGGGCGCTTGTGCTGCCATCTGTCCCCTTAGTCCCTGTGACTGCAATGGGATTAAACTAGACAACAGACAGGTGCCAGGCCAGGGTAGCATCACAGGTGTGCACAAGGTGCGATGCTGGGGACGGGACCTAGGGCTTTGCGTATGCCAGGCAAGCGCTACCGACTGAGAGTCTCTCAGCCCACTGCCCTGTCTTTCAGTGGAGGCTTGTTCCAGCTCACAGCCATCTGCGTAGATGTGAAATGGGCAGAGGTTTTTATCCTCTGTCAACCAAGAGAGAAGATCTGCCCAGGCTGGCGCTTTTGGGTTCCCCTCTGTGCCTAACACCTACAGTGAGGTGCCGTGGGATTTTGTCCATGTGGTTTATGAGAAATCTAACTCCAAATTTCACGAGTGCTAAGAAGGCATGATGGGTCCTTTGCAGGTATTTCTTGGCTTGATAAACTTTGTCACCTCCCTCAGATCACAGCCCACACCTGTGGTCACTTCGCCAAGCTCTCATAGCACACCAAACAGAGAGAGGGGAGGGGGAGGGGCCACTCCTTTGTCTTCATTCGGCTTATGCTTGGGATGCTCCTTTTTCTCAACCTCCCGTCATGCGTGTTGACTCATCTCTTTGGTTTCCTCAGTGCACCTGTCCTCACCTGCTTGTGACTAAATAATTGATGTCTTGGACTACTACTTAGCCGTTTTGAGTCTCTCAGCATCTTATTGGAGTCTCTCTCTCTCCCTTTCCCTCCCTCCCTCCCTCCCTCCCTCCCTCTCTCTCTCTTTTTGTGGGGGTGGGGGGTGTTTTAAGACAAGGTTTCTCTGTATTAGCCTTGGCTGTCCTGGAGTAGCTTTGTAGACCAGGCTGGCCTCGAACTCACAGCGATCTGCCTGCCTCTGCCTCCCGAGTGTTGGGATTAAAGGCGTGCGCCACTGACAGGAGCAGATAACTGATACTGCTATGTGTATGATAACCTTGGATACTAATCCAGTTCTCTCAGGCTAGAGTTGGCAGTGGATCATGGAGGCGCTGGTGTGGAGCCACCAACAAACTGACACTCAGGAGGCTCGGGGGGTGAGGGTGCTTGGATGCATCCCGGGAAAGACAGGGAGAGTCTTGCACTTGGTCTTCCTGGGGCACTCCTTCCTGCTGGCCTCTGGGGGTGACATGCAGGGTGGGGGGGGGCATGGCTTGTGGGTGTTTACCTGATTTGCATCCCTTTCCTGCAGGAGCACATGTCCTTGCGCAGGAGAAGGCTGTTGAGCGTCACCGCCCCGATCAGGTAGAACAGCTGCTTGACCACCTGCCTCACGAGCTCCGGGTCCAGGCCGTTCTGACACATGGTGCTGTAGAAGTAGCTCAGCTGCTGCAGGACTGACGTCATGGTGTAGGCATCCGTGTCATCGATGCTGGATGAGCGCTTCCGGAAACCGGTGGGCTTCAGGCTGGAAATGCCCTGCAGACTCTCATACTCCAGCATGCCTGGCACTGCCGGGAGGGTGGAAGGCTTCTTACACAGGTGGTCGGCCAGGGCGCGCGCCCCCTAACCTCATGTGTCTGTTTCTCATAGTTAGTGGGCGTAGTTGTGATAAAGCGCAGCGGTTAATCTTGGTTACGAGCTCCATGGGATTTAGAACCACCTAGGAGACAAACTTTTGGGCCTGTCTGTGAGGGATTTTTCTAGAATTGGGTAAATGAGGTGGGCAACCCCACCCCAAGTGTTGGTCAGTCACATTCATACACTGGTGTCCTGGACCAAATAAAAGGGAAAAAAGCTGCCTGTGCTCAGGTGACCATCCTCTCTGCTTCCTCACTGGGCATGAGATTTGGCCAGCTGCCTCAAGGTCCGGCCAGTGGCCACTGTGACCTTGGTGGACTGTTTCCTTAATCTGTAAGCTGAAATAAACTCGTCCTTATGTTTCTTTTGGCATAGAAACAAAAACTACTAATATTGAAAAAAAAAAAGAGAACTGAGTATATTGGGGTACCAGAGTATGCTAGGACCTGGACCACAGTTTACAGAAGGGCAGGTAGGTGTACTTCCTGGAGGCTTAAAACAGGGTCCCCAGGGGAAAGCGATCTAGCTAACAGTAAGGAGCTCAGGGTTTGGGAGTCATCAAAGCTTGAGGTATTTAAGTGTCAGAGAGCAGAGTAAAGCATACACAAACGTGGATAGGATTTGAGGATTTCAGAAATACTTGGTGTGACCCCACAAGAACGCAAAATGACACATAAAATGAATAATGTAAGTTCTCTACAGGGTTTCTTCGGGGAAAGGCATCCTTACTCAAAGAAAATGGCCGACTGTGTGTCATTATTTATGGGTCACCCACAGCAGGAGTTAAAAGGTAACCATTTATGGTGATTATGTTTTCTAGCTATGCTATTTATAATCACATATACCACCTACAAAATTTTTACTTTAAAAAGTCTCTTGGGCTGGGATTGGAGCTCGGGTGGTAGAATGCTTGCCTAGCATGCATGAAGTCTTGGTTTGACTTTTCAGTACTAAGTGAAACCAGGCACTGTGGCACATGCCTGTAATCCCTGCACCCAGGAGACACAGGCAGAGGAATCCTGAGTTCAAGACCTGCCTTGGCTATAGTTACATATCAAGTTCAAGGCCAGCCGAGGCTACAGGAGGCTCTGTCTCAAAACAGAGAGACAGCTTCAGTGTCAGCACTTCTCTCTTACCTATTATTGGCTGGATGTCCTTTTCCATCACAGTGATGAACTGATGATAAATCCGTATTGCCACGTCACTCAGAATCTGCCTGTACTCTGTGAGATCAAAATTGTCCAAGCAGTTCTTATTCTGCTGTGGGCTGTTAAACTTCATGAACTCCTGAAAGCAATTCGCGCATAAACATGAGTGACCTGTGCACAAGAAGGAAGCTGAAATACTGTCCATACTAAAGATGTTATAATCAGCACCTAGGATAATTTCTGTAGCTTAAAACTTAATGTCTACTTTTAAATGAGTTTTTCTAGTTTATTTCGTGTGACAAAAAAAAAAAAAAAAAGCAATTTACTGCATGATGTCAGTCAATTACAGCACTGCTCCTGAGGCAAAGACCTATAGAAGCAGACCCCCAATGTCCTGCTTTGGCCTCTGCACATGGAATAAAAATACCCTAAAAGTCACTTGTTCTAATTCAGTGAAAAATGCCCCAAGTGAAGTTTGAAGGAGAACATTTCACAATGTCAGTTCCTGGAAGGAGGTTGGGATGCACGGGTCATCTGTTTATGGATTATGAGAGAACAGGGTCCTCTAGAGAAAACAGTTCGCAAAGACAAAGCAGAGGTTCTGTCTTGGGTCTTAATACTGAAATCCACAGAATGTCGCCAGCAGGAGGAAACAGGACACTCTCATCTGCTGACTTGACAGCTTGTGAACCAAAGCCTCACACTAAAGCCCAAGGTCTGCACTTCCCAGAGTCCCCAGCGTGAGGTAACAGCCAGGCACACAGCAAGGGGAAGCAGATTGGCAAGCTAGCCGGCGGCGCAGAGGCCGCGTGGGCTGGGGAGTGGGCATCGTGGTTACTGACGCTGCCTTTGCGAGCCGGATCGTGAGGTGGCCCCAGGATGCCACCAGCAGGACGGGGTGCACCGTACCTCTTCTCCACTGTACTGCTTCAAGCAGTTGAGGAAATGGCAAGTGTTGGAAAGCCAGAAGGACAGCATCTCCAAATCTTCAAAGTGTTCCTTAGACAAGAGAAGACAGTGTCGGGTGGGCACGGTGACACACACCTTTCTCCCCGGCACTCGGGAGGCAGAGGATGGTAGATCTCCAAGTCTGAGGTCAGTCTGGGTGGGCTACACAGCGAAACCCTGTGCCAGCAAACGTCAGACTAAGCTTAGCTGCTGACTTCTGTGCGGCTGGAGCACGTGGCCAGCTGTGGCTTGTTTAACTACCCAGTCACCCTGATGTGACAGACAGGGAGGGGCATTCGGCAGGCTGACTAGAGTCTGGGGTCCCAAGTAACTGTGTGGAGCAGAGCCACCCTCCGACCTGGATGAGTCGCGATGGGGGGAGTGAGGACCACACACACAGGCTCTCCATCTTCTTCAACACACTGCGTATTGGGGAGTGGGGCTGGGGTGGGGTGGGAGGTGTCTCAGCGACAGTGTTTTAACCTTACAAAGTCACCGACCTAAGAGGCACGTGGTTCTTCTTTTTTTTTTTTTTCTGGACCAGGAAAAACAGCTATAAAAACATTTTAATTAAAAAATTAATTACATATATGGGTGTTTTATTTCCATATGTGTCTATGCACCATGTGTGCACAGTGTCCATGGAGGTAAAAAAAAAAAAGGGGGGGGGGAGCATTGGACCCCCTGACACTGGAGTTATGGATGGTTATGAGCTTCTTGTGTGGGTTCTGGGAATCAAACCCAGAACCTCTGTGAGAACATCCAGAGCTCTTAACCACTGAGCTCTCTCTCTCCAGGCCCAATAATAATGTTTTAGGAAGGAGAGTAAAATACTTGCCAATGGAAGAGATGCATAGTTTTCCAGTTTCCCATCCCCTTTACCGCTACACTGATGGAGCACATATCCCTTACACACGAGGGCATGGGAAGGGGAGGAGGGTGACTTCCAGCTGTACCCGCTCCATAAGTCTTTGATGGCCACTGGCAGAGCCTTGCCCACCTGTCTTTCCTTAGGAGCTTGGCTTCTTCAGGGAAGAAGGGCCAAGGGTGGACAAAGACTGGGGGTCTGTCCTTTCCCAGAACTGTTTCCAAAGCAGGTACCACGCCTAGGGCCCCTACCTTAACCACGTGCTTGATGCCGCTGATGGCACTGTTCATGAGCGATTTGAGCATGCTGGCATCGTTCAGGGAGTCAGCATATCGCACGCACATGAACAGGATATGAGCTGGCAGTCCCGGGATCATGTTCACGACCACGCCTCGGGGCTTCAGGTCTGCACGGGGAAAGAAACACAGCTCTCAGCTGCTGGTAAGCCCTCCTCCTGTGGCTGCTGGTGGGAGGGGGCACAGGACGGGAGGCTGCGGTGGGGTGGGGTGGGATGTGACCTGGGTGGAGCCTGCGAGCACAGGTGTGTCTTCTGGCTGAGAAAGCCAATCTGGGTTCTTACTTGGCAAAAGTACATGAGGGCCACTGGCTCCCCTCACATCTCTTTGTAAAGTGCTTCCACTTTTTTTTTAATTAAAAAAAAAAAGATGTATTTATTATTATGTATAGTGCTCTGCCTGCATGTACACCTGCAGGCCAGAAGAGGGCGTCAGACCACATTATACATGGTTGTGAGCCACCATATGGTTGCTGGGAATTGGAACTTAGTGCTCTTAACCTCTGAGCCATCTCTCCAGCCCAGTGCTTCCACTTTTAGGAGGCCAGACAGGAGAAAAGAAGTTGTAATTTCCCCTGGAGAGAAGGCTCTAGACATTGGATCCCCAATATAAGAAAGGAACCCAAGCCTCAGGTACCTCACCCCAATCTCTTTGATAAGGATGAGAGCAATCTCAAGTCCCAGGAAGCTGCCTTAAGTAGAGACACTAGAGGCCTGCAGTACTGCAGAGGGGACAAGTGGCCTCGGGATAGGAGATGTCAGAGAGGGACTGGAGAGATGCTCAGAGGTTAAGAGCACTGGCTGCTCTTGCAGAGGACCCGGTTCTGTTCCCAGCACCCATGGTGGCTCACGATCATATCTGGCACCCTTTCTCGGCCTCCACGAACACTGAGAACCCACATGGCGCACATTCACACACATATACATGCAGGTAGACACTCATACACACCAGATAAATAAATCAGTCTTTTAAAGAGCGAGGCCTTGGAGAGAAAGAGTGTGGATGAAGAGGGAAACCACGCAGGGAAGCATAGGAAACGACAGCAGCGCCTTCCTGTGGCTGAGCTAAGACAACCACAGAGACAGGGCCCTCCGTGTCCAGGTGGGGAGGGCGTTGTAGGCCTTAGATCTGGAATGTCTCTTAAACCTATGTTCCGAATGCTTGTTTCCCAACTAGTGGTGCTATTTTGAGAGGCGGGTACCTGGTGAAATTAGGTCATTAGGGTGGGCCTTCAAAGAAGGACCCTGGTCCCTGCTGCTGTCTCTGTCTCCAGCTGCTGTGATGTAGACAGATTTCACCACCCACTCTTAGCACCAGGAACTCAGCTGGC